>NC_092236.1:6567017-6629517 GCF_036320965.1 Panulirus ornatus | reverse complement strand
TGAGGAAGCAAGAAAAAACAAAAACAAATGATAGCCAGGAATTATAGAAAATGAAGAACGGTCTAGGAGGTATGGGAGAAGAATGAAAAAAAAAAAAATGAGAAAAGAACCTGGAAAGCTTGATTTCAGGAGAGAAAAAGAAAGAAAGAGAGAGAGAGAGAGAGAGAGAGAGAGAGAGAGAGAGAGAGAGAGAGAGAGAGAGAGAGAGAGAGAGAATAAGAAATATTACTGGTTGAGTACACCGTAGACTCATTAGCCAGTTTCTTCGTGTGGTTTTGGCCAAGGGGGGGTTGGGGTTGCGGGTGTGGGGTTGCGGGTGTGGGGTTAGGGGTGTGGGGGAGACTAGCAAGAACCAGAGGTATACAGAGGCGGAAGTCCTGTGGCGGGGAAGCTGGACCGAGTTGTAAAATATTGGTGATGGAAGAGGTCCAGGGACGGGAGGTGGGCAAAAATATTGGCTTTGTGATGAACGGGCAAAGGTCATGTGAGGAACAAATGAATAAAGTCCGGTGGATAAGGTGTGAGGAGGAATGGGGTAGTGGGTGGGTGGAGAGAGAGAGAGAGAGAGAGAGAGAGAGAGAGAGAGAGAGAGAGAGAGAGAGAGAGAGAGAGTATGCCATATATATATATATATATATATATATATATATATATATATATATATATATATATATATAATGAAAGTATACTTCCTAGACACATCAGAGTTACATTTCCATGTACCCATCTCTCCAACTTTACAAACATTGTCTCAGCATTTTACAAAACCCTTTCTGCTCGACATCAACACTGCTCCTCAATTTTCCTGCACGCGTCACAAAAGACAGAAACTTTCCTATTTCTTCGCCGTTTCCCGCGGCAGTGGAGTAGTGCCGGGAACATACGAAGATTTGGTATATGATACACGGAAACCAGAGCCCCATATCCATAGCCATGTCCAACAGTTCTCACCGTGGTCTTCCCTGACCCCCCTCATAACCCTGGTTCAAGCCACTGATAGCACGTCGCCCCCTGTATACCACATAGTTCCAGTCCATTCAATCCCGTGCACGCCTCGCAACCTCGTGTATGTATAGACCCCGACTGCCCAGAACCTCTTCCACTCCATCCTCTAGGTCTCCTCCCCCTCCCCCACATCGATCCCTTCACTCCTGACAGACTCTCTTCACTCATCCTCTCCATACATGTCCAAACCTTTCGAGTGCACCTCCTTCAGCTCACTCAGCCGTGCTCCTCTTAACAGCACGCTGGCATATTGTCCTCAGGGCATCTCATTTTCGACACACTCGCCATCTTCCGCCGGGGCCCAAGACCCATACAGCACCGGGACCGGAACGGGTAACAGTAGCAACGGAAGTGACATCACCACCACCTTCTCCATCTCCACCTCCATCTCCACCACCACCACCACCACCACCTCCATCACCACCACCTCCATCACCACCACCACCTTCACCACCTCCACCACCACCTCCATCACCACCACCACCTCCACTACCACATCATCCTTCACCACTACCTCGTCCTCTACTACCACCTCATCCTCCACTACCACCACCACCACCACCACCTCATCCACCTCATCCTCCACCACCACCACCACCTCATCCACCTCATCCTCCACCACCACCACCACCACCGCACCGGTTACGATAACATTTCTCTCAACTTTGTCGACATTTATGTACATCAGTCAAAGTCTTGCGCTAGTGTGGGGGGAATGGGTGAATTATGGAGCAGTAAAGTCTGGCCGCTCTCACTCCCAGGGTCTGGGGAGGAGTAACTCTCACTCCCAGGGTCTGGGGAGGAGTAACTCTCACTCCCAGGGTCTGGGGAGGAGTAACTCTCACTCCCAGGGTCTGGGGAGGAGTAACTCTCACTCCCAGGGTCTGGGGAGGAGTAACTCTCACTCCCAGGGTCTGGGGAGGAGTAACTCTCACTCCCAGGGTTCTGGGGAGGAGTAACTCTCACTCCAGGGTCTGGGGAGGAGTGACTCTCACTCCCAGGGTCTGGGGAGGAGTAACTCTCACTCCCAGGGTCTGGGAGGAGTAACTCTCACTCCCAGGGTGTGGGGAGGAGTAACTCTCACTCCCAGGGTGTGGGGAGGAGTAACTCTCACTCCCAGGGTCTGGGGAGGAGTAACTGTCACTCCCAGGGTCTGGGGAGGAGTAACTCTCACTCCCAGGGTCTGGGGAGGAGTAACTCTCACTCCCAGGGTCTGGGGAGGAGTAACTCTCACTCCCAGGGTGAGTAACTCTCACTCCCAGGGTCTGGGGAGGAGTAACTCTCACTCCCAGGGTCTGGGGAGGAGTAACTCTCACTCCAAGGGTCTGGGGAGGAGTAACTCTCACTCCCAGGGTCTGGGGAGGAGTAACTCTCACTCCCAGGGTCTGGGGAGGAACTGCTCTCACTCCAGGGGCTAGGGAGACAGGTGGGGAGGAACCGCTTTTACTCCCATGGCCTGAGGAGCAGGTGAGGAAGAGCTGCTCTCTCCCCATAGCAAGGGATGGGAAGAGCGAGAGGGGAGAAAGCCAAGGGTGCGGACGGAATAGCGAAAACAGAGAGAGTGGGAGGGAGAAAAGAGAAAATTGAAGGTGTGGGGAAGGTAAAATGAGGAGTAGATGGGAGATGTGTTAGGGTGGGGAGGATAACAGTGGGTATGATAGGGAGGGGAGGAGAATTGGGAGAGAAGCCAGAATGGGGGGATGCATTTTGGGGAGGTAGTTAATGAAATCTGGTGGAAATTTCGTAACATAATGATGTTTATAGTGACAGGAAGCATTAGGCTGGGATGAACTCTGGGGGAATGAGGGAGAGAACGGCCGAGGGAAGAGAAACCCATGGGGGTGGTAGAGAACCTTAGGAGGGAAGAGTCTTACGGACCTGGGAGAGAACGATTGGAGAGGAAGAAACTTTTTCATGAGTGAAAGAATACAGGTAATGGGCAGAAATCTACAGAAATGTGAGAAAATAGGGTGACAGGGAGAAACCATTAGACTAGGAGGAGAACTGTGGGTCTAGGGAGAGAATCCTATGGGCGTAGGAGAAAACGGTGGTATGGGAAGAAACCAATAGACGTGGGAGAAAACTGTGTGCCGGGGAGAAACTTACGAATATGGGAGATAATCATGGATGATGGGTAGAAACCAGTGGACGAGGAGTAGATGTAAGAAAGGATGAGAAGGAGGACAGGTGAGAAACCTAAATAACACAGGAAGAAGGGAAGAAAACTAGGGAGGAGATACAGACGACGGGGAGAAACCATTAGGGAGAAAGAGAAGGAGAGGGAGAAAGATGGAAGAGGGAATGAAGGGAAAAATGTATACCGTAGAAAATGATGGGAAGGAGAAATTATATCATGACACAGTATATATGGAGAAAGATAACCAAAAAAAAAATGTTGATAAGAAATGGAGAAAAAAACGGAGAGAATAAGATGGAGGAGGAGAAGAGAGAGAGAGAGAGTGAGAGAGAGAAGAGAGAGAGAGAGAGAGAGAGAGAGAGAGAGAGAGAGAGAGAGAGAGAGAGAGAGAGAGAGAGAGAGAGAGAGAGAAGAGTCAAAACACGATGTTATCTTCTCAGAGACAGCGGTACCCCCGCGCGCGTCTCTTGGTGTATCAGGCAATAGGTTCTATTAAAAAGGGCAACACCCAAACCAACCGATCCAGTGTTTCGTTTCCTCCAGTACCTCAAACAACCCTCCCCCTCCTCCCTGGGGAGGCCAGAGCAATCTCATGTCGTTTGTGATCTCCGTCATCCATCCGGGCATCCAAGTCATCAGGCAGGAACCTGCAGGTGCGGAAATCCACCTTAATCCACCCCACCACATGGCCTGGGTGGGGGGGGGGGGGGGAGGGAGGGGGGATTTACCCTCCCCCCTCCCCTCCCCCCATCCCTTCTAAAAATATAATAATTTTGGGGTAAAATGCCAGTGACGATGCTTTAGGGCGTCTTGGATACGTCTACTGCCCGAGTAAAAGGCTTTATGAGTCATATCCCAGGGAAAATGGTGACCAAATATTAAGTTACAAGGGAGTTAGGGTATATGCCCCCCCCGCCCCCGCCGTCCCCCCTCCCTGGGGTCATAAGGGCCGTGGGAGAGGTCAGTCAAGGGGTGAGAGAGGTCATTGGAGGTTAGTAGGACCAGTAAGAGCAGTGGGGGTGGGTACGGGCCCGCCATGATTATGACTGGCTCATATAACTTCAGCACAGGAGATCGTCATGATGTGAGGCACCGGGGCGCTGCACGCCTGAGGGAGGGTGTGGCGGAGGGAGAAGGAGGAGGAGGAGGGAAGTGGTGGTGGAGAGCTGGTGGAGGGAAGTGGTGGTGGTGGAGACCTGGCGGAGAGAAGAGACAAGCGTTTGGGAGGTATATGACTGTTTATGTGTGGGTTTGTTGCATATATATATATATATATATATATATATATATATATATATATATATATATATATATATATATATATATACACACATAAATTTGTGAGGCTTGGTTGTGTATGAGTTTCGATACGTTATACGTGACAGAAAGTGCATGTGAGGGACTGAGGCCGTTTCATGGTCTGTTCCTGGCGCTACCTCACTCACGCGGGGAAATGGCGATGCATAAGGTTAGTAGACTTCTGTGGCAGGAAGGTAAGGGAAAGTATATGTGTGTGTGTGTGTGTGTGTGTGTGTGTGTGTGTGTGTGTGTGTGTGTGTAAACACAGGTGAGAGGATCGGAGCTTTATTCCTCTGACGTGTCGGCTTGCGCAGGAGCCTCCTCCAGTATCTTTCCTCAGGCGCTCTTCACCTTGTTGGACGCCGGCCCACTGTGTTCTCCCTCGGCCGACCGTCTCTTCCGCGTCCCTGGGCCCTGTTCCCCTATGCTCGTTCCTTCAGCGATGGTTTTGCCCGAGCGACAAAGCCTTCTCGGTTGTTGGTCACACACCCCCCTCCCATGCGTATGTGGGCTGCTTCCAAGGCTTTCCTATTCTCTTGCCGCCCTGGTAGGTGTCCATACTTATCTTTGGACAAGACGCGAATTCGATGTCCCTTAATGGCGTGTATCAGCTTTATGTTCATAAAGCTGATATACAACTTATGGGATATCGAATGCATTGGTTGCCTGTATAGACAAGTACGGACACACGTAAAGGTGACAGTGTGCTAGAATAATTCCAGTACACACACACACACACACACACACACACACACACACACACGCACACACACCTACACACGCACTCACACACGCATATATATGACATGATTTTGACTAGTTTAAATTCCCGTAAACCTATTATGTACTTATGAAATTGCCTTCCTCTTTTAAAAGATTCATTCAATCTGATTTTCCCCCGTAAGATGCATAATTCGTGAAGGCTTTCAGTAATGTATAAACTACCGCAGTAATAGCGGCAGTTTAAATGATTTAAATCCGTGATTTTTAACCGAGTGAGATGGTAGCCTGCACCATTTTTTTTTTGTATCCATTATATCTATGTAACATTTAGGCCATATCATTCTGTAAACCCCTAAGTTTTAGGTAAAGGCACTTGTGTATTGATTTAATCTTTAATCCCACTAAGTGCGGTCCTCTTGCGGGTAATAATGAAGAGAAAAAAGGCACTATACTAGATTTTTGCTAATTATCACTCCATTTTCTCCCAGGCGATACCTCTTTTTTTTTTGGTTTTCAGGGCGGACTAAGCTATTCTCCTCGTGTAGATTGTGCGGACGGCCTGATCGCCTTTATGGTCCATTCCGATCATTTCGATGGTTGGTACTTTGCCGGGAGAGAGAGAGAGAGAGAGAGAGAGAGAGAGAGAGAGAGAGAGAGAGAGAGAGAGAGAGAGAGAGAGAGAGAGAGAGGTGGGAGGATAATTAAGTTCGTTTTTAGTGGGAGAGATAATGAGGTTTGTAGTGGGGTGCAGATAATGCCATACGAATATGCCAGAGGAAATAAATACCTATGAATGAATGAATGAATGAATGAATGAAAGAATTGATGCCATTAAGGTCATTAAGCCACAAAGAACGATAGAAGGGAGTAAGAGGGTGGTGATATACGAGAAAACGAATGAACCAGTGAACCAGTAAATGCAACCATAAATAGTAATTCTCGAAAGACTGGAATTCATTTATTGTGGTGTGGGAGGAACAGATGCTAATGCCACGGCAAGGTTGCGAGGTTGTAACAGAAAATGGGACGGATTGGTTGGTTTAAGGAAGGAAGTGAGAGAGAATGGCTCCTGGGAGGAAAGAAAATGGGACCAAGTGGTTACTGTTAGGAAAAAAGGAAAAAAAAAAAAATACTCATACATGAAATGGAGAAAAGATTCATCCCATGGAATGTGATCCTCGTCCGCTGGGGAACAAAAGGATTCAGTGGCGTTAAGGGCCCCTAACCCTCCTCGGGAACACCTTAGATGAACTCAGGAATGGGATCCTTCAAGGAACAAAATCTGCCACTTGTTTCATAGACGCCGCACCCAACCCTACCGCGTTACCTCCCTTTCACACTAACTCCAGAATTGTTCTTACACAATGAGACTTAATGCTTTAGGAGAGCTGCAGTGGAATACATTCCCTTTTTCTTTACCAGTGATGTACAAGGCGGAGGTACACACTAGAGCAATAGCCAAGCCGTGAGGTACAAAGTCCCAGCCTCTATTCTGTATTCTAGTAGAAAAAGAAAGCCAATATCATCTGAAGAAGAGAAATGTCTTTGTTCTAAGTCTTTTAAAGCTGTAGGTTAGACAAGATGAATGCGCACGAAAGGGGAGCCCCACTGATGAAAGGTGTTCGGGATGGAGAATGAAACAGTGGAGGAGGAGGAGGAGGAGGAGGAAGGGTGTTCGAACAGAGAAGAAAGGAGGAGGAGGAGGAGGAGGAGAAAGGGGGGCTCGAACAGAGGAGGGACGAGGTTGAGGAGGTTTCGAACGATGGGGTGGTGTTTTGAGGAGCCTATGACTGACGTGGAAGGGGGCCCCCGGGTGGGCACTGGCTAGGCTGCGGGACGGGTAATCTCAGGTACGTTCTGACGATGAAAAGGATTCCAACAGATGGGGGAAGTCAGTGGACGGGTGGTAGGATATGGAAGAGGAGGAATAGTGAGGGGTGGATAAAAAGGATAGGGAGGACAGGAACAAGAACTGTGTCATGAATTATGGATATAGCTTTGGCCGGCGTCTTTTCAAAGAGGACATCTAATGAGGCGGCCTTGTTTTCACTGTATATAGAAGTATACACGTCCGGAAGTATATAGTTTTGTGCAGATGACCCGCTTCTGAGAGGATATTAAGCAAGTAACTCCATAGAAAAGAGAATCAGGTCGGTAGATACGGAATCTTGTAGTGTATATGAAGAGATGTGGAGCAAGTGAGGATGTAGCGCGTTTCCAATCGTCATCTGACCTGTGGGTCTGACCTCCCGTTGTTCCCGACAACCGTGAACCCAGCCGAGACCTCGACGTCCCCGCCCGCAGGATGCGACAGACTGTGGTGCTTTCCCATCCAACGTGTCTCTAAATGACGGTCAAAGTCCAGAATTCTTTCATTCCCTTGGGCTATTATACCACGTCAATCAAGGACTAAGAAATGAGAAATGTATGGATGACAGGAGATGCTGTGGAGTTGTGCTCATTCCAAGAGCACAGACGAGGGCTGGGGAAGCGTCCGGACCCGCTGAGGAAAAAGAGGCGGTTGAAGGAAATAGTCCTGCACGGAGGAGATGGTTAGTGATCCAGTGTTCACTAACGTGAGAGCGATGATGATGATGATGTTGTCCAAAGTGTGTGGGGGATGCAGGACGAGGGACGTGGTAAGGGGGATGCTGGACGAGGGACATGGTAATGACGCGAGCCTGTCTCAGGTTGGAGGTCCTTAATGGCCACTGTGAGCCTAAGGCTTTACAAACCTACCTACTTTCCATCTTCTTTCCCCCCTAACCTCCTCCTCTTGATCACCAACCAACCATCCACGGAACCTGGAACAATCCATTCCCAAAACCTGTCCCTCCAGCTGACAATCGACTGGAGGGACCTGAGTGATCAAGTCATTTAGTCCAACCATAAGTAAATGACTCACTCTTGCCGTAACTCGTTCAAGATTTAGTTCTTCTGATATCATGACCCCCAGGGCTGTGTGGTGGATCAGCCCTCACTCACTCTGTCGCAAGTCGCGGAAGACACAACGTCAAGGTTGAAATGATGTTTCGGGAAGCCAGAGTAAACCACTTAACTTGCTCCCGATATTTTATTATTGTAAGTCTTCGAAGATGAAATGCCAGACGACACCGAGGAGACGACCACCTCGGACCAGCGTCTCGGCTTCCTCCCTTGCTGAAAGTGACTCACCGTGACTGTGATAGGATAAGGGATCTCGCTGTCACCTGTGATAAGAGAGAATCTCGCTTTGGTCTGTGAGGGGATAGTGTCCCACCATTTTGCTCCTCCGAGAGGGAGGAGATTTCTCACCTTCACGAGTGTGGTAAAGACGACAGTGTTCCACATCCTCCTGCCACTGGATCGGATCTCTCGCTCTCACTCGTTACAACGATGATTTCTCATCTTCAGGCGAGACGAGACAAACGTTGGCACTTATTCACCCACTCTCTCCTGTGACGGCGTAGGATCCCCCCTCATCACCAGCTGTGGCAGGACACGACCCCTCACGTCGACGGGAACCCAACGAGGGGGCATCAGCGACACCAAAATGTCCTCAAACTGCCGGAATGTAGAGACGATCCTCCTCGCCTTCCAGAGATTCCTGTCTCACCGCCGTGCAGGAGCTACGGAAACAGTGGACCAATGTTCCAACAATACTTCTTTGTTTACGTGCGTTGTACTACTGAAAAACCACCTCGTAGTCCTTGAGATATCGTGTTCTTAAACTCCTCGACGAAGACGAATGTGTAGAATGCATTAGTCTCGAGGATTGTTTATATTTACGATATGCTTGAGTCCTGGAGGATCCAGCCCCATCCAAACTTGCTTATTTCCGATGGCTCAGTTCATGCTGGCATCAGGGATGTGACAGAAGCTAAAAAAAAAAAAGAAAAATGTGGAGCGAAAAAGGATGTTCTTGTTACTGTGGTAGGAACGTTGGAGTTGTTCTCACCTTTGCTATCGTACAGGTAATACACACATTGTTCTTCCCCCTTACGATCGCGCAGACAATACTGTTTGTTTCGCCACTTACGATCATACAGATATATTGCCTGTTCTCCTGGCACTAAAATACTGCCTGCTCCTGACACACACAGACACACACACACTCACACAGCAAGGCTATTGCACTCTCTGTTCCCCCACTCGCCACCAGAGGCGTCCCTCGTCTGTTCCACAGTTGCTACCACAACAGCCGCCACAAGGAAGTGCTCCTCCAGCATAAAAGAAGAGACTCTAGTGATTAAGGAAGGTATCACGATGGGTTTCTTGAACTTTTCTGAACACGGCGATTATTTGATAATCAGGGAGAGTGGCGCTGGGGTCTCCACGGATGTGTTCACTCTTGGCAAAACAAATTAGGAGACCGTGATGCCCCTGCTGCTGGTGGCTGACTACCGCTTGTTTTTCCCCCTAGTGGTGGCGGCAGTGGCGGTGGTGGCGGCGGCGGCGGTGTGGTTGGTAATGTGGTGTTTGTGGTGAAAAAGGCTCGGTTGCTTGGCCGATTGCAGAATGGGTCTGACTCCTTCAAGGACAATCCATCACGATAAGCTTGGGAAGTGACGCTCTGGAGTCTTGACTTCCAGCTTACTTGACCTTTGACCTTTTAAGCTTGGAAACCTATAGCCCTGGCTAGGTCGCGTCAAAGCCAACTCTCTGTACCGGGTTTAAAGATGGTAACATCATCCATTACTGAGCCAGGAACTCTGGTAGAGTCGAACCCGGACACACACACGGGGGATGAATCTGCTTCTCGAACCCAATGAGGACGACCGTACGATTCCCTGAGGACGACCTTACGACCCCTGAAGACGACCGTACGATCCCTTGAGGACGACCGTACGACCCCTTGAGGACGACGACCGTACGACCCCCTGAGGACGACCGTACGACCCCTGAGGACGACCGTACGACCCCTTGAGGACGACGACCGTACGACCCCTGAGGACGACCTTACGACCCCTTGAGGACGACGACCGTACGACCCCTGAGGACGACCGTACGACCCCTTGAGGACGACGACAGTACGACCCCTGAGGACGACCGTACGACCCCTTGAGGACGACGACCGTACGACTTCCTGAGGAGGACGACCGTACGACCCCCTGAGGAAGACCGTACGACTCCTGAGGACGACCGTACGACCCCTGAGGACGACCGTACGATCCCTTAAGGACGACCGTACGATCCCTTGAGGACGACGCTTCGACCCTCGAGTACTTGGGCTTAATGTGAAACCACCATACACGTAAAGGTCGAACCGTTGTGCTCAAGGGTTCGAACCATCGTGCTCCAAAACTTGAGGAGGTCAAGACGGTGTGGCGGCTGTCTGCAAGACGACCCTTGAGGGAAGTAAGAAACATCGACGTTTTGTTTTATCTGAAGACTTGGATGTGCCGCCGTCACTCACTCACTCACTGTGATCTTGATACTCTCCTCAGTGTTCTGATGTGCCGCCGTCACTCACTCACTCACTGTGATCTTGATACTCTCCTCAGTGTTCTGATGTGCCGCCGTCACTCACTCACTGTGATCTTGATACTCTCCTCAGTGTTCTGATGTGCCGCCGTCACTCACTCACTGTGATCTTGATACTCTCCTCAGTGTTCTGAGGAAGGTGACCGCTGTACGTGGTGCTCATGTTAACTTAGATGACCCTTACGTATGAGGATATCTGGGTATAGTGATGCTATATACTGATGCTATATAGTGATGCTATATAGTGGTGCTATATAGTGATGCTATATGGTGATGCTATACCTGGGTATAGTAATGCTATATACTGATGCTATATAGTGATGCTATACCTGGGTATAGTGATGCTATATACTGATGCTATATAGTGATGCTATATAGTGGTGCTATATAGTGATGCTATATGGTGATGCTATATCTGGGTATAGTGATGCTATATACTGATGCTATATGGTGATGCTATATCTGGGTATAGTGATGTTATATACTGATGCTATATAGTGATGCTATATAGTGGTGCTATATAGTGATGCTATATAGCGATGCTATATCTGGGTATAGTGATGTTATATACTGATGCTATATAGTGATGCTATACCTGGGTATAGTGATGCTATATAGTGATGCTATATAGTGATGTTATATAGTGATGCCATATGGTGATGCTATACCTGGGTATAGTGATGCTATATCTTATATTCAGCTATAGAAATTTAGTTCATTCCCCCGTTCTTCAAGTGTTCACCCTCCGCTGGGGGGGGGGGGGGGGGGAGTGTTGAACTATTTCTTATTTCTCGTTTCTTATTTCTGGGATGAGGTAGGATTTCGGATTTTACTCAGCCGGAGGGATTTCAAACACAAGGAAATCCTCACTTTTTCCTTTCTTAAATATGTATTGATTTTTTGAGGTCTGTAAAATCCTATTTTTGTTGGGATTATATTTTTTCCCCTTGTTTATAGGACTTTAAAGGCTTGTAGGGTAATCCAAAGGTAATCCTTTTTTTGGTAGGGATTAATGAGTTGGAATTACTTTTTTTTCTTGTATATAGGATTTCAAAGTCTGTAGGGTAATCCAAAGGTAATCCTTTTTTTGGTAGGGATTAATGAGTTGGAATTACTTTTTTTTCTTGTTTATAGGATTTCAAAGTCTGTAGGGTAATCCAAAGGTAATCCTTTTCTTGGGAGGGATTAATGAGATTATGTTTTATTTTTTATCTTAATTGAGTCTTTACTTATCATAAGGAGAGACTGAGTCATGTGGGAAGACACAGATAATTTTAGTAGTCTTTCTCACTTATGGGTTGAGGGAAAAGCGTTGGTTGTGGTATTGTGGTGTTGTGGTGGGCGACGCTGCGGTTGTGTTGTGATGACGTAGGGTCATAGTGATACTGTGGTGGCGATGCCGTGTTGTGTTGCGGTGATCACGAGGCCAGTGTTGTCGTGTCATTTGGTAATTAGCACCGTAATGAAGGGTGTGTTAATGATGGGGCGATGATGATATGGTCCTCTCTACCATCGTCATCATCAGCCCCCCCCCCCCACACACACCCCCTCTACCCCTCGCCGTTAACCAATTCCCTCCAAACTTTCCCCAAACTAACGACTAACACATCATTCAACCTCACCCCCCCCCCCCTCACCTCCCCCCCGTCTATCTTGTCGTAACTACTAACCACGTCAAGTCCCCCCCCCACCCCACCTCCCCCCTGTCATATGACTCTGGTCAAGTTGCCAGCGTCACTCCCTGTCAGGAGCCTGGGCGAGCTGGTGGCCGGGGCGGGGCGGGGCGGGGCGGGGCGGGGCGTAAGTATGTACACAGCAAATGGGATTAATGAGATATGGCTTTAGTGACGTCATTACTGGAGGTCTACCCGCGACAGATGGTCAGGGTGAGCGAAGCGTGGTGGTGGTGGGACACACACACACACACACACACACACACACACACACACATACACACTGGGGGAGGGGTGTGTAGGGAACACTAGGGTTGTGGTGTGCACGCGCGTGCATGTCGCACGGCGAACAAACACCACGTGCCATCGGAGAAGGCGGCCAGGTAACCAGTTTGCTACACCAGGTGGATGACTCGGGGGGGACCTTAAGGTAGCGGGAACCAGGAACGCGTCCTGAGGGGGCGCGGCGCGCGCGCGTGCGACGCCCGCGGCCGCCGTGACGGGAGTCAGACCCCGAGCCCGTGAAAATCCCATATGGTTGGTCACCCCGCAAGGTAATTATCCCATCCCAGCAGCTGGCGGAGCCCACACCGCCCCCGGTAATCACGTTAGAGAGGCATGTATGGGCCGCTGGGGGTGCGGGAGCGGGGGTGTGTGTGGGTGGGTGGGTGGGAGGAGGTGAGGGAGGGAAGGGAGGAGGTGTGTGTGTGTATGTGTGTGTGTGTGTGTGTGTGTGTGTGTGTGTGTGTGTGTGAGGGTGGGAGGAGGTGAGGGAGGGAAGGGAGGAGGTGTGTGTGTGTGAGGGTGGGAGGAGGTGAAGAGGGAAGGGGGTGAGAGTGGTGTGAGTGAGGTAGTAAAGGGGAGAGGCTTCACTTCCCACTCATCATTACTTTACTCTCGTTTATCTCGTGTCACAAAGGTAAGCGGATTTCCTTTACTTTAGTTCTCTTGAGCACGACGGTACGACCCCATGAGCACGATGGTACGACCCCTTGAGCACGACGGTACGACCCCATGTGCAGGACGGTGCGACCCTTGAACAGGACGGTACGACCCTTGAGCAGGACGGTGCGACCCATGAGCACGACGGTACGACCCTAGAGTATGCTGGCTTGGCGTCTGACCTCCTGGCATTTCAAAGGTCATCTCAGTTACTTCAGAAAAAAAGGAAAAATAAAATCCTTTAAGACATTGCTGAGTGGATATCGTTTTACCCAGCTTTAACTTCTCAAAACTTTCCCGCCTTCTGTTTGTAGGTGAAAGCTTAGCTCTCTCTATATGAAGACGCCCAGATAAGCTTAGCTTTTAAAGCTCTGCCTTACGATATATTACCGGGAAGATAATGTTAACATTATATCCGTTGAATTTATCCCTAGGGGGGGTAAATGTGGATCCAATTAACATTATGAAGAGGTTAAATATTTTGAATGATAACATCTGACGTGGAGGTTAAAAATTATGATTAGAACAGGAGCTTGTTCAGCGTCAGGGGGGGAAAACGGTGAACCTGGGGAAATAAACGGGGGGTGAGGGTAGAGTGATTTCGAGTTAATGGTAGAATGTATACTGTGTGTTGACTACATTGTTCATACCACGATGACGATGAAGCAGTGGCGACATTTGATCCATTTCTTTTTTTTTTTTTTTTTCCGCTGATGATCCTCAAGGTTAGGTTTCATAGATACCGTGTATTGCTTATACTTTTGGACCTATCTGTCTGTCTGTATCTGTCTGTCTGTCTATCTACCTATCTGTCTATCTACCTGTTTGTCTATATACAGATGATGCAAGTCGCATTTTCTCATAGGACAGTGTATTGTCGTTGGACTTTCGACCAACAAACACATATATAAAAGAGGGAAATTTTGTGGTGTTTGTCGTGATGGAAGATTATTATCATGAGGGAGTGATGGTGGTGATGGATTGCTTGGGATGATGGGTGGTGCGGGAGGGAGAGGGAGAAAGTGAGGGAGGGTGGGATGTGGAGTGGAGGATTGAGAAGGACGAGGGGGTGAAGAGGGAGCATGAGAGTATGGAGAGAATGATGGAGTGACATGACAAGGAAGGAGGAGGGGAGAAGGAGGCTGAGAGAGAGAAGAAGGAATAGGGATGAGAGAGTGTTTGAGGGAGGAGTCTCTCTCCCTCTCTCTCTCCACTCTGTCATCCCTCTGCCATCCCCCTTCCATAACAGAGATACGTTCCTTTCCCCTCCCTCTTCTTCCCCTTCCCCACTGTTCCCTACCCCGTGGCCAGGGAGACGGCCTCAGCCCCCTCCCATCCAAGCAACCCACCCCCTCCCCTCCCTCATGCCGACACTAATGACCCGTGACCCATCACTGAGGGAAATGGGGGGAGTGGTGGTGGGTGAGGAAGGGGAGGGTCACTTGCGGTAGGTATTGTTGCATGACACCCTATCCTCGTCCCATCCCTGTCCCATCTCTGACCCATCCCTAACCTGCAGCCGTCTCCCATGTTAGTGACTAGTTACACACACACACACACACACACACACACACACACACACACACACACACACACACACACACACACACACACACACACACACACACCGCAAAGCCTTAGCCAGGTAGGTACCTATTCTATCAAGTGGCCTGACTACAGTAAGACTTAGAACGAGACTAGAAACTTTGCCACCTATATCTATACGAAATATAGGAGAATAGAGTGATATATATAGAATGATTGACTATAGCTCCGTATTCCCCCATGAAAAACATAAAGATATTGGCTTTTCAATTGGCAGGTTTGATTCGCAAACGCACTCGCTAGACATATATAAAGAGTGATGCCAGCAGTGTACATAGATAAATCCTAATAAATCAAGGGGGACACAAACGGAGGGGGGAGGGAGGGGGGGTTAATTACGGTTTATTGTATAAATTCAGTCCGAAATTCCCCATGGGGTCAAGGGGGGGGGGGGGTTGGGGGAGGGAGTGGAACGCAAATTCCCTCGCTCGTGTGTGTAACGCACGACGGGCCGGCCATGTTGGTGTAAATAACGAAATTAGGCGTATGTTTGGGACCCCCTTACCCCCGCCGGCCCCGTCCGTCCCCGGCGGACGTAGAAGTACAACCTCCATAGGCTGTGTGTGTGTGTGTGTGTGTGTGTGTGTGTGTGTGTGTGTGGTGGTGATCAGTGGGCCTAGAGGGAACATGAGGAGGGAGAGGGAGGGCAGAGGAGGGCGCTAAGTGGCGGTAAATCATGGTTTGAAAGGAGTAACAAATGTGAATCGAAAAATGCAATAATGTTTGGGGTTATGGGGTGGGTAAGGGGTGGGTAAGGGGTGGGGGTGGGGGTGGGGGTTAGTGGAGTACCTCATCTGGGGTGGTTTGAGGCAAAGTCCATTTTCTTTCACCCATGATACACACACTTGCGTGTATTTTCGTCTCGTATTTATTTATTTTTTTTTTTGTTCCCGTGTTCTCAAGGGGTTATCCCAGACTGCTGCTGTGTGTGTGTGTGTATCTGTTTACTGAGAAGCATTATTTATGCGTGCGTTGATACTTTCACCTACTGAAGACTACGGAGGCGCTTTGAATGACGGATGACTGGAAATCAATAGGAAACAGTTATAATGGTTAAGATATTAAGGTAATTGTTACGAAGCGAATGACGGTGGTTTATTTACGCATGGCAGGAGTTCAGGGTAGATTGTGTCATCACCATCACGCGAAATGGAGTGGTGGGTAGATTGTGTGTGGGGGGTGGATGGGGGTGTGTGGTTGATGGCGATGCGGGTGGATGTGGGAATCGTGGAGTGTGGATAGGATGTGGATGGGTGGATAGGCCTGGTTAAATGGTTGGTAGAAGTGATGGGGTTGAGTAGGTGGGAGGTGTGAGGGGTGGGAGATGGTAGGTGGGAGGAGTGATGGGCGTGGCGGGGAGGGGGGGTAGACCTAAGTAGGGAGGGGAGACGCCCTCCCCTGTGGGGGGGGGGGTGAGGTGAGGTCCACCCCCACACTAGGGCTGCTGGTCGATACTGGACCCTGGGGTTACTTTACTTCTACAACTGGTGCGGTTTTCACCCTTATGGTCTCAAGGGTAAGAGGTTATTGAACTGTCTTGTCTTAATGTGATGTTGGTGTGGTGGTGGAAGTGGTGGTTGTGGTGTGGGCTGCGACTATGGTGGTGGTGGTGGTGGGTGGTTGGTGGTGGTGGGTGATGATGGTGGGTGATGGTGGTGAGTGGTGATTGTGGTGGTGGGTGGTGGATGTGGTCGGTGATGGAGATTGTGGTGGTGTTGGTTGATGGTGGTGGATGGAGATTGTGGTGGTGGGTGGTGGATGTGGTGGGTGATGGAGATTGTGGTGGTGGGTGGTGGATGTGGTGGGGTGGTGATTGTGATGGTTGTGGTGATGGTGGTAGTGGGTGGTGGTTGTGACTGTTGTGGTGAGGGTAAGTGATGTTGGTCGTGATGTAGTCCCATAATGACGGATGTGGTGTCTTGCTATAATGATGTTACATAGACGAGTCACGAAGAGGTTACAGTATGCGTCACGAGGTGGTACTGTCGTGAATGTAGTGGGCGTTACAGTTGTAAGTAACACTCTGTGATGGGTTTAGGAAAAGAGGGAATGGTGAGGGTGATGGTGTCGACTTTATTGTGACTATTACGGCGAGTGATGGTGATGACGTCATTCACACCCACATACAACAGAGATGAGGAGGTTGGGGGTGGGGTTTGGGGGTGGGGGGGACAACATCGTCTTAAACCAAGCCGATGATAACACAATTTTCACCACTAAGACCAACTTCATTATATTGAAGTTCAACGTAAAATTACATAATAAAAGCAAAGATAAGAAAAAAAAAGATGGGGACAAAAAAAACCCCCCCGCAAACAATATCTTCGCAACAGGTTGTAAATTCCAGGGCGAATGTGGTTTAAAAGCTTCCCTGCATTCTAACTTAGAGCGTCGTCGACGACCGGGCTATGAAAAAAAGAAAGAAAAATAATGAAGTCCCCCCCAGATATATATATATATATATATATATATATATATATATATATATATATATATATATATATATCTTTCTTTCATACTATTCGCCATTTCCCGCATTAGCGAGGTAGCGTTGAGAACAGAGGACTGGGCCCTTGAGGGAATACCCTCACCTGGGCCCCTTCTCTGTTCCCTCTTTTGGAAAAAAAAAAAAAAAAAAAGTGAGAGGGGAGGATTTCCAGCCCCCCGCTCCCTCCCCTTTTAGTCGCCTTCTACGACACGCAGGGAATACGTGGGAAGTATTCTTTCTCCCCTATCCCCAGGGATATATATATATATATATATATATATATATATATATATATATATATATATATATATATATATATATTCTTTTTTTCATTTTTCTTTTTGAGGGCAGACTCAAATAGTGTGTGGATTAGCGACTCAGAGGGTCGTCAAGTGATCAGGACCTGAGCATTTCAAGGCTGAGAGGGTGGTGTGGGGGCCAGGAGGTGGGGGGGGGAAAGACGGGGTGGATACAGTGTGTGTGTGTGTGTGTGTGTGTGTGTGTGTGTGTGTGTGTGTGTGGATAATCATAGCACAATATAAAGAACGAAGATTCGGGGGAAAGAAGAAGAAAAGAAAAGAAAAAAAAGTGAATTTAAAGGATCTGGCGCCACATAATTACGACGCCGGTGAAATTGATTAGAGAACAAGGAATCTGATGGATCTTCATTTGCCTCTTGCTATGAGAGAGAGAGAGAGAGAGAGAGAGAGAGAGAGAGAGAGAGAGAGAGAGAGAGAGAGAGAGAGAGAGGCATTTACATTAGAGGTTTCGAAATTCTTCGGAGTTTTTCTTTTTTCTTCTTGTTTTTTTCCCTTAAGGTTTAGTGCTTACATCCACTTGACGAGAGGACAGTCAGTCAGTTTCAGAGATAGAAAAAATAAAAAAAAAAAGAGATATTAAGACTCGAACTCCACCACTGAAAAGCTTGAGTAGACTTGCTTCCAATTTAGACCGTAGCTCAGTACTCTACTGGCCTCTGTCTAGACAGAAGGGATCTCGGGGGATGATATTATTCGCTTCTATCTTTTTTTTTTATGTATTAGATTTGTACTTTGAGGTCCTCATGCACCGTTTTCCTCTAATTTCAGTTTCAATATGCTCCTGTTGTTGTTGTTATTATTATTATTATTATTATTATTATTATTATTATTATTATTATTATTTTTATTATTATTATTTTATCATTATTATATCTATTATTATTATTATCATTATTATTATTATTATTATTATTATTATTATTATTATTATTATTATTATTATTATTTATTCAAGATTGATTTCATTATCGCTCTGAAGATACGTAAGATACAATTTAGAGGTAAGAAAGAGAACGGGGGGTTATCGAACCTAGGAAATATGCCTCCTAAATTAACCCATAAGAACAAAACTCAATTCTCGGCCGATGTCTCATTGGCAACAGACTGGTCCGTAATGTGCGAGTCTCCCCCGTATGTTCCCCGTCGCTGCATAATAGAAAACGAATTCATCATTTTATCGGCGATTCTCTTCTTCAGAAAAAGAGATAAATATGAAAAGAATAATATTGTGAGGGTGTGGGCGTCTCGTTAACCCGAAATGATAATAAGAAAAATGCTTTTTATTTTTACATTTTTTTTTTCCGGAAAGTGTAGTGGAGTGTTTTTTTTTTTTTTACCCTTTGAGTTTAATCCGTACGTGAATTATGAATGTAAGTTAAAGGATTACATTAGAATGACAAAATGATTATAAGGGGGGAAAAAAGTGATTCAGGAAACAGTGGGGTTGAAAGGGGATGGAGAGGGAGGATGAGGGAGGGATAGGGCGGAGAAAATATGGTAGCCTTGGGGCCAGGGTGAATAGGAAGCCACTGAAATGAGGGGGGGTGGGTGGGATCATTGTGAGGACGTAAATCAAAGGGAAAGAGAAGAGGATTATTATATGGAAAAATGTCGGGAGAGACAACAGAATGGCGAAGACGACGTGTTGAGGAACTGGGCGAATAACAGGTACACGACGACCCCCATCTCTTTGCAGTGGGTAGTACAGTCAGTCATTCCACTTTTTCACTCTCCACGAGTTTATGTATTTCGTTACTGCTTTACACTCTCTCCTCCCCCCACAGGCGCGCGGCGGAGATGCGCTTGTTATTCACCCTTAGACCAGAGGGCATCTGCTGGTGGTCGGTGTCCATAATCATACCACTGAAGAGCCATGAAAAAAATGAAGATTATTGACGATGTCCCACGTTTGACTCAGCCTGAGGCTTAAAGCCGAGCATACGCCTAGTGTACGTAAATACCAAAGTGGTAAATAGACCTTCTTCACGGCGGCTACTGACTCATCTGTTTCTAATGTATTGTTGTTTCGGGTGAATTTGCCGAGAAGCCTTGTGGAGAACATAGTGATCCGGTGACTTAAGTCTTATTCATACCTTTATCCAAGCGATGTAAAATCGCGTTTCTTGCGTGTCTGTTTCTTCGTCTTCTTATCTACACAGTCATTCCTTTTTCTCATATTTCTTCTTTTTTATTTTTTTTTTTGTCTGCAACCACTTCTCCGGGAGAACCTTTTGGACTCATTAATTGACGCCTTGGGCGCGCGAGTGAGAGAGAGAGAGGCCCAAGGTCCTGTCTGGAGCAACGTTCGGAAGGAAAGATGGGCGTCCGTGAGGGAAACATGGGCTATGTTGAAAGATAAACCACTCCCGACTGTGTCGTATGGACGTGTGACTTGGGCACTGAACGCCAAAGAAGGGCAGAGGTGGAAGACGTGTTGGGGGATGAGATGCCTGAGGAGGATATGTGGTGTGAGGCGAGTGTGTCGTGTTTGTAGAGGGACGTGTGGCAGTGTGGCCAATCTGGCTGAACTGATCAAGGTGCGCTGGTATGGTCTTGAGAGAATAGACTTAATGGTGCAAGGTGTGAGGAAGAGACCGAACCGGAGTTGGAAGGATGAAGTGAAGGAGGGGCTTTGGGGTGTCAGGGCCTGAACATTCAGGAGGATGAGAGGCGTGCTCGGGATAGAACGAATTGGATCAAAGTGATATATGAGGGGCGACAAAATGTTAGTGGGTTGAACCAGGGCAGATGAAGATCAACCATGGAGTGGTCAGTGGGGCCTGGCTAGCTTCGGTGCAAATGATGTGTTCAAGTGAGGCCATTGTTCATTTGTGGATGCTACTTCGCGAGGCAGGCAAGTTAATCATACTATATATGATAATGATTTACACATGGGCGAGGAGGATTCTATCCCTACCGCGCGGTAGGATGGCACACACACACACACACACACACACACACACACACACACACACACACACACACACACACACACACACACACACATCCACACACACACACACACACACACACACACACACACACACACACACACACACACACACACACATATATATATATATATATATATATATATATATATATATATATATATATATATATATATATATCATTAGGTGCTCAGGAAATGTCAAGACTATACACCTTGTCTAGTGATAATTCAGGAAAAAAAAATAAAAAAGAACTTGTAAATGACGTAAATGGTGTTGCGAAACCTTCACATCAAGGCACGTTAACATTAAGGTGAAGTACACACACACAAAAGATAATATATTCCAGACATCATCAAAGGAGTAAGAAGTGTTTATACGACATTACTTCCCCACGAGCCAGGAAGTAACGTCTGCTTGCACTTTTTACCTCGCAGTCCAAGATAACGTGGAGAAATGATGATGATAATGATGATGATGATAATGATGATGATGATGATGGTGATAATGATGATGATATCCCCCATCGCAACTATTCTTCAGTGATTACCAGAACCGTAATTATATGTTGATTGAAAACTTCATTCAACGGTACGCACCAAGTGTTTACATCATCATCATTATGTTCCGATGAATAACCCACACGTAGTCAGTCAACATGCTTGTGTATTGTTAAGCTTCGTGGGAAAACGAAAGGTCGGTAGAAATTCGGTATTGAAGTAATACGAAACTGAATGACAGATGCCGTATTGTTTTATCTCGTCCTCTTTCCTGTGTTTCATCTCATTCCAGTTGTATGAGGGTGGCAGGGGTGGGCAGGTACGTGTACCTAACTGAGCAGGGTACAGGGTACATTTGTCCCTTCTAAAAAGAGAAACAATTTTGACTGTGCGTTATATTCATGTCTCCTTCAAAATGTTCCATCCTTTCCCTAGAGAAATTCATGTTAGCTTCCAAAAGCGATTAAGTTCATGTGTCAGGAAAATGAAGAGTAAGAGGCAATGCATAAACTGACAGTTGTCTTAAAAATGAAGATTTTTTTTTCATAAATTTTTTGATGAGATTAATTTCATCAAATTTAAAAATGAAAAATTTGAAATCATAAGATTTTTCTTTGTGTATTTCATCGCCTAGTGAAGGATCAGCATGCATTTTTAACGCCATGTGGAACATATGTGGTCTTAGGAAAAAAAAAAGATAAATACCTGCAAGAAAAATATGAACAGTGAGGGCGTTTAAATTCTTAGAATCACTTTAAACGCTTGAAGGTTTGCAATATTTTTCGACTGGCGTTTATAACTTGACGTTGACGGCCTTTAGTGACCCTGGCAGTTGTATAAGTCTGAAGCCCAAGTAACCAGCCAACCAACCAACCTTATAGAGGGATCAAGCCATCTTATAAAGGGATCAGCCATCCCTTTAAAGGTATGTCATTACTTAAAAGAGATAACAGTAAGAGAGGAAGACGAGTGAAGGTTCGGGTTTCGGGGTTGGTGTATACTCCAGGAACACAAGGCTGGGGTCTGCAGCGAGGCTTCTAACCAGGACGGTACCTGACCACTGGGCCATGGGAACACCGTGCCGCCCTCGGCGGATCCAAACGTATCCCTACACCCGCGACGGACGTGTGGTATTCCACAATGGTGGAGGACGGGATGGGTGGTGGAGGAGGACCTGGTGGCGAAGATGGTAGCGGTGGAGTTTTTTTTTTTTTTTTTTTGAGCTGTGGAGGTGCTATAGCTGTAGGAGAGGTATTAGTAGTAGGGAGGGAGTAAGTGTGTGTGTGTGGGGGAGGTGGAGCGTGGGGCATCTTTGCTGTTAGGGGGGTAGGCATTAGCTGCGGAAGTCTGAGCTGTGTGTTTAACTCCCACTGTCGTATCGTCTCCAGTGGTGGTGTGTTCTTTGCACTGTGTCGGTGATGTCACCTGTGGAGGCGAACAGCCACATGGGAGGGGAAGCGACGAGCGTGTGAGCACGACCCGTGTCGTGAAGGGGTAACGCTAACAGCAGAGGCCAGACCGGCGACAGGTCGTCCCTCAGTCGCATATGCTTCTGAGGTCAGAACACGGCGACCGATCCTCCGTTTTGTAGCTTCGGATCGGAACTGCAGGGAGATCACACTGATGATCTGGGGGAAGCGGGAGGGGGGATAATGCTGGGTGTCTCCATTATCATAAACTAGAGAGAGAGAGAGAGAGAGAGAGTTTTGGGCCTCTCTCTCTCTCTCTCTCTCTCTCTCTCTCTCTCTCTCTCTCTCTCTCTCTCTCTCTCTCTCTCTCTCTCTCTCTCTCTCTCTCTCAGGTAATGTCTTAAACAATAATTCAATTTTAGTGAGATCTGAGAGTCGGCTTAGTGAGTGCCATGTGGCCCTGGGACCGCTTCCCAGTGGCCCTGGGAGCGAGTGGCCCAGGAGCATTGATCTAGAAAAGTGGCCCTGGAGCATGGCTCTCTAGAACGGCCCAGGAGCATTGCTTTAGGAGCGTGGCCCTGGAGCTTGGCCCTCTACCATGGCTCTGGAGCGTGGCCCTGGAGCTTGGCCCTCTACCATGGACCTGGAGCGTGGTCCTTGAGCATGGCCCTGGAGTGTGGCCCTGGAGCGTAGCCCTGGAAACATGACTCCAGACCTCAGCTCTCACCGGCACTTAACCCCGTGGCCAGTGTGCCTTTGTCGCGCTCCGCCTTTGATTTAATACTGACTTTGGGAGTGGGTGGCACGGTGGGTGGCACGATGGTTGGGCGGGTGGGTGGATGGCACGGTGGGTGTGTGGGTGGTGGGCGGATGGTTCGGTGGGTGTCTGGCGGATGGGTGGCCGGAAAGCCAGAGAGAGAGAGAGAGAGAGAGAGAGAGAGAGAGAGAGAGAGAGAGAGAGAGAGAGAGAGAGAGAGGTGGATTGGACGGGTGTATTACGGGACAGGTGGATGGGACAGGTGGATGGGACAGGTGGATGGGTTCCCTCAATGTTCTCATCATTGATACCATGAGTACACATCCCTGGGTCGGGTCCTCTGGGGCTAGGACGGGTGTTCAGGGGCTGACGGAAAGGTCCCTAAATGGCTGGCTGGCACTGGCTCTCAGGGGCTGGGACAGGCCTTCAGGGACGGCGGCAGATTTCCAGGGGGGCCGGGACAGGTCCTCAGGGCCCGGGACAGATCTTGTGGGACTCCGGTAAGATTCAGATTCAGAGGGAAAGATTTAATTTCCTCGGGGATGATGGGTTGTGGGTTGGTGGGGGAGGGAGAAGGAGGGGAGACCATCACCGCTCTGAGTGGTGGGCGTGGGGAGAGGCCTGAGGGGAGAGGAGAGGGTGAGAAGCCTTGGGGAGAGGGGAAGAGGCCTGGGGAGAGTGGAGAGACATGCGGGGAGGGGCGAGGGGCATTGGGTAGTCGTCTTGGCCAATGGGAACATGAACACTGTTGCTAGGCATCCCCTAGGTGGGATTAAGCCTCCCTGCAGACGGTTGGGAGTGGGAGACGTGGCTCCCTACACAGATGATGGGAGACGTGGCCCCCTACACAGATGATGGGAGACGTGGCTCCCTACACAGATGATGGGAGACGTGGCCCCCTACACTAGGTGATGGTAGACGTGGCCCCCCTCCACAGGTGATGGCAGAAGTGGCCCCCTCCACAGATGATGTGAGACGTGGCCCCCCTCTACAGGTGATGGGAGACGTGGCCTCCTCCACAGGTGATGGGAGACGTGGCCTCCTCCATAGGTGATGGGAGACGTGGCCTCCTCCACAGGTGATGGGAGACGTGGCCTCCTCCACATTTGATGGGAGACGTACATACCAGATGCTTGTAACCTGTGTGTCCCATGACTAGGATATGTGATAAGTACCTACAAATCAGATCCCACACTTTCACACAGTGCGGGGAACGTAGTGTGGGGAGCGTAGTGTGGGGAGCGTAGTGTGGGGAGAGTAGGAAGGAAAGTAGGTAAAAATTGAGGAAACGGCCGTATTATCTTTTTTTTTCAAATAGTCGTTTTTCCTTATTTTTCCTACGTGACTCTTACATCTGGTTCTTAACCACCCCTGACATTTACCTCAGCACCAAACACCTGAAGCAGGTTTGCCCTCGACCTCTGAACCTTGAATCCTAACTGTGTATTTGAATTACTGAGGAACTATGTTAATGCTGGCTACATATTAAACCCCCCTACTCCCTAATCTATATATCTGCCCCATATAAACCCCTGACCCTTGACCTTACCCACACTAAATGGACCCACATCTACAGACTCCCACCTCCACACACACCCCCACACTCCTTAACCCCTCCCACACACACACACACACACATATATACGCTACACCTTTACTGGCATTTTCCATTCTCAAAGAAACTTATGCCATGAGGTGCTCCTCCCCCCTTTTTTTTTTTCTCTCTCTCTCTCTCTCTCTCCTCCTCCTCCTCCTCCTCCTCCTCCTCTTCTTCTTCTTCTTCTTCTTCTTCTTCTTCTTCTTCTTCTTCTTCTTCCTCTTCTTCTTCTTCTTCTTCTTCTGGCGAATATATAAAATCACTTGAAGTATATTTTCTTTCCCCTTTCCGTGGACGATTTGGTCCCAGGCTCCCAATTGAGAAAACGGTATATGTAAACCCTGATTATCACTTATATGGGGTTACGATTACAAAGAAAAGGGAGGACTTTGTTCTCCTGTTTATGTCGACCTTGAATACAACTTATATTGAAAAGGAACGTTCCAATCTTACGCCTAATTGTCTCCCACTTTCTTTATTTTTTTTCATTCCTCTCCCTCACTTCCTGTTCGGAACCAATTTCGGGCTGGGTTAATTTGGTTTTAGTAGGCGATGCTATTTCTCACACGGGCGCAAACCAGCCCTATTTACCGGCGCACCGCCATTACAACCGCTAATGATGGGGAATTTACCCCCCGGCTCACCACAAAAGGTGAGAGTATCACCCAATTACGTCAGCACGCGTTCCAGGGTGGGGGAGAGGAGGGAGAGAGGAGACAGGAGGATACCACACACCACACCACACCAGGCAGGGGGAGGGAGGCGGAGGAGGGAGAGAGGAGACAGGAGGATACCACACACCACACCACACCAGGCAGGGTGGGGGAGAGGAGGGAGAGAGGAGAGGAGGATACCACACACCACACCACACCAAGCAGGGGGAGGGAGGCGAAGGAGGGAGAGGGGAGAGGAGGATACCACACACCACACCACACCAGGCAGGGGGAGGGAGGCGGAGGAGGGAGAGGAGACAGGAGGATACCACACACCACACCGCACCAGGCAGGGGGAGGGAGGCGGAGGAGGGAGAGGGGAGAGGAGGATACCACACCACACCACACCAGGCAGGGGGAGGGAGGCGGAGGAGAGAGAGGAGAGAGGAGGATACCACACCACACCACACCAGGCAGGGGGAGGGAGGCGGAGGAGGGAGAGGGGAGAGGAGGATACCACACACCACACCAGATAGAGGGAGGGAGGCGGAGGAGGGAGAGAGGAGACAGGAGGATACCACACACCACACCACACCAGGCAGGGGGAGGGAGGCGGAGGAGGGAGAGGAGACGAGAGGAGGATACCACACACCACACCACACCAGGCAGGGGGAGGGAGGCGGAGGGGAAAGGAAACGGAAGGATACCACACCACAACAGGGCGAGAGAGAGAGAGGGAGAGGAGGGGAGAGGAGACATACCACACCACACCACACCACACCACACCCCACCCATTGTAGGGCTAACACAGTCTGTAAAGCGTTAGACTATCGTGCTAATCAGTGAGGCGACGTACACTGTCGTCTGATGGGAGTACCTCAGTAGTGTAAGACTACTTGACTGTATTGACATCCATATAGGATTCTACTGGGCTACTTAGGACTATCCGAATCATACAAGGCTACGACTGATCACTCCTGGGACTGCCATACAGAGTGTAGCCATAATTCTGTACAAGGACACGCTTGTATAGCATGTAGGTTTACAGTATTGAGCTGGGTCACTCACGTGTGTGTGTGTTTGTGTGTGTGTGTGTCTACCATAATGAATGGTTCGACCATAGGTGCTCTTAATAACTACCAGACCATGTTGGGGGGGGGGGGGTGACCATATTGTTAACGACACGAACCACTAGGGTAAACGATGATAGAACAGGGAAGTAAATAGGTAACAAGCACCACACCCTGGGGGTACTTGCCTATTCCCACTTCCTCCCCCCTCCTCCCCATTACATTTACCAACCCTTCCCATGTTTACCCTGATTGGATTGAAGCTTTTAGACAAAATAGGAAAAACAGTACTAATGATTTGACTGTCATATATATATATATATATATATATATATATATATATATATATATATATATATATATATATATATATATATATATATATATAAAGTTTCATTTTTTGTATATGGCAATCCTTTTAATCTACAAAAGAAAAATGCAAGAAAATTATCCTTTTATTGTGATCATAATTATTTTCCTATCTTTTTTGTTTTTGTTTTGCTGTAAATGTATATATGATTCTCACGACAACAGTCTCGTCATTCGAATCCAAATCACGTTCTGGGTGCACTGAGCTGGTTGGTTGCCCACTAGATGACGTCACTGGCACTGCCCGTCCTGAGTGGCTGTTTCCCGCTGTGGACGTCACACCGAGGTATAGAAAACGCGAGCTCCACCCCAAACTCGCCTCTCGTGTGGTAATGCCGACGTTTGTTTATAGTTACAGCGGGCAATCCATTCTAATTGAATGACCAGGCAAACGTGCAGGCGTGACGTAATACTCCTGCCCTTCACCGCGCGTTCAGGTGATTAATCAGAACGACTATATTAAGGAAAGGCCTCTCGTGGAATGAGTCGTTCATGCGACACCGTGGACTGGTTACCCTCGTCCCCCCTCCTCCCCAGGCGTCTGTCTAGGGGGGGGGGGGGGCGAAGGATCTCGTCCGTGTGTGTGTGTCGCCCGATAGTATAGAAAACCCTACCCCCCTCAGGAAGGTGCTAGATGGGGGGCGCGTTACGTGAGAATATCCATTACGGACGGACGCTCCCGGCCACGTAGCCTTGGTGGCCATCTTGTTCTCCTCGCTGTAAGACCTCACCTCACCAGGCGCTAGGGAACGTGTACGAGTGTTATGTCCACCACCTCAGGGGTTCAGTCCTCAAGAGCCTCACTCAGACATTAGCGGGTTTTTTTTTTAGCTTCCCCTCTAGGTTCCCTCGTCCCTCCTCCCTCCCTCATAGGTTCTTAGCTCCCCTCCCTCACCGTGGCTATGGATCCTCGCTCCTCAGCCACACACACACACACACATACACACACTTACCCGAACCAGTCTGATCCTTCGGTGTGGTCCCCCGCAGGGAGGAGCGAACCTCCCGACCAAACCTCACACTCTGGCCATCGGCAGGACCACCTCCTCTCACAACCTCTTGAAAAGTACCCCATGGAGGAGGAGGAGGCCCTTCTTCTTCTCCTCCTCTCCTCCTCTTCTCACAACTTCTTGAAAAGTACCTCATGGAGGAGGAGGTGGCCCTTCTTCTTCTTCTTCTCCTCCTCCCCCTTCCTCAAGTCTTCCCCCCCCCCCCCCCCACAGGAGTATATCAGGCTAAATTAAATGGCAGTTTGTGAGGGGCTCCGGGCCAGGTGGTCATAAGCTCACCAACTTCCAACATCAGAGCGAAGTTGTGCCAAGAGCAGGAATGTATTGATCAAGGCGACCGCCCGTTACCACTGGAAAGTCATTGGCGGGGCTTCACGCAAATCCCTTCCATTGCTCGCCCTCTGGCCTCAGGGCTCGTCCTTATTTATGTAAATCGCAGGTGTGAAGTGCGTCTGTCTTGAGGGACTGACAATGTGATGAAGACCCCCGAGTTTTCAGGTGTGTGTGTGTATATATATATATATATATATATATATATATATATATATATATATATATATATATATATATATATATATAAAGTGATTCATATCTGAGGCATATGTGTTAGTTGGTGAGTCAGGTGTCGATGTCTTTATATATGTGGTGGTGTTGCCGGGGGGTACGTGATGTTGCCGGGGGTTAGTGGTGTTGCCGGGGGTACGTGGTGTTGCTTGGGGTATGTGCGGTTGTTGGGGGTTCGTGGTGTTGCCGGGGGTACGTGGTGTTGCCGGGGGTACGTGGTGTTGTTGGGGGTACGTGGTGTTGCCGGGGGTACGTGGTGTTGCCGGGGGTACGTGGTGTTGTTGGGGGTACGTGGTGTTGCCGGGGGTACGTGGTGTTGCCGGGGGTACGTGGTGTTGTTGGGGGTACGTGGTGTTGCCGGGGGTACGTGGTGTTGTTGGGGGTACGTGGTGTTGTTGGGGGTACGTGGTGTTGCCGGGGGTACGTGGTGTTGCCGGGGGTACGTGGTGTTGTTGGGGGTACGTGGTGTTGCCGGGGGTACGTGGTGTTGCTTGGGGTACGTGGTGATGCTAGGGTATGGGGTGTGGCTGGGGGTATATGGTGTTACAGGGAGAGTATACCCCTGCCTGGTAACCTGGTATCCCAGCTTGGTAACCTGGTACCCCAGCCTGGTAACCTGGTACCCCAACCTGGCAACCTGGTATCCCAGCCTGGTATCCTTGTATCAAGATCATGATTTCCCCCTGCTCCTCCTGCTCCTCCTCCTCCTCTTCCTCCTCGCGTCGTTATGCCTGAACCTTGGTAATGGGTGAGACTTGATGATAAGGATAAGATATCAGCGAGGTGAGAGGGACACGTTGTTCTCCTCTAACGAATCAATAAGACTCTAACGACGATGGGCTGATAGATAGATAGATAGATAGATAGATAGATAGATAGATAGAGAGAGAGAGAGAGAGAGAGAGAGAGAGAGAGAGAGAGAGAGAGAGAGAGAGAGAGTCCAGACTTAAAGAGAACTCATTTCAATGTACAGTTGGGGTGTGTGTCCTTAATCAACGTGTTAGTTATAGGAAAAGGAAAAAAAAAAGAGAAGAAAAGATCGTAAGATAAGAATAGGGTAATAATGATTGAGATATGAGAAACAGAATGTGACTGAAGTCTATGTCCAGCCCCTAATTGCCCCATATCATTAGGTCACCTTTACACCCGATGCTGTGTTGCTAGACAGACTTCAAGGAAGAATCCGTGACGTGAAATGTGACGTGAAATGTTGTCATCAAAGTAAGACAAGAAATGGTTCAAGTGGTCTACTTACTTAGGAGAGTGGGGTACAGGGGCGCCCAGGCTGGCCGGCGCCCAGAATGGGGGCGTCGGGGGCAGTCTACAGACACTGGAGTCTGGGGTGGGGGAAGCCCACTACATACATACGTTCTTGCTAGAGTTTGGGGTGGGGGAAGCCCACTACATACATACGTTCTTGCTAGAGTTTGGGGTGGGGGAAGCCCACTACATACATACGTCCTTGCTGGAGCTTGGGGTGGGGGAAGCCCACTACATACATACGTTCATTTGAAAACCTGCGTCGAGATGTTGAAGGCGTGGAGAGATTATGTGGGCTCACGAAACAAAAGAATTCCGTCTGAATAAAATCTTTGGTTCTTTCACCTCACCGGGAACTGGATATGTCGGAGATGTTCATGATTCCTTGAGTCTCCTGGTTTAACCATCCTGTCTCCATCTATCGACAGTGGTGGGTGGGGTGGATCCTGCTAGTTCACTCCCCTGTATCCATCAATATAGATCCGGAACGTAGGATACTCTTACGGCCCTCCAGCGGATGACCTCGTCACAGACCATCGGGTCTTTTCGGTATTTCACTCTCCCGCGTCCTCCCCTCACCACGTAGAACCACCACCCCTTCGTGAAGAACGGACCACCGTTAGTCGTGAAGACCTCGCCAGCGGAAGGGTTGTTTACCATGACTTCTGAGCAGGATATTCCCCTCCGTGCATCACGGCGGAGGACATGCTCGCCAGAGGGATCCAACTAGCCTTGTGTCCCTCCCCCCCACCACCCTTTCCCGGGCGGGTCCGTCTCTGTATGAGACGAAGCGCTTCGGAACCTTTCCATTTTGATCAGATCGGATCCCCCGCGCGTGGCTGGGGCAGGATTGGGATCAGAGAGTCGAGGCTTACGGACGATCTCACGCGGAATTCATTGAGACACCTGACCTGCTTATATCGACCGAGATTATAGTGTCTGAGTCCGCCCACGGAGGGGAGAACGAGACCCCGAGACGTAATGTTGCGATACGGGTTCACAGACGATCGAAAAGTGAGGGTTTATACCACGTCCCAGGCAGGCGGGAGGCACCAGATCCTGTAGACAGACGCAGGCAGAGGATCAGACCCCCCAGCTACGAGCGTCAAAACACAGGTGGAGGACAGAGGCAAAACAAAAGACGTTCTCCTTGTATAAAATGACTTTTTTCTTATTTCTATTTTCAACCTTTGATTTCTCCGGTGTTGTTGTTGTTGTTGCTGTTGTTTTATGTGTGTGTCGTGGTGCTGGATTTTACGTGGTGGACAGGTGTGCATGCTGGTGGTCAAGGGCCAAATGCACTGTGCGAGTGTCTGTGGTCTTCAGGTAATCCTCAACACCTGAGGAAGGTGTTGACCAATGATTGAACTGTGTTAATGATGACTGTTCCGACCTCAGTGAACCTGGCGGTTGATTGGTCGAAAGCCCAAATATAAATATATATATATATATATATATATATATATATATATATATATATATATATATATATATATATATATATATATATGATGTGTGTGTGTCTGTGTACATATGAAGTGTGTGTGTCATTAGTATTTGTGTGTTGCTGGTAAACGGGGTTTGCTCTCGTGGAGTTCTGCGTCTCTTAAACTTCTATACATGTATCATGTCTACTGTGTACACACACACACACACACACACACACACACACACACACACACACACACACACACACACACTTACACTTACACACGCTCTAGGTGTATATATATATGTGTGTGTGTGCATATATGTTTGCTTTTATGTATATATTCATAGACATATATACATATTCGTAAGATTTCATTAAAAATAAGAAGGTATTACCCTTTCTTATAACTTGCCAGTGTGCGCACAGGTAACGACGTAAGAGCCTCTTAGGATCACACTAATTAGTGGACTCAATGAGAGAGTCGTCCATAATTACGTATACGCCAGTGATCTCAATAGATGTATTACATTGCCATGTCACTCACTACAAAACAAACTGAAAACAAATGTATATATTTAAAAAGAGATAATAATGAAATAAAAAAAATACTGTATGTCCTTTTTTTTTTTAATTTCGTCAATTTTCGAGAAATCATCGTTAAAGCTGGAAAGTATAAAGCTGGTTATCATTTCTCGTTGAAGATCGTTCACGAATGACATGATCGAGTGAGAGGGAAGGTTGGTTGGTCTAATGGGGTGTCCTAGGGTCTTGATAGAATTTTGACGGTAGAGTGAGAGACGAGGGGGGCGTGAACTGAGAACGACAACACATTCCCTGCCGTTATGTTTAGATATGTCTGTGCGAGTAGGAGGGGAGGAGAGTGAGTGGTTCCCGGTGAAAATCTACCACCTGCGTCGCGGATGTGAGATGTCACCGAGGCTGTTTAATCTGTTTATGGATCGGATGGTGAACGGAGCAAATGTAAGGATCGAGTGGCCTGCTTACGCCATGGTGGGGGTTAGGAGAGGAGGACCTGGTAAATGAATTAGTATATATATATATATATATATATATATATATATATATATATATATATATATATATATATATATTATCTTGATTCTACTTGATCGTTGCTATGGAAGATTTCCCTCTGCAGTATCCCAACAGTCTCGCCTGTTGTGTTCTGTTGTGAACTAACTCGTTCATAAACCCGTCATCCCGGCGGACGCAGACGGCTTGTAAACAAGTGCAGGTCGTGTAGTCCATTTACTTAGTCTCTGATGCCACATACAAGCCGCCTCCAACTCCCTGTAGTGCCTCGCACGTTTTGTGAATGATGGTGTCGGATCCCTCACACTATCCCTTATACGTCTCTTCGTTGTATATCGACTGACCGCTATATTTCTCTCTTGTATCTCCCCTAATGATGTGATTGTTACACGAAAGTGCACTTGGGAACTTATCGTTATTTATTTCCCCGTGGGCTCATAGGAAAATATATATATATATATATATATATATATATATATATATATATATATATATATATATATATATATATATATGTATATATATATATATATAAGATTAGTCTCTTCATATTATTCGTTTCTAAGTTACTGTAGTTTAAGAAACAATCATATCAGAATGTTCGGTAATATATAGGAATTTAGTGGCTGTTTATATATATATATTTTTTAAAAGGTATAGTGATGTGGTAACTCATTCATAGATAATACGCGAAGGGCAATGATCCCCGAACCTATTAGCAGTGAAATATACGCAGATACAATTAAGGAACCCATCTCTCTCTCTCTCTCTCTCTCTCTCTCTCTCTCTCTCTCTCTCTCTCTCTCTCTCTCTCTCTCTCTTTGTCTGTAATTAACCTGTCTGTAAATTACTCCTGGCAGACATTCTGTTTCTTCACCTCGCGACCTCCGTGTTTACCGTTGCTATGGCGACTGTTATGATTGTATCGCGTGGCCCGATTGGCTGAATTTGTTTGCTGGTCCGTAATTGGCTGACGTCAGCATGACGAAGCCCCCCCCACACCCCAGACCCCTGCCCACTCATTACCCTTACCTCTGTCCCTCTCCTCTCCTTCTCCCACACCATCGTCCACAACCCCTCCCCCAGTCCCAGATCTTCGCTAAGGGAGACAGTTTACACCTAATTCCTTTACTGAGAGAGAGAGAGAGAGAGAGAGAGAGAGAGAGAGAGAGAGAGAGAGAGAGAGAGAGAGAGAGTTATACGAACCAAACGACCTCCTCCTTCTCCTTCTCCATCTCCTTTTCCTCCTCCTCCTCCTCCAAGGATATTGTCTCCACCCACTTTGGAGGCTTTGGAGGGCGTCAGGTCATTACAAAAAGGTGTATAATGGGCGTGGGGGGAGGGGGGGGGGGGGCGGTCACTGCTGCTGCTTGAGGTAATAAGTCCTCTCCAATTTCCTGTACGTCCTCCAACCCAAATCCTTAATTCTCTCTGTCTCCCAGTCCTTCTTCATCGCCGTCCTCAGGGAGATAGTCTGGCCTGGGAGGTTGGGTAGGGCAGGGGAGGGAGTACTTGTAAGGAACTTACAGAGAGAGAGAGAGAGAGAGAGAGAGAGAGAGAGAGAGAGAGAGAGAGAGAGAGAGAGAGAGCACATGGGAGGGACAGATAACAGAAGACCTGATGGTCTATGACGAGGTTATCTGTCGTAGGGCAATTAACAGTGTCCTAAGTCCCTAATTTATATATATATATTTATTTCTTTTTTTTCTTTTAAACTATTCGCCATTTCCCGCGTTAGCGAGGTAGCGTTAAGAACAGAGGACTGGGCCTTTTTTGGAATATATATATATATATATATATATATATATATATATATATATATATATATATATATATATATATATATATAGACGGAGAGAGGAAAGTGAGAGAGAGAGAGAGAGAGAGAGAGAGAGAGAGAGAGAGAGAGAGAGAGAGAGAGAGAGAGAGAGAGAGAGAGAGAGAGAGAGAGAGATTTACACACACAGCGACCCGGGTTTAATGGCGCCATTGCTTATATTCAGTCAACAATTTCTACTTCCTGGGATCATCCCTTAAGGTGTGTGTGACGCTTATGGTTCCCTCGGACGCTCCCGCGGAGGCGCCGGAGGTGGAGAGAGGCCTTCCCCCCTGACGACCTCCTTGGGAGTGATGGAGGTGGAGGAGGAGGTAGTAGTGGTGGTGGTGGTGTCCTCCTCCTTGGGCACCCGTAGGCCCAGGTGGCCTCCTGAGTGCCACTGCAGGTGCTTGGAGGTGTAGGTTGTTAGGTGCCTCCCTCCCTCGCCTTCCTCTACCGCCTCCGAAGCGGTTGGGGTTGGAGGTGTTGGCTCAACCGTCGAGTGATTACCTCTGGAGGGGTAAAGTCGACTTTCTCACCGACGGTCTTCTTGTATTCCTCCTCCTCCTCCTCCAAGGATATTTCTCCACCCACTTTGGAGGCTTTGGAGGGCGTCAGGTCATTACAAAAAGGTGTATAATGGGCGTGGGGGGAGGGGGGGGGGCGGTTCACTGCTGCTGCATGAGGTAATAAGTCCTCTCCAATTTCCTGTACGTCCTCCAACCCAAATCCTTAATTCTCTCTGTCTCCCAGTCCTTCTTCATCGCCGTCCTCAGGGAGATAGTCTGGCCTGGGAGGTTGGGTAGGGCAGGGGAGGGAGTAATTGTAAGGAACTTACAGAGAGAGAGAGAGAGAGAGAGAAGAGAGAGAGAGAGAGAGAGAGAGAGAGAGAGAGAGAGAGAGCACATGGGAGGGACAGATAACAGAAGACCTGATGGTCTATGACGAGGTTATCTGTCGTAGGGCAATTAACAGTGTCCTAAGTCCCTAATTTATATATATATATATTTATTTCTTTTTTTTCTTTTAAACTATTCGCCATTTCCCGCGTTAGCGAGGTAGCGTTAAGAACAGAGGACTGGGCCTTTTTTGGAATATATATATATATATATATATATATATATATATATATATATATATATATATATATATATATATATAGACGGAGAGAGGAAAGTGAGAGAGAGAGAGAGAGAGAGAGAGAGAGAGAGAGAGAGAGAGAGAGAGAGAGAGAGAGAGAGAGAGAGAGAGAGAGAGAGAGATTTACACACACAGCGACCCGGGTTTAATGGCGCCATTGCTTATATTCAGTCAACAATTTCTACTTCCTGGGATCATCCCTTAAGGTGTGTGTGACGCTTATGGTTCCCTCGGACGCTCCCGCGGAGGCGCCGGAGGTGGAGAGAGGCCTTCCCCCCTGACGACCTCCTTGGGAGTGATGGAGGTGGAGGAGGAGGTAGTAGTGGTGGTGGTGGTGTCCTCCTCCTTGGGCACCCGTAGGCCCAGGTGGCCTCCTGAGTGCCACTGCAGGTGCTGGAGGTGTAGGTGCCTCCCTCCCTCGCCTTCCTCTACCGCCTCCGAAGCGGTTGGGGTTGGAGGTGTTGGCTCAACCGTCGAGTGATTTACCTCTGGAGGGGTAAAGTCGACTTTCTCCACCGACGTCTTCTACTGTATTCCTCCTCCTCCTCCTTGTCTGTGTCTCCTCTGTTCTCTCATTCCTTGTCTGTGTCTCCTCTGTTCTTTCACCTTGTCTGTGTCTCCTCTGTTCTCTCATTCCTTGTCTGTGTCTCCTCTGTTCTCTCATTCCTTGTCTGTGTCTCCTCTGTTCTCTCACCTTGTCTGTGTCTCCTCTGTTCTCTCACCTTGTCTGTGTCTCCTCTGTTCTCTCACCTTGTCTGTGTCTCCCCTGTTCTCTCACCTTGTCTGTGTCTCCCCTGTTCTCTCACCTTGTCTGTGTCTCCTCTGTTCTTTCACCTTGTCTGTGTCTCCCCTGTTCTCTCACCTTGTCTGTGTCTCCCCTGTTCTCTCACCTTGTCTGTGTCTCCCCTGTTCTTTCACCTTGTCTGTGTCTCCTCTGTTCTCTCATTCCTTGTCTGTGTCTCCTCTGTTCTCTCATTCCTTGTCTGTGTCTCCTCTGTTCTCTCACCTTGTCTGTGTCTCCCCTGTTCTCTCACCTTGTCTGTGTCTCCCCTGTTCTCTCACCTTGTCTGTGTCTCCTCTGTTCTTTCACCTTGTCTGTGTCTCCCCTGTTCTCTCACCTTGTCTGTGTCTCCCCTGTTCTCTCACCTTGTCTGTGTCTCCCCTGTTCTCTCACCTTGTCTGTGTCTCCTCTGTTCTCTCACCTTGTCTGTGTCTCCTCTGTTCTCTCATTCCTTGATATACTGGCCATTTGCTCCTCCTTCAACCTCTCCTTCCCAATCTTTATCCATTATCCTTCCTCGGCTCATTATTCCCGTGTGTGTCTCTGTCTCTCCTACACTCACTCCTTCCAGTATTCCTATCCTTCCCTCATATCTTTCCACTCGCCTCCTTTCATTTCCACCACCCTCCCAAGTCTTTTTTTTTCTTTTACTCTTTTAAATCTTTTTATCCTCCCTCCATCACCTCCCTCTCTCTCTCCCTGTCTGGTCTGCAGTCTGCCTCAGCACCGTCTGTAGACGGGCGGAGAGGAGAGGAGAGGATGTGGTGGAGAGGACTGAGGATGGAGGTAGCAGCAGCTCCATGGAGTCAAGTTCTTATTTCCGTCTGTCACTCTCTGTGGAGGGAGTAGCGTGGAGGGCCAGGGAGCGCGGGGTGGGAGGGAGGAAAGAGGGCGAGGGAGAGGAAATTCCTCACTCTAGGCGTGAAGGAAGAGGCCAGAGTGACTCCACGAGAGGATCTTGCTGGAGTGATGACCTGAAGACATTACATGGGCAGTACTTAGGAGAGAGAGAGAGAGAGAGAGAGAGAGAGAGAGAGAGAGAGAGAGAGAGAGAGAGAGAGAGAGAGAGAGAGAGTGTTTTCCCTCACCTCCGTGTAAGTTAGGTACATGAACGTAATACGTTCCCCAAACCTCGTCCTATGGAAAATAAACAAATACATGAATGAATAGGAAAAAATAAAGGAGTAACGATGAGAGAGATTTATAAAAGATTAATAAATGAACAGGTAAAGAAATGTGGCCTGGGAGACCCCCCCCCCCCCCCAGGCCAGGAACACCCCCCCCCCCCAGACTCTCTCCAAACAACAGATAATCAAGTACACTCATCTAACAAGGTAAACTATAGCCTTAATGAAACAAACAAAAAAAAGAATTCTGTTCTTGCTTTTGGTAAACAGAAGTTTACACTCTCTCTCTCTCTCTCTCTCTCTCTCTCTCTCTCTCTCTCTCTCTCTCTCTCTATCTCTCTCTCTCTCTCTCTCTCTCTCTCTCTCTCTCTCTCTCTCTCGCATGTAAACAGGCGACACTTACCTTCTGTCCACTGTAAACAAGCTGAGGTCGTTTTCCATTTACTATAAATTATGTAAATCACTTTTTCCCTCCTTTGCCTCTAATAACATTTTCCCTTCCCCCCCCCCTGCTCCCTCCCCCCTCTTCTCCCCAGGTTCCTTCACCCCAGCTGATATCAAGCCAAGGTACATCTGCCCACTCTCCTCCTCCTCCTCCTCCTCCTCCTCCTCCTCCTCCTCCTCCTCCTCTCCTCCTCCTCCTCCTCCTCCTCCTCCCCCTTCTCCTCCTCCTCCTCTTCCTTATTCTCATCTTTCTCTCTCTCTCTCTCTCTCCTCCTTCTTATCCTCTTCTTCCTGATTTATTTCCCTCTTTCCTCACTGATCTTCCTCCTCCTCTGCCTCCTCCTCCTCCTCTTCTTTTACCTTCTTCTGTTCCTCCTCCCCTTCTACCCCCTTACCCCCAGGTGCAGTTCGTCGTCTGAGTGATCATGGAGGCTCCCCCCCATGCCGCCCCCCCATGACCCCCCTGTTCAATATTCCATGATGAATTATTACAGATGGTCACACCGGCCAGGGGTCAGCCAGGGGTGAAGGGAGGAAAGGGGAGGGTTAGCGGGGGAGGGAGGGGGAGAGAGGGTGGTGGTGGTAAATGGGTGGGGGAAGGGAAGGAAATGGAGGCGAGAAAGAAGGCGAGTTGGAGGGCCGGGAAGTTGGTGGCGAGAAGGACCAGTGAAGGAAGATGATGGAGTGAATGAAATGGGGGGAAAGAGAGCACGGAGATGGGGTGAAGGAAGAGGGGGAAGAAGATAGGGAAGGTGAGATGGTAAGGTTGTGGAGGGGTGGATATTAAGGGAGGAGGAGGTGGGGTGGGCTTACCTCAGAGGGTATATACAGTAGGGTAAGAGAGCATCGCCACCCAGGATTGAGGTAGGAACCAAGTTAAGGTTGCTGGGGGGCGGCGGGCCAGCCGGCCGGTCTGGGTTTGGGAGACCTTCACAGGGTGTCATTGAAGTGGAAGTTGCAGTTGACGGGGGGGACAGCGTTGTGGTAGATCATTCCCTCGTGGCAGTTGCCGGGGGGGGGAAGGTGCTATCCCTCAGTCAACTTTGATTAGGTGTCACTGAAGTGACTAATATATATATATATATATATATATATATATATATATATATATATATATATATATATATATATATATATATATAGCGTTTTCACGTGCGATTACTCATTTTAGAGAGAGAGAGAGAGAGAGAGAGAGAGAGAGAGAGAGAGAGAGAGAGAGAGAGAGAGAGAGAGAGAGTTTTCCTCCTATACGATTGGCCATTACCAGAGCTTGTTACTGCCTTACGGAGAGCCACCTGCGCCAGCTGAATTTTGCTGCGTTAATTAACATGTCGCTAACGCTAAGAGGCGTGCAACAGAGAGAGAGAGAGAGAGAGAGAGAGAGAGAGAGAGAGAGAGAGAGAGAGAGAGAGAGAGAGAGAGAGAGAGCCATATGGACGAGTATCTGAGACGATGTTTCGCATCGTGAGGCAAGGCTGGGCTCATGGCTCTCGCCGCGCGCCTACCATGCGTGCTTCATGGCACCATTGCTCTCTGCAGCTGGTTTAAGGTCCGGTTCCTCGTACCCAAGGGTCGTACCGTCTCGTGCTCAAGGGTCGTACCGTCTCGTGCTCAAGGGTCGTACCGTCTCATGCTCAAGGGTCGTACCGTCTCGTGCTCAAGGGTTGTACTGTCTCGTGCTCAAGGGTCGCACCGTCGTGTTCAAGGATCGCACCGTCGTGTTTAAGGGTCGCACCGTCTCGTGCTCAAGGATCGTACCGTCTCATGCTCAAGGGTCGTACCGTCTCATGCTCAAGGGTCGTACCGTCTCGTGCTCAAGGGTTGTACTGTCTCGTGCTCAAGGGTCGCACCGTCGTGTTCAAGGATCGCACCGTCGTGTTCAAGGATCGCACCGTCGTGTTCAAGGATCGCACCGTCGTGTTCAAGGGTCGCACCGTCTCGTGCTCAAGGATCGTACCGTCTCATGCTCAAGGATCGCACCGTCGTGTTCAAGGGTCGTACCGTCTCGTGCTCAAGGGTCGTACCGTCTCATGCTCAAGGGTCGTACCGTCTCGTGCTCAAGGGTTGTACTGTCTCGTGCTCAAGGGTCGCACCGTCGTGTTCAAGGATCGCACCGTCGTGTTCAAGGATCGCACCGTCGTGTTCAAGGGTCGCACCGTCTCGTGCTCAAGGATCGTACCGTCGTGTTCAAGGGTCGCACCGTCTCGTGCTCAAGGATCGTACCGTCGTGCTCAAGCGCCACACAGTAAGTCATGCCACAGGGGGTATACAAGGTGCAGCTATGTGGTAGTCTGAAAACCTCTCCTGTGTACACCTGCCACTCTCACACTCCTCCACACACCGACCCCTGTCAACACCTTGCATGTTGTAAATAAAGTATTTTTAGGCTGGGTTGTCAATCTAGATCGTGGAGCATCTCTTTTACCCCGTAAGTACAATACTGGTGCGAGATTTCGTAATGTTTATGTCTATCTGTATGTATGTTAGTCACACTGGGTCACCCTACGTGTTGAGGAATGGTTGGATGTTTAGAAGTATCACCTCAGACGTCGTCTCGACAGATCCATGATGCTAGAGTGTGGAGTCTCAGGGGGTCCCCAGATGGTAAGCCACATCCACCTTAGGCTGATCTCAAGTGGTCACGGAGAAGGGGGCGTAATGAAGTGCCGAACCCCGGCCCCCGTCCTTCGCCAAAGACGTCCGTCATGTTGTGGGGAAACACTTACAGTAGATGACTTACCCATTGACCAGTGATAACCTTCAGGTGCACAGAGGAAATTCACGGTTGAAGGCAGTGGGAAAGCCGATGTGATCAATGGAAGAATTCCCGAGAGTGGAGTAAAAGCATTCATGAACAAGGAGGCGTTCAATGCTTGGCGAAAAAGAGGAGTTTGTATGATCAATCTTTCCTTCCAGTTCTCTGTCTGTGAAGGTCGAATTTTAGTTGTCGTATGAAAAGAAGGATTTGAAAGGAATATATATATATATATATAGCGAGGGCTGGATAAAAAGCAGAGTATTATGAGAATGGAGCGACGGGCCAGGAATACACACGAAGGTGAGGATGAGAGGTAAATGGACGTGGTGTTTGAGAGTGGAAGAGAGAGAGAGATAGAGAAGAGGTGGACCTCACAGCTGGGTGATGTACAGGACTCACCAGGTAAAGCACAGGCATGTACAGAAGCTGATAATACGTGTAATTGGTGCGGTTTGGATTTATGATCTTGGTCCACATTCTGCAGTAAGAACAGAGGCATAAACGACAGACGGATAGATATTCATCATTTTTCAATACGTCGACTTTTACAAAGATTTTCAGATTCCTCTCTGTGTTTTACCTGTAACCAGAGAGAGGTAGGATTAATACAGTGACTTAACAAATGTAAAAAGCTGTAAAAGCAATCAAGATCAAAGAACAGTATCGGATAACTGTGTATAGCATGAAAGTAAGGGACTATTATCAACTGAATGCCCAGAGGAACGGGGATGGCTGGAGATTAAGCAAGTCCTCCCTCAACAGCACGAGAGTCGGTTTCTGTGATGCTGCGGCGTCGGACCCGGCAAGCTAGAGCGTTTCCGCCGTCACTCCTCCACTAAATCAGCCTTTTACATCAACAAAGAAAGTCTATCACAGTAGATAAATGTAACAGACATACCCAAGAGGCTAGATAGGTGCGTTCGAATGATCTGAATGGCAAGGATAAACCGAATCATACCCTTAAAGTCGCCTTTTATCGATTTTGGCGAGTTTACCCTCCGAAACTCATTCTTGGCTCCAAAAGCGAAGGTGTTTCTCCTTCGTCTGACGTAACCCCGAACACATCTACGTATCTCAGGTTGAAAATGTATGATTCATGTCCTTCATCAACTCACAAGCTCAAGTACTTTGGGAGAGTCAGCTACAAATATTCATCTATTGCTCCAAATGTTTCATTTCCAAAACCGAATTATCATAAAATGGAGCTTAATGAAAAGCTCTTGTCCCCGAAATTAATTCATGTTGCCTTCAAAATTATTTTAATCAGCTATTACGTAATGCCACAAACGAGATACGGTTGAGATATCTGTAATGAGAAATGTCACAGCGATCCTTATGGTTCATTTTATATTTTTGATGTTAGGTGAGACGGCACGGGCAGCTGAGGACCTAATCAAGGCCATCCCATTAACGATATATATATATATATATATATATATATATATATATATATATATATATATATATATATATATATATATATATATATATATATATATGTGTGTGTGTGTGTGTGTGTGTGTGTATACCTTAGCCTGAGCCAGGTATCCATTTTCATCGACCATCACCCTAGGGGTCTGGATGAACAGGTGGGGTTGGCTGCGGACCGACTGCCACAGCCAGGATTCGAACCAGTTCGACCCTGGTTAGCCCGTGAATGCGTGCGTCACGGCCACGAAGAACGCTAACCGATACACCATAACCGAAAGAAGTTACAACTTGTAAAGAGTCAACGTTTGTACACAAATGGTTATCTTGTTCCATAACTGTTATAAGATAAAGACATCTTATCTAGATGGTTGATTTAAGATCTTCACGAGGGATTAAGATAACTTACTGAAAGGTTTTAAGATATAAGGAAGGGGGTGGGTGTTAAGAGAACACAGTGAAGAGATTAAGATAATTTTTCCAGATACATCATTTCGTATTTAGTTGTCGTAAACGTGTGCCAGGGGTGTTCGAACAGCATACCAAGCTTGGATCAGCTCAAGTCTTTCAGCTTAATACATTTACTTCCATTTTCTTTTCTTTTTTTTTCCGTTGGTGCTTTCGAGCGTGTGTTTCACTGCTCCTTCGCGTTATCTACACCATCGACCACCTGCTTCACTGCCATGCTTCACTGGTCCACGCCACCCATCATTCACTGTTCACTGTTACACCTCACCCTTCACCATCCACTGTTCAATACCAGTGAACCTGCATTCAGTGTTCACTGCCGCACGTCGCCTTATGGTCAACCTTTCTACAGTTCACCTTCTCCTCTTTGTCCTGTGAGGCCTTAACCGGTCAGCCATGGTGGTCATATTGCCTCACAAGAATCTTCCTTGGAAAATATAAAAGTCCTCCAAACATGAAGACAAAAATAGTCGCTGGTTGTTTGGTGTTCAAGCCTTTCAACTAACCTAGGGTCGTTAAGACCCTCATTATCACCATTTCTTATAACCACCCGTTGAAAATTTTTGAACACCGTCTTCAGGTGTTCAAGATAATTCCTAATCCCTTTCAGATTATCCACTTGACAACCAAGCTTTCTCAAGCTTGAATGTCAGGATGATGTGGAATACTTCAAACGCTATATTGACATATTCTTAAACAGTCATTCACTTAGTCTTTCATCAGACAATAGCGCAATGACATGACCGTAATCGACTCCAAACGTAAACGAGTACAAACATAGGTCTTTGGTACCTTGAACCTTCAAAGACCAAGCACCTCTTTTATTTATGGTCACACAGGGCTAAGGAAGTCAGCTGCGTCTTCTGGAGTGGGTTTAATCGGTCACTGCATCTAAGGTGTGGGTTTAACAGGTGTTTGCCCCTGAGGAGCGCGTTTAATCGATCACTGCATCTAGGGTGCGGGTTTAACAGGTCGATGCACCTGGGGAGTGGGTTTAACAGGACTAGAGACAGCAACAGGTGGGTCTGTGCGCCACACGTGGTCACTAGAGTGTATCAGGAGAGGCTGGAGGGATGCCAGGAGCAGAGGGGGAGCTAGTGGGGCAAGGAGGAGGAGGAGGAGGAGGAAGAGAAATGATAAAAGGAGGAGGAGGAGGAGGAGGGAGACGCAAAACAGAGGGAGAAAAGAGGGAGATGCGAGACAGGAGAGGAGTAAAGATAATGGAAAGAGAGAGAGAGAGAGAGAGAGAGAGAGAGAGAGAGAGAGAGAGAGAGAGAGAGAGAGAGAGATGATGATGATGATGATTGAGGATAAGAGTGCGTGAGAGAAGAGAAGATGGATCGGGAAGAAGATGAAGAAGACCACATGGTTCCTCGCCAGCGGACCACACAGTGCACAAAGGGCCTCCGTCGTCCATACGCCGTCGTCTGCCTCTCCTCCCGGGCCACGCCCAGACCTCTCGCATTCCTCGAGTTTTTTTTTTTTTTAGGATCATACGGTCGCACCTCAGTTAGAAGTGACGACGTCCTGTATCAGAGGGTCATTTGCTCCTGCTGGAGGACGTCAGGTCAGCCTGTCCTGTGGCCTAAGGTGTTACTACAAGGTTCAACTTCGCTACGGAAACACGCGTGGGTGTTGCTCGCAGCACTTGAGGTTTACAGGACAACAGGTGCAGCGCCAGGGGTACCCGAGAGAACTGAGGTCCGACACAAACACCTTACATTTTCATACCAGCGCCAGGATTGTGAACCTTGTCGCAGTTGCGATAGAGACTCGGGTTGTGTTGCTTCGAATCTTCACTTATTAGCGGACGTCTCGATAGCAGGACACAATGCCTTCGCTAAAGAACGTCAAGGCAAGGCAGGTGGAGGTGTTGTGCTGTTCGTCAAAGTAAAGCTAATCGTAACCACTGGATGCAAGACTGATGTAGATGGGTGCGACTCGATGCACTTCGAATAAGAAAAGGACGTCGATTCTGATAGTCTTTTTTTTCGAATGGTGTCAAAACCCATGTCTACCACAGATTAGATTAGGATCCCAGGACACTACTGCTACACAGTCCTCTGGCAGATAATCCCATCATGAACCATCAGATCATTCCATGTTCTTCCACCATTGAAACCTTCCTTACACCCAAGACTTCCTTCCTCCTCCCTCTCCCTCCTCAGTACCCACCATTTCTTCCTCATTCCCTCCTCCCTCCTCTCACCTCTCTGCATCCACATACCTTCCCTCCCTTCGGCCTCTCTCCCTCCCCCACCCGAAGTCTCCCTACCTGCTGGTCCTTATAGTGTGTTATCTGACAAAGTTTTGCGCGTGGCATGGAGTGGGTTGGGCTCGGGACCTTGATAACAAAGTTGTTCTTATCAGGATACAGTATCGGTCTCGGCCGCCTCTCCACCCCTCTCGCCCAGGATGTGTCATAGCCTTACCTGAGACCAGCTCTCTCTGTCTTTCTGTGTCCGCATATATCTTTCCGTGTCTGTATATGTGTCTGTGTTTCTGTGTGTTTGTTATTCATGAGCATATCCTCTGTGTGTGTGTGTGTGTGTGTGTGTGTGTGTGTGTGTGTGTGTGTGCGCGTTCCTATGTATATAGATGTTTGTATTTGTTTACATTTGTTTTTCTTAGTGCACACTTACTTCTTTCTATCTCTAATCTGCATATTTATTTCTTAGTGAACACTTATTTCTTTCTATCTCTAATCTGGATATTTATAAATCTATCTACCTATTCATCTATATCCATCTGGCCATAGTATCCAAATGCATGAAAAAGTGATCGAAATTTCATACGAGAGAAGACTCCAGGAGGAATCCATCGTTGTCTGAGAGGTGCAGGATGTGAGCGAGTGTGTTGTGAACTGTGCAGGATGTAGGAAAGATCCTGAACTCAGAAAAGAACGTGTGATATACGACGTAAGCGCCGAGTGGAGTGGCTTCAAGAAAGGTATCGGAACGACAAGATTTTCCGAGTTATCCAAAAAGATAAATGTAGAATAAATCACAGATTCTTATGAGTAGGAAGAAAGAGATATCCAAATGCATTATTAAGCGAGAGTATTTTGTAAACCCGGATGACGATGGTATTTGGAAACGAATTAGAACATAACGAAGGAGTATCGAACCAACGGGTTTGAAACTCGAGCGAGGGTTCGAAACAGAACCGAATTTAGTGTACCTAAACCATCCTCGGAGGAGGTGACTCCTGACGAAGGCGAGATCTTAGACGTGGCCCCCCCGTAAGAGAACTCCTGACGAAGGCGAGATCCACGACCCCCCTCCCCCCTCTCCCTACCTTGTCGGCGGACCCCTGACGGAGATGAAGTCCTAGACGCCCCACCCCCCCAGAAGGAGTTGACTCCCGACGGAGAGAGAGAGAGAGAGAGATCCCAGACGCCTCCCGTAGGAGAACTCCCCGACGAAGGCGAGGAGGGTTCCAGACGGGCCCCTCCCCCAGGTGTTCATTATTCAGAGTCTCGAGGCGGCCCAGTTTCACCTGCACATTCTCCTTCCCTTCCATCAATACTTTAGCCGCAACGCCTCCACCGATCCTGCATTACCCAGGGCTGTGAGGGGCACAAGTGCTACAGCGGGGGGGGGGGGGGGGGGGGGGGCACCCGCCCCACGCACATAACACTTCATTCAAGGAAGTCTATTGTGGTGTTTAAGTCTATTGTGGGGGATTACTGATGCTAACGTTTTACTGCCTGGCGTTCGTGTTTGGTCCCCCATTGGGGAGGCTAGGCTGGGCTGGGCTGGGCTGGGCTGGGCTGGGGTTGTCATGTGTGTGTGTGTGTATGTGTCTTGGTGTCTGTGCGTGTCATTAGACGTCTGTCTGTCTGGCTACGAATCTCACGCGGTGGGACGGCAATGAGACGGGTACAGGTTATTTTTTTCCCCTCCCGTCTACAGTTACCTCACCCGAAGAGTGTCGTCTTGTGCCCAAAACGTCTGCTGGCTCTGTGCGTCGGCGAGAGGCCCTCTCACTCGCCCTCCCAGCAGAGGGAAGCGAGATGGATGGACAGTCAAAGAAAACTCTCTCTCTCTCTCTCTCTCTCTCTCTCTCTCTCTCTCTCTCTCTCTCTCTCTCGATCGTTCACGTCATATCATAGTAATCCAAAGTACGACACGCATACCAGGCGGTAGAGATTTGCACAAGATCGTTCAAACTGTTAAGCACTGAGGATGAACGCAGTATCAGACAGTGTAACAAATGGCCAAGGTGCTCCAAGTCTGCTAGAATGTTAAGACAATTTGTGTTCTTAATTTCAAATAACAACTGATATATGTAGTGGTAGTCGTAGTAGTAGTAGAAGTAATAGTAGTAATAGTAGTAGTAGAAGTAGTAGTAGAAGCAACAATAGTAGTAGAAGCAACATACAGTAGTAGTAGTAGTAGTAGTAGTAGTAGTAGTAATAGTAATATTAGTGGTAGTACTAGTAGTAGTAGCAACAGTAGTAGTTGTAGTGGTAGTAGTAGTAGTAGTAGTAAAACACTAATACAAAACAAACACTATTATCCTCTCACTTACTTTTTTTTTTTACCAGAATAACAAACAAAGTGTTGGACCAACTTTTGCACCGGCGTTGTATGTCAGGGGGCAGATAAGGCCAAACGGCACCCACAATAGTGTTCCTATCCCAGTATCTTAGCATTTGGCGGTGACCTTTATTAGCCGGAGGGCTGTAACCCCGTGTTGGCTGAGGTCACAGACTTGCCACATGACCCCTCGTGAGTGGTTAAGCTTCCAGTCAAAAAGGATTTATGTTCCTCTCACCTTGTGTGGGTTGCCTTCGCTAAGGCTGCTGAAATACAGGGAGAAAATAGATTAGCCTGGCCAAGGGAAGCCTGCTACTACTACTACTACTACTACTACTACTACTACTACTACTACTACTACTACTACTACTACTACTACCACTACGACTACTTCTATTATTATTATCACGACTACTATCACTACTGCTACTACTACTACTACTACTACTACTACTACTACTTCTACTACTACTACTACTACTTATACTACTATTAATACCACTACTGAAATTACTGCTATTCCAGAGGACGTGTCTTTGCTGAAGTGAAGTTACAAAGACAGACATTTTCATGTTAGATCTACACACCCTGCGAACACCGGCACTGTGTCTCGGCCCTACCTTCCCTCCATCACAACACACCGCCTCATCTCCTCTCAAAGTCCACAATTACAACCCCCCACCACAACCACGACCTCTCCCCAGCCACAGAATCTACAACCCCCACCACAACCACGCCCTCTCCCCAGCCACAGAATCTACAACCCCCCACCACAACCACGACCTCTCCCCAGCCACAGAATCTACAACCCCCCACCACAACCACGACCTCTCCCCAGCCACAAAATCTACAACCCCTCCACCACAACCACGACCTATCCCCCCAGCCACAAAATCTACAACCCCTCCACCACAACCACGACCTATCCCCCCAGCCACAAAATCTACAACCCCCCCACCACAACCACGACCTCTCCCCCCAGCCACAAAATCTACAACCCCCACCACAACCGCTACAGCCACGACGCGACCCTAAACCTCTCGCCGTCCCACATAACCAACCCACCACACAAACGCTATAACCCCAACACCACCCTCCCCCTCCCCCTCCACACTCACCAACCAGCCCCACAACCAGAGCACCACAAGCACCATGCCATCTAGAGAACAATATCACGTCCACCGGTTTCGCTTAAAAGGTCACGGGGTTTCTAATAACTTTACAGTCGATTTCTCTCGTCTATGTGAACCGCCTCTTTTCCTATACCAAAGTCAAGACGAGTCATATTTGGGCCGAGAATATAAACGTTTACAGATATTAAGGCCACAGTGTATACAGGTATACAAACAGTGTATACAAGTGTACACACAGTGTTCCTCACTTGACCAGAGTGTCTTTAACGACAGCGCTTCGAACGCGGGTCCACCAAACACTTCATGTGTTGGGGAGACAAAGATGGATTACTGATGACATTGAATTTACGCTTGATGACGGTTTAACTTGGAGGACAAGGTTTACGAATGGATATGATGCAGGGAATAAATGGGGGAATGGTAAATTAATGGTGGGGGGGGGGGGGGCGGAGGAAGGGGGGGGGATGGGGGAATGGGGGATTATTATAAAGGGCTTGTTGGTGTAGCATAATTGGGTTACTTTCATTGCCTTCATCAGATGTTCGGTGCCACGAATCATCGACTTCAGGCGATCTCTCTCTCTCTCTCTCTCTCTCTCTCTCTCTCTCTCTCTCTCTCTCTCTCTCTCTCTCTCTCTCTTTCTCTGAAGAGAACAAATACCACCCCCCCTTCTCTCTTTCCTCCCCCCCCATTAACCCCCCCTTCTCTCCTTCTTCCCTTAATCCTCAGGAACCCCACTTCTCTCTCTCTCTTTCTCCTCCCCTCCCCTTCCCTCCCCTGCCAAGCCCTGCCAGCAGCCCCGGCCATTTCTCTGATATTTTACGCCAGAAATCGTTGTTTAAAAAGTTCACTAATCCTGGTGACCCCTCCAGCGCTTTATGGAAAAAGAAATATTCATACCCACGCCCGCCCGACACCTCCAGACTTCGTCCGAAAGTTTCCAGTCTTCGTCCAAAAAAAAAAAAAAACGTTCCAGTCTTCGTCCAGAAAAGTTCCACTCCTTCTCCATTAGTTTAAAGAATCTTCGTCCATAAAGTTCCACTCTTCGTCCTTAAGTTCCAGTCTTCGTCCTAAAGTTCCAGTCTTCGTGCAAAAGTTCCACTCCTCCTCCATTAGTTAAAAAGATCCCCGTCCCATGGTTCCAGTCTTCGTCCAGAAAGCTCCAGTCTTCGTCCATAAAGTTCCAGCCCGCGACTCTCAGCAGGCGTTGATCAACCAGTAGCCTTTGCCGTCACTTGGAGTGTCTTAGCACGACGCAGGAGGAAGGAAGATCTTCAGTGATGGTTTGGGTGAGGGGTAGGTAGACAATGGGCGCCACAGGACTCGTGTGAGGTGGAGTCTGTGTCGTGGAGTATTCCATGATCTCACTGGGTAGCGTTCGCTCACTTGTGTACGTTTAGGTTTATTGAGATGGTTAAACCTACTGGCTCATGAAGCCTACTGGCAGGTGAAGCCTACTGCCACGTGAAGCCTACTGGCACGTGAAGCCTACTGGCACGTGAGGCCTACTGCCACGTGAAGCCTACTTGCACGTGAAGCCTACTGCCACGTGACAACGAGGGCTAAACATGAACACTTCAGTATGCAGGCCGTCAGAAACACTCAAGCAGGACATTTAAAAGTAAACATGTATCATCATGAGACATAGCCTTCCCGCCTCGTCTGGTAAATAGTATAGATATTCTATGATTCCCTCTTAAAAAGACCTTGATCAACTCTGTTGGAATCTGATCTCATATATCTCGATGATCTTTGATTCTCTTTTTTTTTTTTGAATGAGATTATCAACGTGTTCCTACTGCCCATCCTTACTCACACCCTTCTGTAAGATTGCTCTTCCTGGGTTATGGTTGGACGGAATCACCGAAGGGTCAGACTCGTTCAAAAGGCATCAAAAACAATCCCGATCAAACTTAATTATACTTACCCTACCTAACCTAACCTAACCTAACCTAACCAAACCTAACCAAAACTAATCTAACTATACCTATCCTAGCCTAACCTAACCTAACCTAACCAAACCTAACCAAAACTAATCTAACTATACCTATCCTAACCTAACCTAACCTAACCTAAACTAATCTAACTAAACGTATCCTAACCTAAACCTAACCTAACCTAACCTAAACTAATCTAACTATACCTGTCTTAACCTAACCTAACCTAAACTAATCTAACTATACCTATCCAACTATCCTAAACTAACCTAACCTAACCTATCCCAACCTACCCTAGCCTGGATGTCGACCACTGTAATAATACCCTCTCTTCCTATCACCGTACTTGCCCCTTTATGATGTTCATTGATCAGTTATCCTATAAAGCGCTCTCTCGCTCTCCATTTTCTATACTGCATTTCAGGAGGATCTATATCGCTCTGCCACTGTACTCTCATCAAGTGCCAGTAACGACACCACGGGACCACAGACCCGACCTTTGCCGATAATGGCCCTCCCAGACCAGACGGTGTGGCCCGTGCCAGTTATGGCCCTCTGGGAACGGGCCGTCACCGCCATGAGCTCATGGCCGGCATGGTCTGGACGACTCTTGACACACACACACACACACACAGAAGTGTTAACGTTTAATCAGAACAGGAAGCTGACTTGTACTTTGCCGGTTTAACTGTTTGCACACATCAGCGGAAATAGCACAAAACTCCATTCTCCCCCCCCCCAATTGCAGTGACGCAGGACACACACACACACACACACACACACACACACACACACACACACACACACACACAGGGCATGATGCCCTACCTCCCTCTGTATGCCCCCGCCCCCCTAAGAGAGGAATGAGGAGTTGGTGTTGTGTTTTGATCTCCCTTCAACAACCATCACTGAGGTTTCCCGCGGTTGTGTTTTTCGCTCTGGATTGTGTCGATCACGTGTTTTGTGAACAACAGTAAGAGTGAAGGTAGTTGGTCGGTCGTATGTTTTCGTTCATACTAGATTTCCAAATCCTTGCGATGTTTATGCCAGCCAACCACCCTCCCTCCTCCCTCCCTCTCCAAATCATTACATGCAGAAGGGTTATGAGTACAGGGTATGACCTTCTCGTACCGTCCACGACCTTCTCGTGCCGCCCACGGTCCTCACGTGCCGCCCACGGCCCTCACGTGCCGCCCACGCGTCCTTTACGTGCCTCCCACGACCCTCACGTGCCGCCCACGGTCCTCACATGCCGCCCACGTCCCCCACCAGCCTCTCTGCAACATCACCCACATCAGTACCACTCCGACCACGCTCAGGTTAGGGAAGTGGCGACGTCAATACCAGTAGTAGCAGCTGCAGCAGCAGGAACAGCAGCAGCAACAGTAGCAGCAACAGTAGCAGCAGCAGCAGCAGCAACAGTAACAGCAACAGCAGCAACAGTAGCAGCAGCAGGAACAGCAGCAGCAACAGTAGCAGCAACAGTAGCAGCAGCAGCAGCAGCAACAGTAGCAGCAACAGTAGCAGCAGCAGCAGCAGCAACAGTAGCAGCAACAGTAACAGCAGCAGCAGGAACAGTAGCAGCAGCAGCAGCAACAGTAGCAGCAGCAGGAACAGCAGTAAGATTAACAGCAAGGGCAGCAAGAGCAGGAGCAGCAGCAGCAGCTGGATCAACAGCAGTAGGAGCAGCAGCAGCAGCAGCAGGAACAGCAGTAAGATTAACAGCAAGGGCAGCAAGAGCAGGAGCAGCAGCAGCAGCAGCTGGATCAACAGCAGCAGCAGGAGCAGCAGCAGGAGCAGCAGGGTCCTCACTCTCCTCAGTATATGAATGTCCAAGGCTCATTTCCGATCTAATTCCGGGAGGTAATAGTGACAATTTATTGTTACGACCAATTTACCAGTTAGTAAAAGAGGTTGAGATCTTTACTTCCCGGAGGTGTATTGAGCAGTACAGTCAATTGCCTCGTTCTATTTCTCATTTTCGTGAGGCGAGCTCAGACTATGAGCTCACACAGCATGCATATTACCCTAATAAAGAAAATAAAAAAACTATCACTGACTCATTGTTGGGCGAGGATTTAGTTGGCAGGACCCAGCCAGCATCTGTTACAGTGGGAGGGAGGAGGAGGAGGAGGAGGAGGAGGGAACTCCTACCTACCTGCAGCAGAGCTGGGGACCCTCTGCTTGAGGGGAGAGAGGAGAGAGAGAGAGAGAGAGAGAGAGAGAGAGAGAGAGAGAGAGAGAGAGAGAGAGAGAGAGAGAGAGAGAGAGAGAGAGTGGATTGTGAGTAGTTCGTGGCTACTGAAGATGGCCTGTCCTTGTGTGGACCTGCAAGTTTCTAGATTCATAAGTTTCGCCTGACCTCCTCCTCCTCCTCCTCCCTTTTCCATTTGCTCCTCCTCCTCCTTCTCCTCCTCCCACTCTTTCCCTGTATGTGGTATGGGTGGTGATGGTGGTAGCAGCAGGGAGCGTGTTGTGGTGGTGGTGGTGGTAAGGTGGTACTGGTGTTGGTTGGGTAGGTTCTGCGACGCGATCATCCAAGACCCATGGTGACGACTTTCCTTGAGAGAGAGAGAGAGAGAGAGAGAGAGAGAGAGAGAGAGAGAGAGAGAGAGAGAGAGAGAGAGAGAGAGACGCATTTGACCAGTGTTCTAAAGTGTGCCACACACTATGCTTGCGGTCGACTGATTACCCTGTGACTGCCACAGACTATGCTTGAGGATGACTTCTCTGTGAGTACCTTAGTGTTAAGACTCTGCTTACAGACGGATCTCCTGTTGGCTTGTGGCAGAGGAGCCCTCAGAACCCTCCCTCATTTACAGAGCTATTTACATTCGTTTACAGAGCTCTTTACACTCATTTACTGAGCTCTTTATCCCCCCCCCCCCCTCAAAGAGTCTCAGGTTCGCCAGACTCTCTCCTCCCCCTCCTCCACCTCACGATGCTGTGTTGATAACGCCTCACAAATACAACGTTAGTTTCTTTAACGATGAAATGTTTTCAGGTGTTCTCGGTAGGATCATTTCGCCGCCCGCTGCGGTCTGCGGTACGCACGAATCTCAAGAAAACCTGGACTAAGACAGAAAATGGAGTGTGTCTTGATCTGTAGAATATGGTAGGAGGACGGCGCTTGTGAACCCCCAGGAGTCACGTCAAAGGGGTCACTTCATTATTGAACAGGGTCGTACCGTCGTGGTCAAGGGTCGTACCGTCGTAGCCAAGGGTCGTACCGTCGTGCCTAAGGGTCGTACCGTCGTTTTCAAGGGTCTTACCGTCGTGCCCAAGGGTCGCACCGTCATGAAAGCAAAATTTAGAAAGATCCCTTGTCAGAGTTTAAATCAATTAGAGAAAATGGATTGTACTAGCAATATTGAGCAGAATAGAGAAAGAAAAAGAAAGAGGAAAAAAAAAAGAATCATCATCAAATAAACATATTTATTGACATGGAAATATGCATGAAGTTTATGAGGTGGGAGTAATAACACGTGGATTGCATGAGCCAATAGCACATAAATTACACATAATGGTAAACAGAGACTAGAATAAGTGTAAAGTTATATCTGCAGGGGAGGAGGGGGTTCTCTCCCACACAGCCTGGCTGCACTGACTTCCCCTCTGTTACGGCCAGGTCCAGTGATTCACTGAACTGACTTGAGTAGATTGGGGTTATCGCCTGATGATAGATGTCAGAGTAGACTCAACATGTATATATATATATATATATATATATATATATATATATATATATATATATGTGTGTGTGTGTGTGTGTGTGTGTGTGTGTGTGTGTGTGTGTGTGTGTTTAAGCGGATATACTGACGTAAGGGATTTGGTATTGCTGGATTGAGAGGAATCGTTTAGTACGGTATCTGATCCCATCATGTAGGCTGCTTGGGTGACGCTGAGCTCTGGTGGTGACGACCTCCGAGTTGTTGGCTGGATGTGTGAGGACAGTCCCAGGTCACACGTGTGGGAGGGGCGGGTGGGTGAGGTGGGGCTCTCTCTCTCTCTCTCTCTCTCTCTCTCTCTCTCTCTCTCTCTCTCTCTCTGTGTCTACCTTATACATGAAACCCTCTCTCTTCAGCCCGAGGGTACGACAACCCACGGGGATGATGTAGTGGTCTTTGACCTGGTCCCATAAATCGTGTCGGGTCACAGACCAGGGTCATCATATCCCAGGTGGGGAGGGAGGGAAGGGTCGTAATGCCTCCCCGGCTCGAGGCGTTCGCTACGACAATTTCCCCTGCTGTGGAGACTCGAGCTTCGGGTGTGTGAAACAAAAAAATCTTGATTCAGACGGAGGAGGTCCACTTAAGGTAGAGGAGGCCACTTAACGTGAGGGAAGGTCACTTAACGTGAAGGAAGGTCACTTAAGGTGGGGATAAGTCTTTCACTTAAGAAGGGAGAGGCCACTTAACATAGAGGTAGTGAGGCGCCGAAGACTCTTAATGTGTCGAAGGTGTTCGTCTGAACACTCATTATTGAAACTGAACAACTGTTGATAACTGGGAATAGAATGAACATTTCCTCACTTGATGCGTTGAAGATTTCTGACGAGAGATGAAGAAATCATGCATGTGTTGTCCTTGTTTTCATCAGTCGTTGGCGGTTTCAGTTCATTCCAGTTTTCTATGCAGAAAAAAAAAGAAGAATTTGGCGCCTGAGTTGGATGCGGTCCTAGCAGCTGGTGCGTGGAGGGTGGTGGCGGCGGAACCTGTCGAAAGGAGACGACGCGTCGCCTCAGAAACACAAGAGGAGTTGTGTGCTTCCATTGGAAACGCTTTGTAGGTCTTGAGTCTGTGTGTGTGTGTGTGTGTGTGTGTGTGTGTGTGCGGGGCGGTCCACCTGCCTTCGCTTAGCTTCCCTGTGAGGCCCAAGTTACTCACTCGGGTCGAGGCCAAAACTCTTCGCAGAATAAACGAAGCAGCGGAGAGTCTGGAGGCCGGGGGGTTTGATGAAATAATCAACCCTCGGGTTACTACTACACTGGTGAGTGAGTGGGGCGTTCCGCTAGGATTCTGTGCTCTCTCTCTCTCTCTCTCTCTCTCTCTCTCTCTCTCTCTCTCTCTCTCTCTCTCTCTCTCTCTCTCTTTCTTTCTTCGTGGGGGAAGGGGAGGATGAGCAGAGGCGAGTCGTCTGTGGACGGTTAAAGATGCGTGTCGGCCAGTTAGCGATTGTGAGGACAGAACCTTCGTGTTTTGAGAGAGAGAGAGAGAGAGAGAGAGAGAGAGAGAGAGAGAGAGAGAGAGAGAGAGAGAGAGAGAGAGAGAGAGAGAGAGAGACAGAGAGAGAGGCATCGCTTCCTGTGATACTGCCTCCACCACGGCGTGGAGACCGGACTGCATACGATCAGTTTTCTCCGGACCTGGCCAGACGCGTGTTCGTCCACTCATTACTAAGGTTTTAAAGGTGAACTCACGGAGGGTTTTGAGGCGTTCGACGTCGCTTTGGCCCGTCACACCTGGAGACGCGTCACGTGTGTGCGGGACGGCCACTCACTCTCCAGGATCTCAGTCAGTTATGTAGACTGTATGGCAGAGCCAGTTACTCCCCTGTCAGACTGTGTAGTAGAGCCAGTTACTCCCCTGTCAGTCAGTTATGTAGACTGTGTGGTAGAGCCAGTTACTCCCCTGTCAGTCAGTTCTGTAGACTGTGTGGTAGAGCCAGTTACTCCCCTGTCAGTCAGTTATGTAGACTGTGTGGTAGAGCCAGTTACTCCCCTGTCAGTCAGTTATGTAGACTGTGTGGTAGAGCCAGTTACTCCCCTGTCAGTCAGTTATGTAGACTGTGTGGTAGAGTCAGTTACTCCCCTGTCAGTCAGTTATGTAGACTGTGTGGTAGAGCCAGTTACTCCCCTGTCAGTCAGTTATGTAGACTGTGTGGTAGAGCCAGTTACTCCCCTGTCAGTCAGTTATGTAGACTGTGTGGTAGAGCCAGTTACTCCACTGTCAGTCAGCTATGTAGACTGTGTGGTAGAGCCAGTTACTCCCCTGTCAGTCAGTTATGTAGACTGTGTGGTAGAGCCAGTTACTCCCCTGTCAGACTGTGTGGTAGAGCCAGTTACTCCCCTGTCAGTCAGTTATGTAGACTGTGTGGTAGAGCCAGTTACTCCCCTGTCAGACTGTGTGGTAGAGCCAGTTACTCCCTTGTCAGTCAGTTATGTAGACTGTGTGGTAGAGCCAGTTACTCCCCTGTCAGTCAGTTATGTAGACTGTGTGGTAGAGCCAGTTACTCCCCTGTCAGTCAGTTATGTAGACTGTGTGGTAGAGCCAGTTACTCCCCTGTCAGTCAGTTATGTAGACTGTGTGGTAGAGCCAGTTACTCCCCTGTCAGACTGTGTGGTAGAGCCAGTTACTCCCCTGTCAGTCAGTTATGTAGACTGTGTGGTAGAGTCAGTTACTCCCCTGTCAGTCAGTTATGTAGACTGTGTGGTAGAGCCAGTTACTCCCCTGTCAGTCAGTTATGTAGACTGTGTGGTAGAGCCAGTTACTCCCCTGTCAGACTGTGTGGTAGAGCCAGTTACTCCCCTGTCAGTCAGTTATGTAGACTGTGTGGTAGAGCCAGTTACTCCCCTGTCAGTCAGTTATGTAGACTGTGTGGTAGAGCCAGTTACTCCCCTGTCAGTCAGTTATGTAGACTGTGTGGTAGAGCCAGTTACTCCCCTGTCAGTCAGTTATGTAAACTGTGTGGTAGAGCCAGTTACTCCCCTGTCAGTCAGTTATGTAGACTGTGTGGTAGAGTCAGTTACTCCCCTGTCAGTCAGTTATGTAGACTGTGTGGTAGAGCCAGTTACTCCCCTGTCAGACTGTGTGGTAGAGCCAGTTACTCCCCTGTCAGTCAGTTATGTAGACTGTGTGGTAGAGCCAGTTACTCCCCTGTCAGTCAGTTATGTAGACTGTGAGGTAGAGCCAGTTACTCCCCTGTCAGTCAGTTATGTAGACTGTGTGGTAGAGCCAGTTACTCCCCTGTCAGTCAGTTATGTAGACTGTGTGGTAGAGTCTTGCGTCTTGTCTGTGGTACTTCCTTTCCCGATGCTATAACCTTGAGTACGTAGGTGCGACCCCAAGGAACGCCTGTGTGGCCTTTTCAACCTTACCGTTAAATGATCAAGGTCAAAGGCCAGGCTCATCATCCCCAAGGGTCGTACCGTCGTGCTCTCTCAAGGGTCGTACCCTCGTGTATGATCAAGGGTCGTACCGTCATGCTCAAGGGTCGTACCGTCGTGCTCAAGGGTCGTACCCTCGTGTATGCTCAAGGGTCACACCGTCATGCTCAAGGGTCGTACCGTCGTGCCCAAGGGTCGTACCGTCATGCTCAAAGGTCGTACCGTCATGCCCAAGGGTCGTACCGTCGTGCCCAAGGGTCGTACCGTCGTGCTCAGACGGTTGAAAAGAACGATAAGCCTTAAAATCAGGTTCAGGTTTCACACAGTAGCACACACACGTTCATCCACGAAGGAAGATTATGAACGCACCTTTCTATTAAGAGATGTAGGGCAGAGTTGTGCACATGATCGTGCCGTAAACACGGGACCTGTTCAAACTGCAACCACCTCACGTTGTTAAGAAAATGTATTCATGAGATATAAGGAGGTACGTAAAGGATGGTACGGTAGGTGTGTGGTACGCAGTTCCAGAGGGAGGGAGACGCTGTTCTTGGATAGCCATGGGTAGTTACGCCTTCCCCCAGGGTAGATAGATCTCCCCCACGTATAGATAGATCTCCCCTTGGGTAGATAGATCTCTCCCTATATAGACAGGCCTCCCTTTGGGTAGAATATATGCCTCATGGGTAGATAGATAGGCCTTCCCCCTAGGTACCTGGGCCTCATCAGCCTCCCCAAGGTAGGTGCACATAATAGATAGCCCCCCCCCCCCCCCACACCCCCTCCCTGGTGTAGACGGGCCTCCGGCGTAACCGAGAGACGGTTGTCGCAAGAGACGGTCAGTCAGTTTGCGACGCACGCACCACAATGGCTGTGTCTTTGATGGTTGTCTCACCACAGTCCACCTCTCTCAGGCCACACCCGCCAGGTGGTTGACGCGCACCACACACGATGTAGCCAAGGAGGCGTTACTATGTAGCCGAGGAAGCGTTACTATGTAGCCAAGGAGGCGTTACTATGTAGCCAAGGAGGCGTTACAATATAGCCAAGGAGGCGTTACTATGTAGCCAAGGAGGCGTTGCAATATAGCCAAGGAGGCGTGAAACTATAGCCATTTCGTGTTGGCTTTTTTTTTTTTCTATTAGAATGAGTGTATGAATGCACTCAACCACGCAGTTGATATAGTCTTATTGTCTTCAACATGTGCTTACCAACCTGATAAGATACACTTATCACCACCTGCATCTCGATCTAGAATGATAGAAAAACTTTCTATCAAATTTGTAGATTTTCCTAAAGATATCTCTCCACTTCCAGCGCCTCTGATCATTGTAGATGCTTAAGTGAGAAATAATTCCTGATGAATTGGCCATAGAGCACCCCAGCCTACGACGAGGTCAAAGGCCAGGTCGTCATACATACACCAAAATCACAACTTTGCACGGAGGGGGTCGTACCGTCGTGCTCTAGGGTCGTACCGTCGTGCTCAGGGGTCGCACCGTCGTGCTCAAGGGTCGTACCATCGTGCTCCGGGGTCGTACCGTCGTGCTCAATGATCGTACCGCCGTGCTCCAAGGATAGTACCGTCGTGCTCAAGGATCGTACCGTCGTGCTCCAAGGGTCGTACCGTCGTGCTCCAAGGGTCGCACCGTCGTGTTCTCAGGTCGTAGCATTGTGTTCAAGGGTCGCACCGTCGTGCTTAAAGAGTCGTACCGTCGTATTCAGGAGGTCGTACCGTCGTGTTCTTAGGTCGTAGCGTTGTGTTCAAGAGGCTATAGGGATGATTACGTACTACGATACAGAGAGACATTGTACCTTATGAATCAGGTCATTAAGGCGTAGGATGAGTCAGGGAGCAGATGGTAATTTAACTCGTGATTTTCCTCCAGTTTACTGATTTCGTTTTCTGTGTCGTAAGCTGAGTTTCTGATCCATCTGTATCTCGTGAGGTTATGAGGGGAAACAACTCACTCTTCACCCGCATGCTTTATTGAATGTGGAAACAAACGCCACTAAAGTGGTTTTGAATGACGTATGCGACTGAATAGAACATAGACGTGATGGAATTGGAACTATTATGGGCTCGGGGAGTGCACTGGGGGGGACTGTATTTCAATGCTGGTTTGAACAGCATTATTGACGCTTCATAGATGGTAGAGATGCACCATAGATAACTTAGATGTGCCATAGATAACATAGATGCGCCACAGATAACTTAGATGTGCCATAGATAACATAGATGCACCGTAGATACCTTAGATGTATCATAGATAACATATATGAAGTGCAAAAAGTGCGTCATAGATTACACAGATGAGATCACTGGACTTTTCATGTTCACAGGAACAGACGTGGTGCACAGCGGGAGTTCAACCTCCCTGACTTGAGTGTAGAATGTAGGGACTTGAGAACCACCCAGCAGCTCTTACCCACCCTCTTCCCTGCCATCCTCTCCCTCCCTGCCATCCTCTCCCTCCCTGCCATCCTCTCCCTCCCTGCCATCCTCTCCCTCCCTGCCATCCTCTCCCTCCCTGCCATCCTCTCCCTCCCTGCCATCCCCTCCCTCCCTGCCATCCTCTCCCTCCCTGGCATCCTCTCCCTCCCTGGCATTCTCTCCCTCCAAGAAAAGCTGATCCAAGTTTGTGAAGCAAATCAATTTCTTTTAAGAAATTTTGGTATTGATCTACGTTTCTATACATATATATTCGAGTGGGAATGTGATGGGTCTATGTCCTGATTGATATGAGATAGATAGATTACTGATTGTACTTTATATATATATATATATATATATATATATATATATATATATATATATATATATATATATATATATATATATATATTATCCCTGGGGATAGGGGATTAAGAATACTTCCCACGTATTCCCTGCGTGTCGTAGAAGGCGACTAAAAGGGGAGGGAGCGGGGGGCTGGAAATCCTCCCCTCTCGTTTTTTTTTTAATTTTCCAAAAGAAGGAACAGAGAAGGGGGCCAGGTGAGGATATTCCCTCAAAGGCCCAGTCCTCTGTTCTCAACGCTACCTCGCTAATGCGGGAAATGGCGAATAGTATGAAAGAAAGAAATATATATGTGTGTGTGTGTGTGTGTGTGTGTGTGTGTGTGTGTGTGTGTGTGATCAGCGTCCCTAAGCCATTTTCTGTAGGGAGAGGAACACCTCTTGCCCATCTCCATACATAGCTACATGTCTTAAAGATTTTTTTTTCATCTTTATTGAAGTTATAGGGTAAAATATAGGACTCCTCTTATTGGTGCTTCTGTGTGTGTGTTTAGAGGAGCTGATTGGCTGAATGGGGTACCAGCTTTTACATTTTTAGAAGAGCTGGTTGGTTGAAAAGGTGCCAATTTTCATTTTTTTTTTTAAGTCGCTGATTGGTTGCTGGTATATGGACTCCCTTGTGTTGCGCTACGTTCATTGGCTGATGAAGTACCGGCTCTCGTGTGTTTAGCCATGCTGATTGGTTGATGACTCCCACGTCCAAAGAGTTGATTGGTTGATCCCATGCCCGACCTGATGATGCTTTTCATGTCTTGTTGGCTCTCGTGTGGTCCGAGAAGCTGATTGGCTGGTGGCCATGTGACGTCCGTGCGTTCCAAGAAACTGATTGGCTGATGTCGCACCCACTCTTCAGTATTCACACCCGCTGATTGGTCGACGCCTCAGGCTTCCCACCCATTGTGTGATCTGATTGGCCGATGACATAACAAGTCTCTGTGATGTTTAATTAACTCAGTGGTAGAAAACGGAGGTAATGGCTCCCTCCCCCTCCCCCCAATCGTAGTTAATTTAGCTTGTCAGGTGAACGTTCGCTGTGAACACACCCGCGCACGCCACTAGACCCGATGTTATAGTTGTGCGTATATAACACAACTATAACTAGTTGTGCGTATATAACACAACTATAACTCTAGTTGTGCGTATATAACACAACTATAACTCTAGTTGTGCGTATATAACACAACTATAACTCTTGGTCACGTGTGGGTTATAATAAGCTCGCTGCATCCACGAACCTGGTGCGTCAGTGCGAACGAATTCGTTGGAGAAGTACATTTGTATGGTTGGGTCTTCGTCCGTGTTCGTGTGGGCTGGAGTGACTATAGAAAATGGGAGGCGTTTGTTGGGAGAGTAGACTATATTTTTTTTTTTGTGTACATTTGTGTTTATTAATGTGTATGTGTGTGTGTGTGTGTGTGTGTGTGTGTGTGTGTGTGTAAATCCATGTATATATGTTCATCAATGTGTATACCTATGTATATGAGCCGATGTGCTTTTCCGACACGACACATGAAAATCAATCCAAAATCTTTATCTACGAACGTATGAAACTAACCACACACCATCTTCCCCCCTAGAATACGCCCCCTTCACCCTTCACACCCCTGGGAAAGGGGTGGAGGGGAAGGGGGGATTGGAAATAGGGAAAGACCCATTATCATCCGGGGTGGAGAGAAATGGGGTCACCCATACTCACACACGATTGGTCTACAGCTAACTATAGCTGTATGCAAATTAGTCCAGTGGACAATATCATATGCAGGTAGCTCTCCCCCTCCCCCCTCCCCCTCCACCCCCAGAAGGGCACAGCAAAAACATACCCCTCCCTCCCCCCCCTCTATGAGGCATAGCTCTATGGGGGGAGGAGGTGCTATGTTTTTGCTATACGGACGTACGTCAGGACTGCTATGGCGATGGTAGTAGTAGTGCTATAGCATCCAGGGGCTGGTGGGAGGGTGGGTGGCGGGAGAGAGAGAGAGAGAGAGAGAGAGAGAGAGAGAGAGAGAGAGAGAGAGAGAGAGAGAGAGAGAGAGAGAGAAGTGAGCCAGCTAGCGGGGAGGAAACCAAAGTATCGAGCGGTGAGCAAATCAATCTGGAATTAAAGGAGGCAGGCGAAGAGGGCGAGAGCCAGAGAAACACTAGAGTGTTGCCCTGAAACACTACTGTCACTCCCGGCCAGCCAGCCCGGCCAGACGCCCTGGGATCAGGGCAAGGGAAACACTAGGGTGTTGCCCTGAAACCTTGCTGACACTCCAGCCTAGGGATCAGGGCGAAGGAAACACTAAGGTGTTGCGTTGCAACACTTGAATGCCCCCCCCCCCCGCCCCTCGCGGTACTGGGGTGGGTTCAAGGGGCAGTGGGGGGGGGGGTCACGTTGGTGAGGGGGGGGAGGGGAGAGGGGTGGGGGTTAAGGGACCGCTCCTGCTGAAGGCAGGATTAAGGAGAGAGAGAGAGAGAGAGAGAGAGAGAGAGAGAGAGAGAGAGAGAGAGAGAGAGAGAGAGAGAGAGAGAGAGTTATAGATAATTAGATAAATAGATGTTTAGATAGATAGATAGAGAGAGAGAGAGATAGATACATAGACAGAGGTAGATAGATAGATAGATAGATAGATAGATAGATAGAGAGAGAGAGAGAGAGAGAGAGAGAGAGAGAGAGAGAGAGAGAGAGAGAGAGAGAGCCAGCCGATGGTCCAGGTTTTATTGGTCTCAACACAATATTGTAGTTTCAATATTGACGTAACAT
>NC_092236.1:6559517-6562017 GCF_036320965.1 Panulirus ornatus | reverse complement strand
TAATAATAATAATAATAATAATAATAATAGCAGTATTAATAATAATAATGATAATGATAATGATAATAATAACAATAATGATAATGATAATCATAATGATAGTGATAATTATTTTCCTTATATATGAGGAACAAATGAATAATCGCTTCATTTGCACACATCTGTTGTCTATCCATCATGTGTAATGCTCTGAAACGAGAACCTACCATCCACAACCAAGCCCCACAGACACTCCGCTTGGTACGCCATAATAAACTCCATCGACAGGACGTCACCCCCCATATACCACGTTCATTCAGTGCATTCTATCACGTGTGCGCCTCACCCTCCTGAAAGTTCAAGCCCCGATTCCCCAAAGCCTCCTTCACTCCATCTTTCCACCTCCTTGGTCTTTCTCCCCCACACCCACCACCCTCTACCCTTGGTAGTAAGCAGGTGGTCGGCAGCCACCAACCAGGGAGGTATATTACCACTATCACCTGCCAATGGATCGTTAGGGCTAGTGACGGCTGAGCAGTGAACCAGCAATTCATTGGCTGTCAAATGTCACTTTTTTTTTTTTGTATCCTAGGTTGCTGTCTTGTCTTTCTGCCTCACCCAAACGTGGGCTGCTGGCTTTCAGTCCACAAACCTTATGTACATAACTCCCGACGGCACGTAACTCATACAACTCGTTCTTGATAACTCCATATTTTTGTGCGGCGAGCACCAAGAGCCAGCCCATACTTTTAGCAAAAATCCCGTCGTAATTACTCGTAAGTACGAGGCTAATAACTTTGTTCCCTCCAACTTCTGAATCGCACATTCATTTAATCTCTCTTCGCTCATCCTCTCCAATTTTGCGAACCATTTCAGCACACCGTGGTCAGATCTCTCAGTCAGACTGCCGTTGCTACCACACTTAGCTTCTACACTGGCATTTCTTACACACCTCCCTCACCCTCTTCCTTCCTCTTGCGCTCAGGGCCCCGAGAGACACATCAGTGCTATACTCTTGGGCCTACTATACCTTCGAACATACCCATCTGTGGCCTCTCCCATCTCATGCCTCACTTCTGTCACCGTGGATTCAACAGCTGCCACGTCCATTTCCTGGTAACTAAATCACTCCACTTCGTCCAGGTGCCCAGCAGTTCAGTCCCCCCTTCCCCTCCTGCTGCACCTCATTACCTTGGTTTTGTAGACTTGAACTCGTATCTTCCTCCTTTCACTCACTCTCCCAAAATTTAGACGCCAGCTTCTGCAATTTCTTCCTCTGGTCTACCGCCGGGTCCGTGTCATCTGCAAACAGCAACTGATTCACCGCCCATGATCCCCCACTCCCAGCATATTTTAGACCCGCTCCTTTTCTGCCAGATCTTCGTATTTGCCTTTCTCACCACCTACCCAGGAACAGATTAAACGGCCATGGTGACATCACACACCCTTAGATATTCGTAAAGACGAACATATGAAGGTAGATAGATCATTAGATATTTCATACATTTTCTTTCACTTAGAATATGTTTGGTGTATAAGTTAGTTTCTATAGATTGTAAACATAATACTTGGTATAGGTTGTACATTATGCATAATTGCCAGTGGTAATACAATGTATAACATCTTTACATAAACAGAGATATCAAATGCATGTATAGTGCATAACAAGTATAGCTATTCATACATTGCTCTATACATATTCATTATACATCAAAACTTCGTATGTAACAATCACAACTTGGTAAGAATTTGTTAATGATGACAGTTTTTCAAATTTTCCTTTTAGCTATACTGTATGCAATATACTTCCTTCATTTATCTCTCAGCCTACACATTATTTATCATTTAACATTTAAAAGGGATAATTCGTGTTTGTCGTTATGTAATGAATATTACAAAATGTTACACAAGCACCTCCTGTATTTATGAGGAATACAGAATTTTCGCCTACAGTGTATTCAAGCCAGACATCGTACAAGAGGGATGATTAATACATTTCAGATGTTTAATAGTTTATTACATGACTGTGATTCTACCACTTAAACTCCCATTCATTCTTCACACACACACACACACACACACACACACACACACACACACACACACACACACACACACAAACACACACACACGCACACAAACAGTAGCAGAGCAAGCATTATGCATAATCAATGACCCGAAATAAGATAATTTGGTTTGGTTGTGGTTCTCGAGAGATACCTAATTGGACAATCGTAAATATTAGAGCAGATTCGTGAAAGATGGTTGGCTGGCACATATATATATATTATTCAAATGACTTACACAAGGCCCCCAAGAAAATATAAATGGGGCTGATGCACAATCTTGGCCCCCTAATGATAGAACTGTATCAGTGAAATTAATATTAACCCATGGAATTACATAATGGAAAGCATCCTCAATATTATAATCATTATGAATATCATCGGATGTGTGATTATATATTAATGATGATTATAATCATATTAATCCCATTCTCTGAGTTATATTCCTTCGTTGA
>NC_092236.1:6534517-6544517 GCF_036320965.1 Panulirus ornatus | reverse complement strand
GAAGAAGAAGAAGAAGAAGAAGAAGAAGAAGAAGAAGAAGAAACTCCGCCATGCCTCAGGTCTGGTGGCCAGTCCCTCCTTGATAAGGATGTGTGTGTGTGTTATGGTCCGCGTCCCCCCCACCACCAGCGAAGACCAGTCCCTCAAGAGAGTCCTCCTTATGTAGGCCAGTGTGGTTATCCGGCTCGCTAACGGGGCACCCGAACCCACACCTTGTCTCGCTACTGACAACAGTATCTTTAGATAGTGTCTGACCACTGACACTAGTATCTTTAGATAGTGTCTGACCACTGACACTAGTATCTTTAGATAGTGTCTGACCACTGACACTAGTATCTTTAGATAGTGTCTGACCACTGACACTAGTATCTTTAGATAGTATCTGACTCCTGATAACAGTATATCTTTTTTAGAACGTATGCCACAGCTACCACCAATCTCTCTCTCTCTCTCTCTCTCTCTCTCTCTCTCTCTCTCTCTCTCTCTCTCTCTCTCTCTCTCTCCCTCCCTCCCGAGGGCCAAGAGCCAGCCGTACGTTAGAGACTGAGTCCCGCGCCATTATTCAGGGCCGGCGGAGATGTGGCTCTCGTAGTTACCGGCGGGCTAGGGTTACCTCCAGCCAGGTGTGGCGCACACACACACACACACACACACACACACACACACACACACACACACACACACACACACACTAGGATCACAGAAAATGTGGGAAGGGAGGGAGGGCGTTTACTACCATTCTTAATTGCGCTTTAAGGATTGTGGTGTATAAACTACAGGTTCATCTGGGGGTGTCCTGATCAGGGTCTTCGCTCTACCGTCGTAAAATAGCGATATCCGATCGCGTTGTCTCATAAGTGCCAGCTGTGACACATGAAGTACTGGATCACCTTTAATGAAGTACTGGATCACCTTTAATGAAGTACTGGATCACCTTTAACGGGGAGGCGTCTTGAAGCGCACGTGCGTCTTCGGGGTGTCGTAACGTCCGAACATCTCGATGAGAAACCGAACTCGGAAATGCGACGATTATGGTGTACACAACCCGTCCTGTTTGCCTCCTCCCTCCCTCCCACCACGAAGATTGATCTCAAGACCAGGTACTGCAGACGTAACTGTTGATCATTAAGCCAGAATATTAGATAATAAAGTCGTCTTCCTCTCAGTAAAGTTACGTGGTCTGCGCGACTCAATTCCTTTATTACGCAGGTAAACCCTCGCAGTACTCAATACAGTAGACGAGATGTGTACTTATAGTACATGATAAAACTACCTTGTAAACCCCCCACCCCCCCAATCAGACGAAAGTGCTATTCATCAACGTCGCGTGCCACGCCTTATGAACCATCAACCACCCAAATGTACACACGAGGACACCATTAATTACGATTTCATCATCAGACACAAACGAACCTCTGTATAACCCTCCTCCTCCTCCTCCTACCCCTCCCCCCCAACATCTCCCTTCCTTCCTTTATACAACCGAGTTTATCTATCATAAAACCCAATACCTCCAAATACAATATTGCTGTTGTTTCTCCTCCTTCAATTCTCCCAAGGCAAACGATCAAAAATCGCCCGCCGTAAAGGCCAAAATGTTACGTCTCTCGTACTTAGGTGGTGCAGGGCGCCGCCGCCGGGCCCCCTTCCCCAGGGGGGGTAATGGAGTGGCCACATTAAATATGGAAATGGTCTCTATTCATAGAGGTAGTAGGGTCTTTGTGGCAGCACTCCATGAGTGGCCCGATGGCCATGGGATTTGCCAAAGGAATTACAGCCAGCCTGATGACAAAATGGGATACGTTCGTTGTGTTGATCCCCCGTCGCTCTCTCTCTCTCTCTCTCTCTCTCTCTCTCTCTCTCTCTCTCTCTCTCTCTCTCTCTCTCTGGACACCTCCTTGCACATGACTGCATACGTGTCACTCGCTGCTGACATCTGCGCATCACAGGAGCCGCTGCAATGGAAGGATGACCCGGTGTGGCCAAGATGGTCACAAGACATTAGGTTCAGCGCCATCATATATATAGAAGGCACGGATGCATGACACCTGCTCGGGGTATGGTTTACTCCCCAGTTCAAAGGTCGGTCGTGTATCATTGTTACCCAGGGCGCTTGGCTGCCGCCGACGTGTCGATGGAGGTGTATTAAACGCTCGCGCGGTTGTGCTGAGGGTGCGGTGTGTGACGGGATGGTACGCCTATCCTTCCATATGTAATGTGTGACGGGATGTTACGCCTACCCTTCCATATGTAATGTGTGACGGGATGTTACGCCTACCCTTCCATATGTAATGTGTGACGGGATGGTCCACCTACCCTTCCATATGTAACGTGTGACGGGATGGTCCACCTACCCTTCCATATGTAATGTGTGACGGGATGGTCCACCTACCCTTCCATATGTAATGTGTGACGGGATGGTCCACCTACCCTTCCATATGTAATGTGTGACGGGATTGTGAGTACGACGGTGCGACCCCTGTGTGTGATATTGACCTATGACCTGACCCCTTTTTAAGGGTTGAGTGAGAGGTCAAGTCTCTCTCTCTGTATATATACCCAAGGGCCGTACGTCTATGATCAAGCGTCAAGAACACAACTGTATAGATTTGTGCCTGGCATATCAACACACACACACACACACACAAACACACACGGGCCGTCACCAGAGCAACGGAAAAACTGGTAAATCCGATTACTTTGTGCCAATCAGGCGAGCACACAGAGGCCTGGTTTATACCCGGAGTGTACAATGGAGCGGTGTCGGCCACCCCGACACCATCGACACCCCGATGGGTCCAGCCCGACCCGACCTGCCCGACGGTGCCATGCCTCCCCCTCCTCACTTACTTTCCCCCCCTCTTCCCCTCTCCCCTCTCCTTGTCCTCAGCTAGAGACAGTCTCTCCATCTCTCTCTCTCTCTCTCTCTCTCTCTCTCTCTCTCTCTCTCTCTCTCTCTCTCTCTCTCTCTCTCTCTCTCATCCTCTTTCTCCCAGCCCTGCCCTCGCTCCCAGTCCCCCCTTCTCTTCCCAGCTCTACCTACACTCCCTCCTCCCAACACTCCACATCCCTCTCACAACTCTCTCTCTCTCCCTCTCTCTCTCTCCCTCTCTCTCTCTCTCCCCCTACCACACCATCCTCCCCCCCCCCACCCTTCACCTAGCTCTCAATCCCTCCCTTCCCTCCCCCCCCTTCTTTAGTGCTATATCCCTCTCCCTCTCCCCCCCTACTCTCCCACACGCACACACACACTCTCTCTCACCACCCCTCCCTCCCTCCCCCCCCTCTCTCTCTCACTCTCTCTCTCTCCCACACTCTCACTTTATCCGTCTCCTGCTTCAGTGGACCAGAAAATCTCGCACCAGCGACCACTTCACCTATTCGACTTTCTCGCTCGTAGGGTATATTTGTCGGTCACAACCCAGACACGGATCATATTTTCCGGCCCTTAAAGTTTACCGGGGGATGAGAGAGAGAGAGAGAGAGAGAGAGAGAGAGAGAGAGAGAGAGAGAGAGAGAGAGAGAGAGGGGAAAAATAATATTTCCTTCGTTCCTGGTGAGGGGTTAAGTCATAGTCGTCATGTACGCTTTGGGACGAGGTCATTAAGTATTCAACGGGCCACTCGTCACGTTCGCTTCAGGTGGCAACGGCTTGGGAAAACTTTTTTTTTTTTTTATACTCCTAAACTTGCTGCCTGTAAACCCCCTCCCCCCTTCCCCTCCCCCCCATGTGTCGATAGATTTCCTATGTTTGTTAAATGCTTTCCGATAGATCGGTGCGTATTAAAAACTTCCGTTTGTGAAACCGGAGGGAGGGAGCGAGGGAGGGAGGGAGGGAGGGAGGGAGGGAGGGAGGGAGGGAGGGAGGGAGGGAGGGAGGGAGGGAGGGGGGTGAATCTCCGGTTGATTGCAGGAGGGAGAACAACTTAGGAAGGAGGAGGGAGGGAGGGGAGGGGAATGATATATATATATATATATATATATATATATATATATATATATATATATATATATATATATATATATATATATATATTTTTTTTTTTTTTTCTTTTGTCAACAATGAAATGGGGAATATGAAGTGAACGAACGGACGAAGCCGAGGGTGGGACGGACGGAAGGGGGACGACTGATAGGATTCGTCCAGTTCTGACGTCGAGAGAGAGAGAGAGAGAGAGAGAGAGAGAGAGAGAGAGAGAGAGAGAGAGAGAGAGGCACCAACCTACCTACCTACCTACTTTCTTTCTCCAGGCAGTGAGTGAGTGGGTGAAAAGCTCCTCCCCCAATGAATCCTGCCTGACACATGAGGATTCATCCCCCGGGGAGGTACAGGGGGGGGGATGGAGGGGGAGAGGGGGGGGGGGGAGGGGGGAGGGGGGTAGGAGATACAGCATTGGCGAAACAGAAGGGAATGGGAATGTTGGGGAGGGGCGGGGATGGGGGAAATGATGGGGGCGCCAAACTCTCAGGGTATCTCCCACCACGTTCCATTACTGGTCGGGAAAGGAAATGAAAAAAAAGAAAACCCCAAGCTAGCAGAGAGAGAGAGAGAGAGAGAGAGAGAGAGAGAGAGAGAGAGAGAGAGAGAGAGAGAGAGGCAGTTATGGGGTCGGGGTGGGGGTTGGGGAAGGGGGAGGGAGGAGATCGACCCGGAGATCGGTTAATCACTTTCTAAGTTGAGGAGGAGGAGGAGGAGGAGTTGGCTGCTTCTACCATCCACCGAGGTGGGTGAAGTGGAGCTGGAACATGCCCCATGAAGGGGAAGTGAAGGGGTGGGGGAGAGTGTTAGGTTGTGAAGGGACTTAAGGGGTATCCTGATGGGGTAGGGGGGGGGCGGAGGAAGGTAGAGCATTATAAAAGGTGAGGTTAAGGGGCGCGTATGTGTGTGTGTGTGTGTGTGTGTGTGTGTGTGTGTGGGTGGGATGGGACGCCAATTGGAGTGGGTGGTATCGAAATGGGGAGATATAGGACTGGGGATGGTGAGGAGGCAGGAGATAGTGAGGTGCTGGATGTGGGTAATGGAGGAGGGGTGGGTGAGGGGTTGGGTGGGGGACAACCCACCACCTCCTCACTGGTGGTGGGGTGTGTAGGGTGCGGGAGGAAGGTGCGAGGCGGAGATCAAGGGGTAGAGTTAAGGGGCGAGAAGAGGGTGACAGTGGCCACATCCAGTACCTACCCCCCCATCCCCTCCCCCCCACTTGTTTTGTTCCCTGCTGGAAGTGTCATTAAATCCCCCCTTCTTCTCTCTCTCTCTCTCTCTCTCTCTCTCTCTCTCTCTCTCTCTCTCTCTCTCTCTCTCTCTCTCTCTCACCTCCACATTTCCTGCTATGTCTCTCCTCTTTCCCCCCCTCCACCACCCCCTTTTATAAAAGCCATTCACATAGTGAGAGAGAGAGAGAGAGAGAGAGAGAGAGAGAGAGAGAGAGGGAGAGAGAGAGAGAGAGAGCCAGTCACCACTAAACAACTTAGTTGGTAGTCCCACGCTTTGCCGACTCTCTTTCAGACCTTATGGTAATGTGCTCTGATGTGTCCTGCTGGTCCAGGGCAAACCTGGGGAAAATGGGACGCGTTCTGCCATCAGGAAGTGTACTGGGCGGGAGGGAGGGAAGGTGCGGGGGGGGGGGGTGAACTGCCCTGGGGGGGTACTCCCCCATTCCCTCCTCCTCCTCCTCCTCTCCAAGGGGAGAGGAGGAGGAGGAGGAGAGGGGGTGTGTGTACACCATCTGTACAGAGTGGCTGGTGGGTGTGTGTGTGTGTGATGATGGTGGGGGTGTACGACTTAGGGCTGTACCCAGTGTACATGTGGGGTAGGGTGTACAGGCCCACGTGGCTGGTGTCCACACACACACACACACACACACACACACACACACACACACACACACACACTTGGTGGGAGGCGGAGGAGGAGGAGGCGGTGGTAGTCCTCCTCCTCGTGTTTTTCATCCCTCTTGGCAACGACATTGTATCGCCATTTGGATAATACCGCTATTCCTCTCTCTCGCCCTCCCCACACACACCTCCCTCCCCCCAGATGTGAATTCCTCCATGTGATCTCGAATTCCGGTGAGTATTTCCAGGCCTGGGCCCCGCCATTAGCGAGCCCTGACGGACAATACCCGGGGATTATAAACTGCAAAAGGCGCAGACGGTGGGGGCGCGGGGCGGGGGGCGGCATCATCATCACGGGCCAGGGGAGGAGGGGCCATCCTAGCGGGGGAGGGGGATGGGGGGGAGGGAAGGGGGATCCTGTTTCCTTAATATGTTGTTATTTTGAGGAATTTTCGAAGACGAGTGTTTATGTGACGGAAGGGGGGAGGAGGGGGGAGGAGAGGGGGGGAGGAGGAGAGTGGGGTTGGAGGTGGGGGTGGGGTTGGTGGGGTGGTTACGTCCGATGATGAGGGTTCACGAAGGTGTGTGTGTGTGTGTGTGAGTGTATGTGTGTGTCATTCATCATGCACTCACACACACACACACACACACACACACACACACACACACACACACACACACACACACACACACACACAAACACACACATATCTCTTTGATTTTTTCTTCATCTTGGTGACCTCTCTCAGCGACCAACCGTCTTTTACTCTCAAAGTTGACCCCACAAACCAAATGACCTATCTGAGTGACCTATCTTGGTGACCTCTCTTGAGTGACCTATCTTGGTGACGTGTCTGAGTGACCTATCTTGGTGATGTGTCTGAGTGACCTATCTTGGTGACCTCTCTTGAGTGACCTATCTTGGTGATGTGTCTGAGTGACCTATCTTGGTGACCTCTGTGAGTGACCTATCTTAGTGATTAACATTCATGAGATGTCCACAAGAGGTCGCCTCCGTTCTCGCAAGTGTATAATGTTCGCCATTATAACTAAGTGAAGGAAAAAGTACATAGGACAGAGTATGCCTTAGGGGGGGCGGGCGGGGGCTGGGCTGGGGGGCGGGGGCTGTTGGAAACAATGGAGGGGAACTAAGAAAAATAAACCCCTTAAGGGAAAAGGTCATATGTGCTGTACTTTTTTTTTTCTCTCTCTTTCTTAAAGCTTTGAAGGTACGTGTATTGACCGGTCATAAAGGTGCGTTCCCCCGTTTTCTAGGTTTAGAATATGTCCTCTTGGGCTTTCTAGTTTGAAAGGTGTTGTGTTCTACCGTTTTCTAGTTACGAAGTATGTTCTACCGTTTTCTAACTACGAAGTTTGTATGTCCTAGATAGTTTTCTAGTTATGAAGGTGTGTTCTAACCATTTCTAGTTATGAAGGTGTGTTCTAATCATTTCTAGTTATGAAGGTGTGTTCTAACCATTTCTAGTTATGAAGGTGTGTTCTAACCATTTCTATCCATAGAACTATACGTACTCGATCGTTCTCTCGCTCTTGCTCTACTGACTCTAATGATTCTCGGTTGAAAATACATTTCCCATATCAGATGCTCTGCTTGTATAGAAATATTCCCTGCAGTCCAGAAGATACAGTAGATGCAGTAATACCTGTGTGAAATCCATGTATTGCATTGTAAATTATCTGTAATGAATGTATAATACAACGTCGAGAATACGATCTATACGATGGATATTGTAGGATTTACGCAGCACCTGAGTATGAAATGGAATCCCCTTAAACTACGCGGACAATAGAAAACGAACGATATTGTCACATACGATATTTTGTATAAAAGCCCAAAATATCAAATCCACAATTCTAAAGTAAGAAATATATGTATATATATACACATATATATATATATATTATTATTATTAAACGTTCTCACATTATGAAATTTAAGACGTCACAATAAAAAAAAACCTTTTGGATTAAAATTACATAATTTTTCCATACCGGGAAAAATTTATGTAGATAGAAAATGAAATGAATTTTGTGGACTTTGATATAGATGGCGTAAAGACATAGAAACTTTCTCTGCTTGGCTATTATCTATATTTCATCCTCACACATTCAAACTTTCTAAGTTAATGGCGGAAGATAAGTTACGACATAAGAAATTATAATTTCTACGCAAGAGGGAGTTTAGGACACTATATATATATATATATATATATATATATATATATATATATATATATATATATATATATATATATATGTATATATATATATCGCCTTCTCTTTAACAGTTTTACTCCAAGTTCATTTGCACCCCTCATCTTTCCCTCATCTTCACCTCTCCCTCCCTTTTCCTTCCTCATTCTCTACTCCTTAGCCCTCATATCGCCCCCATTCTCTCTCTCTCTCTCTCTCTCTCTCTCTCTCTCTCTCTCTCTCTCTCTCTCTCTCCCCCCGTGAACAAAAATAGCCCAGGGAGAAGCCAGGGTGGGGGGGGGGGGCCCCCGGGGTTTTAATTTGCCTCATTGTTGCCAATTTATGTGTCGGTAAAAGTGTCGCTCTTATGGCGGGAAAATAAATATGAAATGAACGATAATCCGAAATTAGCGAATCCAACAGACTTTATCGGTCCATTAGCGCGCGGGATGGAACACAATCCCGGGTATTGAGTTCAAAAAAAAAAAAAAAAAGGAAAAAAAAAAGAAGAGAAGCTCTTGTATCCGGAACCTATTCGCATGTACGAATGGATCCCGTTCTGAAACGGTCCGGTTGCCGGGAGGGTGAGAGTCCCCCCCCCCTCCCCCCCTCCTCCTTTTTATCCGTGCTTGTCCTCCTCCTCATCCGAATATTCTCACAGAGGAAACACAGATGTATGAAAATTCTTTAAGTTTTACGAGCGCTCGCGTACCTGTATATTCTGTAATAGGTCTATTCCATTTCCAAAAATTGTTGGTTATTTTGGACAAAGTGCCATCAAAATATGGGCACGTATGAATGAATTTCACCCATGTCGTCGGAATGAGAGACCATTTGGTTAGAAAATAGTCAGTTTTGGGGGGACAATCCGTTATCAGAATACTGGTTCAAAATAACAAATTGCATGAATATATTGCTATATAATAAATATATATTGATATAGATTTAATTTCGTTAGTTATATGAATATATATATATATATATATATATATATATATATATATATATATATATATATATATATATATATATATATATATATATATATATATTATCAGGTTTCCAAGGGACATTTGGCATTCTAATCATCTGGCTTTGGGCTCCTACATGTCCCCCGTTTTCTAATGTGCAGTCTCATCTCTAGAAACACCTACACACATTAGAACATATCCTTGGCTCATGTTTCATCCTTTCCGTATATATTCTTTTCGCACCCATTCCATCCTCTTCCATTCCTCACCTCTTCCTCCTCCTCTTCCTATTTCTCCTTCTCGTCTCTCACCTTTCCCTTTATCCTCTTTGTGCCGCGTCTCATCAGCCCAGTCCAGCGGCAACGTTCTGATTACGGAACGCCTCCTCCGAACGAAAGAACGAACGAAGCAGCGAATCGGTTCCAAGCAGTTCGAAACATTTCCGAGGGATTTGAAACGTTTCTAACCAGTTCGAAGCAGTTGAAATCAGTTCGAATCAGTTTGAGACATTTTTTTTTTCTCAGCAGTCCAAAGCACTTCTAAGCAAATCGACATATTTCAAGGCACTTCAAACCGGTCCAGTGTAGCTGCAGTTCAAAGCATTTCTAGGTGTTTCAAAGCAGTTCGAAGCTGATCGAAACCGTTTAAATCAGTTCGAAGCAGATCAAAGCAGTGCGAAGCAGATTATAAAATATTCGAATCAACCCCCGAAGCATTTCTGAGCAGTTCGAAGCATCTCTAAGCATCGAAGCAGTCTGAAAGAGTCCGAGTCGGCCCGAAGCATTTCGAAGCAGCTGGAAGTAGTGAACACTTGCAGCGAACGATAATGGCTGCCCAGGCCGAGGTATATATAGCTTGTCCGAGCTCGTCTGAGCCAGATCTTACCAACTCGTTTCATAAACGGCACAAAAATTATGAGCGTTATGAAGGGAAGTCGAGGTAAGTGAAGCTTCCAACAAAGGTAACTGAGCCGTGCGAAAGGT
>NC_092236.1:6492017-6532017 GCF_036320965.1 Panulirus ornatus | reverse complement strand
CTCTCTCTCTCTCTCTCTCACTCTCTCTCTCTCTCTCTCTCTCTCTCTCTCTCTCTCTCTCTCTCACACATACTCTCTCACATTCTCTCTCTCTCTGTCTCTGTCTGTCTGTCTGTCTGTCTGTCTGTCTGTCTGTCTCTCTCTCTCTCTCTCTCTCTCTCTCTCTCTCTCTCTCTCTCTCTCTCTCTCTCTCTCTCTCTCCCTCCCACCACCTCTCGGCAGCATCATCAGCGCCTGGCTTGCAGTCAGTGTTCTATTGATTCCTGGCAATTCGTGTTTGCGGGGCGCCGGTTCTCATTTCACATCAAAGAAGCCTTCATAGATGGCTGTCAAATAAGCTACAAGAGACATACAAGACCAAAGCAGCGTCCCTTATATCTGTAGCAAGAGTGGGAGTGGGTCTCTCGCCAGAGGGGGAGGGTGCTGATGGGAGAGGGAAAGGAGAGTATCTGTAAAGGAACTGCTGTTGAGTTACCCCTTAATGTATATATATATATATATATATATATATATATATATATATATATATATATATATATATATATATGTTTACCAAATGGCATCCTAGCTTTGTCTCTTCGATGTATATCAACTGACTGTTATATTTCTCTCTTGTGTCTCCCCTGATGATGTGATTATTACACGAAAGTGCACTTGGGAACTTTTCGTGTTTCATTTTCCCCGTGGACTCATAGGTATATATATATATATATATATATATATATATATATATATATATATATATATATATATATATATATACCCGAAATCTTTGGAGGAATATATTCATCAGAAGAGGGTGGGAAATGTTGGAAATGTTTGGTATTACAGATATGATTTTCCATTATTTACTTTAAAACAGACAATATTCTTATTTCCTTATGGTGAATCTTTAAGACCGACAATAACTGCATGATACCACAAGGAACTTGGTATGATTCAACGCTGTAGTGTTGAAACTATAGGCACAGAGTAACTAAAACTTAGGCTTCGGGGGAAGTAGTGTTGAAACTATAGGCACAGAGTAACTAAAACTTAGGTTTCGGGGGAAGTAGTGTTGAAACTATAGGCACAAAGTAACTAAAACTTGAGTTTCGGGGTATAGTGATCTGAGAGTTAGTTAACTATAGTGAGGTGAATGTAGCCCACACCAACTGCTGGTTTGAAAGGGCGGCGATAACTGCCTTAGACAAGAGTGATAGTTTCATTATCCACTAAAACAGCGCCAGTTTCACGACGGTCATCATCTCCCACGGCGCCAGTTTCGCGAAGATAATCCTTCTATACAGCACCAGTTTCATGAAGATAACCTCTCCCTAAACAGAGCCAGTTTCAAGCACCATAACCTCCCCAAAAGGCAAAGTTCGTGGCGATAAATTTCATGCAACAGCTGTAATAGTTTCTGGTCACAAATTCAACCTCCCTTTCCCACTCCCCCCCAACCCCCCCCGAAGCAAAAATACGACAACCCCCTCCCCCCCATTACACCCCTTCCATGTATATCTGGGGGCGTAAAAGGTGGCAGGGGGAGTCATTTGGAGGTCTTGGGGTGAAAGAGGGAGGAATTTAGTTACCACCAAAGGGTATATATATATATATATATATATATATATATATATATATATATATATATATATATATATATATATATATATATATCGGTTACATTAAGGTATATTAGGGGATGTATCAGGGGTGGGTTATATATCAAGCGGGTACAATAGGAGCGGATACAATGGGGCCGAAAAAGGAAAGGTTTTCTAAGGTAGGTGATGATGGGTCGTGTCAGAATGGCGACGCTCTGGGGAGATTGTGATAACGGGGAGGGGGGGAGAGTAACGGGGAGTATATCAAGGGCAAGAGACTTCTGATATACTCCTCTATATAACAAGTACCTATGCTTCTAGTATACCTGGAAAGGTGATTTGATACTCAACATAGATGGAGTGAGGAGGGAGAATAGAGGGAAGGAGGGAGATGGAGTGGCGGACGACCAGAGTACAGCCACGACACTTGGTCGACTACCAGTGGTCGTGCGCCGCCTAGCCTTAGGGTGGGTCGTACCGCACGGCCCATGGAGGTCGTGCACGACCCTGGGGTCGTGATCAAAGGGTCGTGTGCCTCTCCCCTCCGCAACAGGAGTCCAGGGCGAGTCTGGACGGCAGGCACCACCTCCTCCCCCTCCCTCGTTAAGCCAACTCCCCTGGAATTTGTACCACCAAGGAAAGCGGAAATGATTGAGAGGTCGGGGAGATGTACGGGGCGCGGGGAGATGAGAGGGGTGAGGGAGTTGTACGAGGTGTGGGGAAGATGAGGGGGTGGGGAGGAGTTGTACGGGGCGCGGGGAGATGAGGAGGGGGGTGAGGGAGTTGTACGAGGTGTGGGGAAGATGAGGGGGAGGAGTTGTACGGGGCGCGGGGAGATGAGGGGGGGGGGGGTGAGGGAGTTGTACGAGGTGTGGGGGAGATGGACAATGTGGAGGGAGATGAGAGGGTGAGGGAGATGTAAAGGGGTTGGGATATTTGTGGAGTTGGGGGAGGTACACGGAAGTGGGAGATGAGGGTCGGGGAGACGTAAAGGGTGGCGAGATGTACGAGATGGGGGAGCAACGGGGGTGGAGTGGTGTCGAGAGCAAGGGGGGTGATGGGGGATAGAGGGGGTGGTGTATATCTTTCTATACCTCTCTGTCTATTGATTTATCTGTCTATATCCTTGTCTAGTGATCTATCCGTCCATCCATTTATCTATCTATCCGTCGCCTGTCTCTCCGTCTGCACGCTGTGAGGTCTCACTTTCTCGCACCGACAGACACGTTAAGCAGCGTTGGGTCTGGTCAGTCGTTGGTTGGGTGACCGCTCCGGGAACACCAGATGATGTTGGTACGTGTGTGTTATAACCTCTCATCTAATATATATATATATATATATATATATATATATATATATATATATATATATATATATATATATATGTATATATGTATGTATATATGTATGTATGTATGTATATGTATGTATGTATTTATCCTGTTTTCCCCAAACCTAGACAGAGTTGTTCGCGGGAGTCGTTCTTTCAGGGTAATCCTCAAGAAGCTGGCGGGGGATCCGGGTTGTATTAACCCCCAGGGTGTTTAATTAGCTCTCAGTACGTCCCGAGGACGAGCTAATAGAACGTCCCCCGCCCATTGTTGTGATGAGATCCGCGAACGATGCCTCTTCAACCCGTCCACCCACCCACCCACCCACCTACCTGAGCTGGAGGGGAGGCTGGAGGATGGGGTGGTGGCGGTGTGTGTGTGTGTGTGTGTGTGTGTGTGTGTGTGTGAGTCTGTCTGTCTGGTTTCACCCCTTCCCCCCGCCCCCCTTCACTCATCCCTACCCTCCATCCCCAACCATCCCCAACCATCCCCAACCCTCGCCCTTCCCCTCCCTCCCCCCTCCCCTTTCTTTTTTATGCGATGAAAAATCTCATTAAGTTATCCCAAATATTGCTATTTGTTAATAATAAAAGTGTGCAATCAAATCGAAAAACAGTTTTAAGGTCATTAGAGGGTTAGGAAACGGGCCAATCTGTCAGAAACACAGGGAGGCAATCCGTTATACAACACTTTGTACACACACACAAAAAAAATAGTAGATAAAAAATGGAGTGTGTGTGTGTGTGTGTGTGTGTGTGTGTGTGTGTGTGTGTGTGTGTTGCTGTTATTTTGTCAGATATCTGGCCAGCTCGGACCACTGATTCCTCATATGTTTTTTTTTTTTGGCCGGGCAATCAAACGGATTTCTAGTTTAGTTAATTTAATATGCAACACCTCATTTGAATAGCCCAGCTGCTGGAAACTTAAACGTGTGTGTGTGTGTGTGTGTGTGTGTGTGTGTGTGTGCGTTCGGACAATGGTGTTTCTTTACCCTGTCCGCAGCAGGTCTGGCCCTGGTATTGCACAACGTACCCAGCAGGTATTTCTGTATCTTGTTCCTTAAGGAATCATTTTAATATCCTTCTGTCTCTCTCTCCCTTGAGGCGTAGCTTGAGAAATATATATATATATATATATATATATATATATATATATATATATATATATATATATATGTATATGTATATGTATGTGTGTATGTATGTGTTTAACTGAGGTGAGAGAAGTTCCTTACTCTCTCTTACATATCAGGGAAGACGTGGGTGGAGGAGAGGCGGGGGTTGGTCCACGAGAGACCGATCGAGCCACAAGAACGATAGTTGCTGCTGCTGCTGCTGCCTGCGTGACGAACACCTGTCACCCAGGCATCAGATGAGAGCCTTATGGTGTCCTTCCCTCTCTCCTTCTCCTTCTCCTCCTCCTCCTCGTTCCTCCTTCTCCTCTTCCCCCTTCCTTCCTTCCTCCCTCCCTCCTCCTTCTTCTCTTTTCTTCTTCCCCCTCCTCCCTCCCACCTCCTCCTCCTCCTCCTTCTTCTTCTCTTCTTCCCCCTCCTTCCTCCCTCTGGTGTACAGGACGAGGTATATATATTGAGGCGTGGACGGGTAGAGAGCGGCGTCGTACCCAGTGGAGGGCGAGGCTAGCTGGAAGCGTCCCCCTACCCCCCATCCTCGCCCACGCCCAGAACAGCCCACTCGATCAATTTGTATTACACGCAGATCGGAGTGCATAAGGCTCTTACCTGCATAGTTATTGCCGGGTGTAGTAAGCTGATTCGGTAAACAGACAGCCACATTTTCTACCAATTGGAACAATGGAGTGAAAAATGCCAGCTCCTCTCTCTCTCTCTCTCTCTCTCTCTCTCTCTCTCTCTCTCTCTCTCTCTCTCTCTCTCTCTCTCCCTCGAACCAGGTTTGTCGCTCTCCCCGTGACGTCGTCCTCCCTCCTCCTCGTCCTCACCCATTAGCCGATGGGGTTAGCGGCGCCCGGACGACGAGGGAGACAGATGGTGGCGCGTCATCAAGGTGGTTGTCTTTGTATAAAGCAGTGACGCTGAGCCGGACAATGAATGATTCCCTGCCTACCCTTACCTACCTCCTCCTCCACACCTCCTCCACCTCCTCCACCTCCTCCACCCCGAGAGTCAGCTTTGCAGCTTAATGAAACGCCTCAGTAATGGTCGTTTCATGGAAATCACATGTAAATATCGGAAGCTCTTCGGAGGAGCTTCCGACCACGACCACGAGATCCGCTTTGACGGCGAACCCAGGAGGAGGAAGAAGGAGAGAGAGAGAGAGAGAGAGAGAGAGAGAGAGAGAGAGAGAGAGAGAGAGAGAACATAAAAAAAAGAGTAACTCATCAAAAGTTTATTTTTTGTGCTAGACATATAATAAAAATTGGGGCGGTTGCTGCTGTGGGGTTCCGAGTTTCATAATTAGCTTTGGATATGAAAACTTTAGCTTTAATATCACGCAAGAATTCCTCTGAAGGCTAGACCTCCCCCCCGCTCCTCGTATGATGTCAGCTCGTCATCTATTTGTCCTCCGAACTCAAACACCAACCCTACGTTGATGGCCAAGTGACACCATGTACACACTCAAATGCACTTACATATACTTTTATGTATACTTATACACTTATATGAATACTTTTAGAAACAACAGTGATGAATAGACAGAAAGAGGTCAGGTTGACAGAGGGCACGAAGGAAGGGGAGGGGAGGTGAAGGTTGGCTCCCACCATCCACCTCCACACACAGAGCAACGACTCTCTGGTTTACAAATATTTCCCGACACAAACATCCCCTCAAAACACACATTTACACGTGCCAGAAACCCGGCATCACCCACCCGCCCACCCCACCTCCCTCATGCCAATTTTCCAGCCAGTGTGTCCCCGCAGACAAACACAAGGCCCCCAGGCGCACCAGGTCGTCCCCACACTGAATCCCGGCGTGATGAGGCCATTTGCCTGGTGGTGGTGGTGGTGGTGGTGGGTAAGTAAGTGGTGGGTGTAGGTGGTGGTGGTGGTTGGTGTAGCTGGTGGGTAGGGTGGTGGTGGTTGATGTAGGTGGTGGTGGTGGTGTAAGGTGGAAGAAGAAGGAGAGAGAGAGATATGGTGGTGACAGTGGGTGGTGTTGGTGGTAAACCAAGGGAAGGTTGAAGGAGGCGGTTGTCCAGTTTACACTAGGTGGTGCGGTAGGTGAGAGGGAGGGGGTCTTGTCCTCCTCACCAGGATCCTCGTGTTCAGAGACACTGATGTGTGATCAGCAACGTCTCTCAGGGAAGGTGCGAGGTAAGGAGGCATGATGATAGGGGTGACAGTGTACTCCCTCTGTGCCCAGGCGGTATACAGAAGAAGGCACAGAGAACAGTGGCTGGGTATACATATACATACACTGTTCCTTGCACCCTGTTCGTACCCCTTACCGCCCTCCGAAGCAACGGGGAAATTAATTCCAGATAATGAACTGATAAATGGTCTTTACTTTGCAAAGGCTTAAGACGGAGAAGCATTAGTGGCCTCTCTTTTTTCCCCACCTGACACTAAGGTAGGTTAAGTCGGCGATTCTACAGTGCGCGGTGGGAGAGCAAACCGAGAACGGTGAGTGCCAGAGACTTGAACAAGGATTCTGGGGGACGTACAGCGAGGAGTGAGAGTGGTAGGGAGGTAGGGACGTATGGTGAGGACACTCGCTGGCAACGACGTAAAACCGAGGACAGTGAGTGGCCGGGGCGTAGAGTGAGGAGGGTAATTGGCAGGGTCATGGGAACAGTCAGCAGGTGTGGCACCCTGGTTGTGTGGGGAGACCAGAGCAACATAACTGGCAGCAGGATGAGGGAGGCAGCTTGGTACAGTGAGGCGAAAAATACAATAACAACAACAACAACAACAGCAACAACAACGTATCAAACATTGTGGAAATCTGGTTAATATGTTGGAAAAGAGGGAGGGGGACGAGGCACAGCCTGGGGGAGAGAGAGAGAGAGAGAGAGAGAGAGAGAGAGAGAGAGAGAGAGAGAGAGAGAGAGAGAGAGAGAGGAGACCCTGGGAGTGTGTGTGTGTGTGTGTGTGTGTGTGTGTGTGTGTGTGTGATGCTATCCATCACCACAACACCACGACCTTCGAGAGACGAGAGAGGGACAAGAACTCCAATTACCTCTCCTTCTTGCCTGCCTGATGGGACGCTAGCTTCATTACCTCACACTGCAACTAATGCTAAGACCCATTACTCGATGGTGCACTAGTCTCCCACGCTCCTTCCCCCATCAATTAATGGTTCTAGCCCCATTACCTAGTGGTTATATTAGCCTCCCCCCCCTCCCCTTCTCACTGGTAGCCAAGACCCATCGCTCAGAGGTACACTGGCTATCAACACCCCCTTCTTCCCTCCTCCTCCTCCTCCTCCCCACTCCTCCTCTTCCCCGTCGGTGTCGAGACCGAACCAGCTGCGCAGCCTCCTCGCCAGCCCCCGCCAGATGGTGCTCCCGCCACTTACAATTGACCAGCTGAGTTAAGTGGTGGAATATATTGACTCGCGTATCCGTCGGGCCGATACAGGGGCGCCTGGCAAACGTAGCGGGAAATTGTTGTTGGTCCGGAGCGACGGCGTTCACTGATGGACACAGATTCCAGGCCCAGTGCAACGCCACCACCTCCCCCATCCATCCCCCCACCGCAACACTTAAACCACAGTCATGTAATGGGCTTGGAGGAGGAGGAGGAGAAGGCTTCCCCCCGCCGGTCGGCCCCCCTCCCCTCCCCCCACTTAAACCACTAGTCATGGGAGAACTAGTGGGAGGGGGTTGAATTGAGGAGCGAGGGGGGGGGAACTCGTCCCACAGCAAAACCACAATCAACACATCAACTCCACAGATATCATTGTGGAATCTCCCTAAACACAGCATCATTTACCGCCAGACAAAGAGTATTTGTCTTCAAACCCATTCAATGAATATTTCATGTATTATGTGTTTGCTCTCGAGAAAAAGAAAAGAAAATATTCTCGATTATTTTTTTTTTTGTATTTGTTTTGGGTCTTATTTTCTCAAAGACCCAAAAGAGCGAGGGGAGGCCTGGGTGATGGATGACCCCCGTGGTCAGAGAACCGGAGTTTCCACCGTAAGAAACAGCCGCTCTGCCCCTCGAGAGACATCAGTGGGCCGAAGAACACACGGTGGCCGGGTCTGACCCCGACGCCTGGGGCCAGCTGATGGCCAGGTAATTGATGATGAAGAACTCCGGCCGATCACATGGAACCAGTGTGTGGGTCGCACCACCACCTCCTCCACCTCCTTCTTCTTCTTCTTCCTTCCCCTCCACCCCCTCCTTCCTTCCTCTTCTTCCTCTCCCCCCCCCCCTCCCCCGTCACATGAGACTCTTACTCTGCACCGTGGGCGAAACTCACTTTGCTCCTCAAGTATAAGTCTCACTTTGCTGCCTAAAATCAGGCCTCTCACTCTCCTCTCTAATCGTACCTCTCACATACGTCCTCTCTCCCTCCCTCAGTCGGAACCTCTCGCTTTGCTCCCTTTACAGTCTCTCTCTCTCTCTCTCTCTCTCTCTCTCTCTCTCTCTCTCTCTCTCTCTCTCTCTCTCTCTCTCTCTCCTTTCAACCCCACCCCGTCCTCATCAACTCGTACACTCCTCCTCAAACCACCCAACCTCAATCTTGCACTGTCTCCTCAGTTCTCATTCTGCTAAGTCATCTTGATGACCTATTTCAATTCCAGTTTAATTTCTCGTTAATTACCTTCCAGCCATTAAAACTCCAGTTCCCAGATAATGATAGAATAATTAGAATACTAATGACAAAAAAATATCAATGCCTAATAGTTCCATCATACACTGTTAACAGCCTCATTACAACCATTGTTAGCGGTTCCCTCTCAACCATTGTTAATGGTTCCCTCTCAACCACTGTTAGTAGTTCCCTCTCAACCACTGTTAGTAAGATGAATTAAAGAGAATGATTGAAGTTTATTACTGAAAATGTATATATTCTAAATTCTTAAACGTTGATAGGAAGAAGGATAGAAAGGGTTTAGTGTTGATGAAAGAAGAAGAAGAAGAAGAAGAAGAAGAAGAAGGAGTGATGAATGAGGGGAGATAAGTGAGTGTGAGTGTTGGGTAAGGGTAACAGTGAGTAAGATAAGAGATAAGAGATACTGAACCAGTTTTATACATTTCTATGAACCTATCAGTATACATGCGCAGCTATGGGACATAATGGAACAAATGACTATATTCACCAGTATATCACGGCTATATTCACCGGTATATCATGGTTATATTCACCAGTATATCACGACGCCAGACGTGGAGGCAGACAAGGGGCGACCTTCCTCACACTTACCTCCAGTTCGAGGAGCGACACAACACACCTGGAAGTACAAAACATCCGTCATCAACAACCCGTTCTGTACAACACACCTGTACTGTTGTGTACATATCCCTCCCCTTCCCACCTCCTCCTCCTCCTCCCTCTCCTCTGTTTATTTGCAGATGATGCTGAGGTTTCAACTGTGTTGGTGTTGGGTCGGTACATGTGACGGCAGAAACCACAGGGCGTGGTTTCTGACACATGGTTTCCATTGGTTTTCTAAGGTATGGGTGTCTAGGATGAGTGAATGATTTACTATGTGTGTGTGTGTATGTGTGTGTGTGTGTGTGTGTGTGTGTGTGTGTGTGTGTGTGTGTGTGAATAGATATATATATATACACAATTAAACATTTAATCTCATTATTTATCCACTGGTTTCAAACTGCTCTGCGGGACGTGTCTGGAAAACTGAGACGTGAAGGAAGACCATTACTTCCAGGAGAGTCCGACTGATCCCTCCCCACCAGATTAGGAATCTCCTCCACCATCACCACCATCACTATCACCACCATCACCACCACTGCCACCACCACCACCACCATCACTATCACCACCATCACCACCATCACCACCACTGCCATCATCACCACCCCCATCTCCACCGCCACCACCACCATCACCACCACCAGCAAAACCACCATCTCCACCACCACCATCATCACCACCATCACCACCACCAGATACCCAATCAATTGACAAACTTTCTCAGCAACACACAGACACACAGACACACGGACACGGGGGGGGGGGGAAACAATTGGATCAGAACTTCAAATAATTTTATTAAATCACGAATGAAATTTCCAGCATCTCGCCACCTGCACAACATAAAGACGTCACTAAGGTCGATTGAACTATTCAAAAAACCCGAGGATTTACGACCCATCTCGCCGCCTCCCCCCCGGGGGTGGTGGAACTTCCGCGGCAAGAGGAAGCTAATCAACAGAAGGAACATATTCAGAGGAAAATTGTTCCTTGTGCACGAATGTTTCCCCCCCCCCTTGGAGGGGGGGAAGGGGGGCGTTATCTGGGCGAGCGGAGAGGACATACAAATGTATAATTTTCTTCATTTTGAATTAAAACTTCAACAGTTTGTATATATATATGTGTATGTCTACCAGGCGATCGAGAGGTAATTGATTTCTTAGTGGGGGGGGGGTGGGGGGGTTGAGGGAGGGGGAGCGAGAGTGCTGGGGCATAGGGGGGTAAGGGGTAAAAGGGGGCAGGGGTAAAGGGGTATGAACAAAAGGGGGAAGTAAGGGTAAAGGGGTTAAGGGCGGAGCGAGATGGGAAAAGGTTAGGACGAGACGGTAAAGATGGCTTATCGAGGTTAGAAGAATGAGGTTAGAAACATGAGGTTAGAAGCATGAGATTAGAAGAATGAGGTTAGAAGCATGAGGTTAGAAGAATGAGGTTAGAAACATGAGGTTAGAAGCATGAGATTAGAAGAATGAGGTTAGAAGCATGAGGTTAGAAGAATGAGGTTAGAAACATGAGGTTAGAAGCATGAGGTTAGAAGCATGAGGTTAGAAACATGAGGTTAGAAGCATGAGGTTAGAAGCATGAGGTTAGAAACATGAAGTTAGAAGCATGAGGTTAGAAACATGAGGTTAGAGGCATGAGGTTAGAACCATATGTTTTCCTCCATCTTCTGTAACGTGTTATCTTAGCCATGAGTGGAATTTTGTGTGAAAGTCATACGTTTCCACTACCTGTTTCTACCAGTAGGATGCATTAGTCTGTAATGTCTCCCGAAACTGATCTTTAAGCTGATCCCAATCTCCAAGTTAATCCGTTCCATCCAACTGTTCTTACCTGGTGTATTTTGATCACTTGGTCTCATGTCATGTCGCAAAAGCACACACACACACACACACACACACACACACACACACACACACACACATATATATATATATATATATATATATATATATATATATATATATATACATACGTACATAACTACCCAAGCACCAGCAAAACATACAGACACATCCACAGAAAACCACATACACGCGCGTATACATTGAACCACACATATGTACTCCCCCCCTCCCCCCTCATTCCACCTGAAACAAACACACAAAAACCCGGCCACCATCTACAACCCAAACAGACGCAAACCAACATCCATATTCATCTCCCAGCAAAATTATAAACAGCAGATTCAGGAAATGAATTAATGTGTTTCACTTTCAACCTCTTTAGTTTTGTGTTGCCGATCGACCCCGAAGCCGAGGCCGCTCTTGTCTTCCGGACAAGCGACATTAATGCTAAACTTCCCTTTACATCTTCTAAGGTTCAGATCCGAGACCGAAGCTCTGACTTGGGTTCAAAGTTCGGGAGGAAATCAGAGGAAAAAGAGAGAGAGAGAGAGAGAGAGAGAGAGAGAGAGAGAGAGAGAGAGAGAGAGAGAGAGAGAGAGAGAGAGACCACTGGGGTATAATTGAATTCGGTCTGATAGGTGGGACGCAACCCGAGCTTCTTTTGTTGTTGTTTCTGCTGATATGGACGGAGTGATGGGGTCCGCCATTTTTGTTTGGTGTGTGTGTGTGTGTGTGTGTGTGTGTGTGTGTGTGTGCGGGGATAGGGGGAGGGATCTCTGGTGTGGTGGGAGGTGGAGGAGGGGGGAAGGGAGGGTAAGAGGAATTTCCGTAACGGTGAGCAAACTCTTTTCGAAGCCACACGGAGATATTAGCTCGGTTAAAAGGGAGCCATTGTTGTGGTGCGGGCCTCCTCTGCGCCGGCGTTAGCGTAAAGCGGTAATTTGCTGGAAGTCAGCGGCCCTGTTGTGCTGGGGGGGGGGGGGGGGAGGCGTGTCTGCTGCGGCAGGAGGCGATGCTCATGTTTACGGTAGGGTCTGGGGACCCCCCCACGAGAGGGCCAGGTCTCACTCACTAGGGCTGTTCGCGCAAGAACTGGCCTCACTAGGGCTCGTGCCACTAGGGCTAGTCTCACTAGGGCTCCCTTCACTAGGGCTAGTCTCACTAGGCCTCGTCTCTCTCCATAACCTCCACCATCCTCCATCATTGTCCATCATTCATCCCATCGTTGTCGGACCCTCAGCATCCGTCTAACCCATCCCTCTTCTACGCCTCCCTCTTCACTCGCGTCCACCTCCCCTTTCCACCCATCCCCTCCCTCCCTCCCACCCCCCTGTTCCTCGGGCGCTGCTGCTCCTCCTCCTCCTCTTCCATCACCGTGGCTTAGAGCTCTCGTCCCCCGTCGTAAGACATCCACTGAAAGCTTTCCTTTGATTCCCATTATTGTCGGATGTGTCTGGCTCTGCTGCAGTTTTTGTATTTATGGTGTCCTCCAGGCAGAAAGGGAGAGTGGCCCTCTCACTCTCTTTATTACCCTCTCACCCTCTCTCTCTCTCTCCCTCTCTCTCTCTTTCTCTCCCTCCCTCCCGTCCTTATCGTTTTTCTTTCCATCCTTATTTCTCCCTTTCATATTCGTCCCTCGATGTGTGTCCCTCTCTCTCTCTCTCTCTCTCCATCAATATAGATTAGGAATTTAGGATACGATTACTTGTCCTCCAGCAGATAACTTCGTCGTAGACCATCAGGTCTAGATGGCCAGGCCTCGTATACTATCTCCCTCTCTCTCTCCCTCCTCTCTCTCTCTCTCTCTCTCTCTCTCTCTCTCTCTCTCTCTCTCTCTCTCTCTCTCTCTCTCTCCACTCGAACGCCTCTCCCCTTCCCTTACACTTGACCCCCTTTTTAATCACGTTCCCTGGGCCCATTAGACGAGTCGGTAAGGACGGCGTTGCGACACTCGCTCTGCCATTCGTGCCTCATTATTTCCACGATATAAACTACTAACTCTCCCGCGGCAATATCTTTACAGTGTATATATGTATATATATATATATACACATCGCACCCCTCTCTCTCTCTCTCTCCTTCAGCAATATCCTCACCAGTCTCCATGGCGTGCCTGATGCCCTCGCGAACCGTAATGCCTGGAGCAATGTTCTAGGTGTACCTTTCAGTGTACACCATCCACCTGTACACCTGAAGACCAGTATGTTATGCTTTCGGTGTGTTCTTCAGCCATTACCTCCGGGGAAGGCCTCTTTCCCTCACCCCCAGACCCACGGAAATACGCGAAGGAAATGATGCTGTGCATTCGAGTTCACAAGTGTTTGCCAGAAGGAGCGGGAGGGGGGGATTGTTTTGTCGCTGGTGATGTTTCCCTGTACATCTCTTCCATGCCACCTGTCCCATCCATCCTCTTCCAGGACTTAACACGCCGTTCACGTATCTCCCTACTCCCCTTCCATCCTCCTCCTCCTCCACCTCTCTCTCTCTCTCTCTCTCTCTCTCTCTCTCTCTCTCTCTCTCTCTCTCTCTCTCAACATCATAACTTTTCCTTTCTCACTGACCCACCTTGATCCTTCACATCCATCCCCCACTCCATTTCCATCCTCTCACCTCCCCTCCCGTCTTCCTTAAACCCCCGCAGACACACCAGATCCCTCCTTCCCTCCCTCCCCTCGCGCGCCTCCTGCCCATGTGTGTGTCAAGAGTGCAGAGGTGCGTTCCATTGCCCTAACCACTGCCCCAGTGAGTTATAAAGACCACTGGGGCAAGTCCCCCCTCTTCCTCTCTCTCTCTCTCTCTCTCTCTCTCTCTCTCTCTCCACACACACACACACACACACACACACACCACACACACACACACACGTCGTCTGGCCTCGAAGTAATCACAGAAGTTGCATTCTCCATAATGGTTCCAGACAGGGTCTAAATACCGTTATTGGGGAGAGTTAAGTAAATGGTAGTGAGAGTTAAGTAAGTGTGGAGGAGTAAGTAGACCTCCATTTTTGACATGAATGGTTGAAGTTAAGGGCGAGATTGGGTGGAGGAGGACCTGGTATATATATATATATATATATATATATATATATATATATATATATATATATATATATGTATATATATATGTGTGTGTGTGTGTGTGTGTGTGTGTGTGTGTGTGTGTGTGTGTGAGACTATGTATGTGTATACTTTCATGCGTGTCTCTGTATATATTTCGTGCATACATATATGAATCATGTATAGCTGTCTATATGACACACGTATTCCTGAACACACACACACACACACACACACACACACACACACACACACACACACACACACACACTCACCCACTCAAGGGTGAAAGGAATACATGCATGATGTATACATGAAAGAATACACACAACGAACCCTTGATATGTATACCCCAAGACATCTCATCATCACCATACGCCCCCTTCCTCCTCCTCTCCAACCCACTACGCCTAACACCCTTCCCTCCCCCTCACTGCTCGTTACGACGACCCCCTCCCTCCCTCCCCCCCCACACACACTGCTCGTTACGACACCCACCAACCCCCACACCCCCCCCTCTTTAATACACAGGTGACTAGTGTCCAAACTTAATAACGAGTGCAGGAATTTAAAGGCTTAACATAACTAAACCTATTGTTTTCGTCCCCTAATTAGCATATTTACGGGGAGGGGGGGGAGGGGGGGGTGAGGGGGGGGGTGGGAGGGGGGGACAACAAGAACAGCAAAGCTACGCAGATTATACACAGCCACACTGATTTACGCAATGCTCTCGATACGTAAATGAATTTACAATGTCCTCCCCCTTTTTCCCCCTCCCCCCTCCCTCCATCATTTACAGCCTTTTTTTTTTTTTCCCTCCCCTCCCCCTCTCCGTGAAGTTGTTGGTTGTAAACATAATTGGGCTTAATTCAGTTCAATTAGTTTAACTTTATGTCGACTATTTTTCAGAGGAAACTTGCGCTAATCATGGCATTACTTGTCTCCATCTTGTAAATCATTTACGGACGAGCATGTTGTAAATATGATCATATTCTCGGGTGCCTGAACACAGAGATTAATCGTAGATATTGACATTGTCGTTGAGGGGTTATTTGGTTAATTTTTTTTTCTTTACACCTTAGCGTCTACGTAGTGTGTGTTACACATGACGTAATGGTGTGTGTATGTGTGTTGTGTGTTGTGTGTGTGTGTTGTGTGTGTGTGTGTGTGTGTGTGTGTGTGTGTGTGTGTGTGTGTGTGTGTGTGTGTGTGTTCCACCCACAACCCTCTCTTCCACCACCATAACCACACCGTATCCACAACCACCGTTATTATCACAACTTCCATCTCATTTTAGAGGAAAAACTCCCCTCCCCTCCGCTCCCCTCTCCTCCGCTCCCCTCTCGAAGTCATTCTCCCCCCCTCCCACTTCCCCCTGCTCAACTGTCCTTACTCCTCCTCCTCCACCTCCCCTCACAACACTCCCTCTCCCTCCCTCATTTACCCCCTTGTTACAACCTATTCTCCTACTTACATATCCACAACCACGCTACAACCTTGATAATCTCCCTCTTCCACCCCACAACCCCCCTTCCCTCCCTCCCCCCCCTTCTCCCTCCTGTCAAACAGCCTTTCTCCCCCTCCCTCCCCCCCCACCACTATTCCCCTCAATTACTTCTCCCCCACCAAAAAAAAAAAGTACTGATCAATTCTCCCACAAAATTTATGGCCTAATTATTCACTTGAACATCAGTTTTGGGCCCTAACTGCTCGTACGGCTCGTTCGCGAACTAACTAATCCTACGAGATAAACCTCCGGCCTAATTCTATTAACGTTTTTCTCATATAATATCCTCGACACACACACACACACACACACACACGCACACACAACAAGCGATGTGTAAGAGTGAGGGAGGAGGTGTGAGGGAGGAGGTGTTTTTCTGTCGTGGGGGGATGGTTTGAGCGAGCCGCTCCTGGTGTCTGTAATATCTGGGTCGATAGAGGGGAAAGAAAAAGAGAGAGAGAGAGAGAGAGAGAGAGAGAGAGAGAGAGAGAGAGAGAGAGAGAGAGAGAGAGAGAGAGAGAGAGAGAATATTGAATACAACAAGCTCTAGGGAAAGTGGCTCACATGAGAGGGGGAATCTTTATCCAATCAGCGTAAGGCACCGCGCCAGGGGGGCCCCGGGGATGGGTGTGTGGGTTGGGGTGGTGGGGTAAATGTAACAACATTCTAATGAAAAAAATGGAGTGCACGTGCGTGCAGCCGGTGACTCGATATACCTAAGCACTTATTAAACACACCGGATATATATATATATATATATATATATATATATATATATATATATATATATATATATATATATATATATATATATATATATATGTTCCCATTTTATATCTGATGAAACGGAAATAGGGAGAGATGAAAATAAAATCCACAAGGGGAAGAAAAGGGGAAAAACACCACCCCCTCTTTTCCTCTCTCTCTCTCTCTCTCTCTCTCTCTCTCTCTCTCTCTCTCTCTCTCTCTCTCTCTCTCTCTCTCTCTCTCTCTCCTCACACACCACCTTCCCCCCTCCCCAACATAGCCTTCAGGTTTCCCCCCCCCACCTCCCCTCCCACCCCTTACCCTCATCCCTCATTTCACTCACAGACTCACCATCCTCATGACCATCACCCCCGCAGACTTACTCACACATTCCTCCCCTATCTTTACCCTCTCCCTCCTCATCACTCTCTCCTCCCCCTCCACACCCACACACACACACCTCCTCTCTCTCTCTCTCCCACCACGTCAAGTTAGCCTCCACATTGGCCGCTGTTGTGTCTCCAGTGCGGGATTATCCGGAGGTTAATTTCGTCCTGGGTTCTGTCTTGATTGAATCTGAAGGGGGAGGTGGTGTTGGGGGGGGAGGGGGAAAGAGGAGGATCGGTGCATTTTAAAGTCCCCCCCCTATCCCCGTTAGTGCCGAGAGAGAGAGAGAGAGAGAGAGAGAGAGAGAGAGAGAGAGAGAGAGAGAGAGAGAGAGAGAGAGAAGGGAGAAGCAGGATAAAAGTGGATCATATTAAAAGAGGAAACCAGACAAAGGGTAATGAAGTGAGGTAAAGAGGAGGAGGAGGAGGAGGAGAGAACTGACCACTAATGAGATTACCAGGTGGTGGTGGTGGTGAGAGAGAGAGAGAGAGAGAGAGAGAGAGAGAGAGAGAGAGAGAGAGAGAGAGAGAGTTAAGAGTATATAGAGGTGTGTGAGAGGGTCAAGGTGTGCTGGAGGGAAGTGTTGAGCACGGAGGTGTGTGAGAGTAGAGATGTGCGAGAGTACTGGCGCGCGAGAGCGGGATGACGGGGGGGGGGGTAGAAATGTGTGAGAGTAGTGGTGTGTGTGTGTGTGTGTGTGAGAGAGAGCTAGGGTGTACCGTGGAGGGACAGATGCGCCTTGTAAACCGCCCCCGAAGTAGATGACTGTTCTTTAAATCGACTGTTTAAATCGCTTCTGACACACACACACACACACACACACACACACACACACACACACAACACACACACACACACACTATCTCTCTCTCTCTCTCTCTCTCTCTCTCTCTTTCTCTTTCACTATTCCTCTCCATCTCTAAAGATGAACTACCTTTCCCATCCATAGGTGGAAGGGAGGAAGAGATGGGGGGGGGGGGAGGCTAAAGTAACGGAGGGAAGAGGGTTAACTGGTGATGGAGGGGGGGGGGTGGGCAAAGTCATGGTGAGGGGGGTGGGCGATTAATGGTGGCGATTCATGGTGGAGGGAGGGCCGTTCATGGTGGCGATTACCGGTAGGGATTCAAATCGGCCAGTGTCCACAATTACCGACCTGGTCATTTGACTGTGTCAATAAATTCGCCGCTGGATCACTCAATAGTCCCTGTGTCCATCCTCCTCCCCCCCCCCCCCACACACACACACACACACCCTCCTCCCACATCGTCTGTCTGTTGGGCTCCCACACCCTCTTCCTCCTCCTCCCACATCCCCTGTCTGTTTGTGGGGTGGGGGTTGAGTGAGGGTGTGTGCTAGGGAAGGATATATATATATATATATATATATATATATATATATATATATATATATATATATATATATATATATATATGTGTGTGTGTGTGTGTGTGTGTGTGTGTGTCTGTTTGTAAGTGGGGGGTTGGTGGTGGGGGGTGGGTTGTAAAGGGTTGTATGTCTAGGGGAAGGGGGGGAATGGTGGTCGGTTGTGTGTTTGAAAGGGTTATGGTCGTCTGTCTGTGTTGAGGGGTGATGGGGGTAGGAGGGGGGTGGGGAGAATAAGGAAGGTTGTGTGTTTGTAAGGGGTAATGGTTTTATTTCTGGGAGGAGGAGGAGGAGGGGGGGTTAATGGTTATTTGTCTCTGGGGAATGATATTTGTCTCTGATGTTGGAGATAATGTCTTTTATGTCTCTCTCTGTCTCTCTCTTTTTTTTAACAGCCATCAGGTTAAGGACTTATCCTCCCTCTCATCCTAGGGGGGGGGGGGTCATGTCTGTCTGTCTGTCTGTACTGGGGTGACCCCCAGATACTAGCTGGCCACTCTACCAGTAAGTTTAGTGGGTTAAAGATTGAATCTCTGGGGGCAGTCGGTAAGAGGGCATATTCTCTTTGTGGGTGGGGGTTGGGGGGGTTTCTGAGATTGTATGGGGGCTTGTGTGAGTCACTGGGAGAGTGTAGCGGGTCTCATAAATGGGAAATGTCTTGAAACGTCTGTCTCCCCGTGTGTCTGTAAGTCTGTACATACCTTCAACCACGCAGACACTCGGGGCAAGAGGAGTGCATACCAGCACACTCACTGGCCCCGGAGTGGGTATCTTGGGGAAATACATGTACTGTAATAAGAACCTTATGACTGATATCTTCAACTCGCATCTGTGGCGACGCCCTCCCCAGCCCTGTGTGTGTGTGTGTGTGTGTGTGTGAGAGAGAGAGAGAGAGAGAGAGAGAGAGAGAGAGAGAGAGAGAGAGAGAGAGAGAGAGAGAGAGAGGCTACAGGGAGCAGTGTGTCTGTGTGTGAGTACTCCGTGTTCAGGGGAGTGAAGGGGGGAGTGCCTGGGGAGTTTTGAAACCCTCCCTATTCCCCCTTCCCCCTACGTGTGCTTTTTTTTGAAGGGGGGGGGGGGGAGGTGGGGATGTTGAGTTATTTTTGCTGGGAAGCGAATGGTTCATTTTTATATTAGAATTGGTTCGCCTCTGTCGTGTAATTGGTTTTCTTGTCTGTTACTACATCCCTGTTTCCGTTCCTATTTCACCCTCCCGCTTTTCCCCCCTGTTATTCGTCCTATTTTTGATGCTATTACTCTTCCTATTTTCATCCCTATTACTCTCCCTATTTTCATCCCTATTACTCTCCCTATTTTCACTCCTATTACTCTCCCTATTTTTCAATTGCCTTCCATCCTTCCCCTGGCCCATATTCCCTCTCCCCTGCCTCTCTTCATATCAGCTCTGCCCCAGCAAGAGAGGGGAAATTTCTTCATGATGAGAGGAAACATTTTGGGCCCGTTTGTAGGGAGATCTGTCTGTGGGGGGGGGAGGGGGAGGGGGTGGGGGGGATGAAATCAAAGGGTAACTATGGCTTAGGAATTGGCAGAGATGGGGGGAGAGGGGTGCCCCACATGCCCACCACACCCCCTCCTCCCTCCCACATCCCCCCTTTGGAATATATTGGAAAATCATGGGAAAAAGGGGGACAAGTCTGTGTGTGTGTGTGTGTGTGTGTGTGTGTACGTATGTTGGAATACATAGCATTTTGCTGTACGCTGATCGATTATAATTAATCAACTAAGGTATTCAAAGGTAAAAGTGAAAAGTAATCTTGAAAAAACCTTTCACTTTCCGATATGTCGTCATAAACAGAATGTAATCAGCGTGTTGAACAATGAAATACCCCGTCTCCCAAACCCATGGTATAATGTAATTCGTGACCTAAAAATTAGAATTACATTCTTTAGTCCCTTTAACTCCCGCCATCAACAGAGTCAAACATCACCAACACGTCGGTTAAAAGTAATCAAATAACCTCGCGTAATCCAGTAGCACAACATACCTGAAGATGATCACGTAATTAAGATGATCCATGAATACAATTCCTCAACATGTTACCAATGATCGAAGCCTGCCTGTTGTTTACTTCACCAGCCTCAGACACACAGACGTCCCTATCCTGCGTGTGTGTGTGTGTGTGTGTGTGTGTGTGTGTGTATGCTAGGAGGCAACGGGCCGTGTTTAAGCTCGTCAAAATCTAACAAAGCGCGCGAGAGTATGTCCTAACAAGGCTAACGAGGCATATGTTTTCAATGACGTAACGAAACGTGCTGTACTTTCTGACTGGGGGCGCCGCCCCCTCGACTGTGGCCGACCTGTGACACACGAGGTCTCTCTCTCTCTCTCTCTCTCTCTCTCTCTCTCTCTCTCTCTCTCTCTCTCTCTCTCTCTCTCTCTCCTCTCCCTCTGTGATCTGATACAATCTTGTATCATTTAATGAATCTTGTCCCAGATATTTCCACACATTCCCAGCGACGTTACCTGGACTTTCCTCTCCCTATATATATATATATATATATATATATATATATATATATATATATATATATATATATATACATATATATATATATATATATTTATTTTGATGCTGTGTAGAGTGCATGTCAATCGTTCTCAGTCCACCCTCTCCATTTAAGGAAGGGGATGATCCATTGGTATGGTGAGGAAAGAGAGGAGGGGAGAGATGGTGGGGGGAGAAGGAGAGACGGAGGAGGAAAGGGGAGAGGGTTCAGCGCGACGTCCCTTACCTCCACTTCTCACCCATCACCACCATCACCACCACCACAACCCCTCCGCTGCAAATCACCACCACAATCACCACCACAACCCACTACAACCCACCACAACCCACTCTGCCCCACGGCGCCGTCAGTTCTTCACTTGTCTTGATAGCCTCCCGACCCCTGACCTCCGGAGACTCATCCATAAGACCCAGGTCACGAAAGGTGACGATGATGTCATTTGGGCCAAAATATTGCTCGGATACCTAACCTCTCTCCCACCCAGACCCTCCCATCCCCACCTCGTCCCATCCATCTCTCACGCCTTCCTCCCTTTCCATTTCCTCTGTCCCTCGATCTTCCTATCTCTCTCTCTCTCTCTCTCTCTCTCTCTCTCTCTCTCTCTCTCTCTCTCTCTCTCTCTCTCCCTCTCCCATCCCTCCCCACCCACCTCATAGGCGTCTTACCCTTTCGACGCATTCTATCCAGCCCGGATTTCTATCCCTCCTATCCTTCTATTTCTAGCCCTGCCATATTGCCTCCTATTCCATCTTCTGCCTTCTTCACAGAACCCCAACCATCCGCTCTCTCTCTCTCTCTCTCTCTCTCTCTCTCTCTCTCTCTCTCTCTCTCTCTCTCTCTCTCTCTCTCTCAGGTCCACGGAACGAATCGGGTCGACCAAAAAGAAAAGAAAAAAAGATAGAAAGAGAAGAGTTATTTCTGGATTTCTCTCTCTCTCTTTCAAGACGGTGTCACTTGGATTGGGGGAAGGGGGAGAGGAAGGGGGAGTAAGAGGAGGGAGTTAAGGGGGGGGGGTAAGGTGGTGGTGGTGTTCGAGGGGAGGGGTGGGAGCGGGGGTGGGGGATGTCTCTCGGCGGAAAACAGATGACCAGCGGTTTGTGCCTCTGTCTTAAGCTGTCTCATCCCCCCTCTTCTCTCTCTCTCTCTCTCTCTCTCTCTCTCTCTCTCTCTCTCTCTCTCTCTCTCTCTCGTCGACAGGTTATACACACTTCTCCTTCTCTGGTATGTACATTTCCTCAGTGTCTTTCCCCTCCGTCTTTCCCCCCCCCCATCCCATTTCATATCTATTCCTGTTTTGTTTTTTTCTTCTCCACTTCTCATTTTTAAGATGACGCGAGGAAATGTTGTGTTGTTTTGTTTTCCTTAAATGAGAAAGGAGGAGGTTGGGGGGGGGGGTTTATCTCAGTCTCGGAGGGAATTGATATATATATATATATATATATATATATATATATATATATATATATATATATATATATATATATATATACACACACACACACACACACACACACACACACCACGTCAGTAGTAAACACTTACTTTCATACACTCCGTTTCCCTCCCTGCGCTCCCCACCTGTACCATTTTTGTGGGTTATTTCCAGGCGGGCCGCGTGCGTGTACATGGCGCTGTGTCTCAAAGCGCTGCCTCCACTGGCGGTCGTTGCTCGAACGCTTAAGAGTCAGTTATGGAGCTTTTTATAGAAGGCTGAACAACCTCTTTATATTCCCCTTGCCACGCTGAAGCAGCCCGGGACAAAAGACTGTTTATTCTATATATATATATATATATATATATATATATATATATATATATATATATATATATATATATATATATACATATTCCTATGAGTCCACGGGTAAAATGAAACACGATAAGTTCCCAAGTGCACTTTCGTGAAATAATCACATCAGGAGAGACACAAGAGAGAAATAAAAGTCAGTTGATATACATCGAAGAGACGAAGCTATATATACATATATGTGTAAGTATGTATGTATGTATGTAAAGAATCTTGGTTCATCGTATAATATGGTTATTTGATCGTATTTGTAGAGTCTGTTGTGAGTTAGGGGGGAGGGACACCACCTCCTCACCACCCACCCCTGAATAAGGCGTTTTCAAATACGCTGATCGTATTATACCCGTGTGTCTGTCGACCATGGCGCCCGGCATATGATAGCCCTATATGAAAAGGGGTAGAGGAGGGGGTTGGGGAGAAAGAACAGGGGCCTCTCCCGTTGATGCAAAAGTTTCTATACGAAGCTCATTGATTATCCTCTGCCACGGGGTGTTAAAAGAGGCAAAGAAGAAGAAGAAGGAGGAGGAGGAGGAGGAGGAGGAGGAGGAGGAGGAGGAGGTAAAGAACTGGATATCAGGGTTTTACTATTTTCGGTTTCGGGATCTCGAAGTCTTGTGTATCGCTCCTTACAGCTTCGCTCTCCGGTAAATAGCGGGCATGTTCAGTCGTTCCCCCTCACCCCTTTGACAGGAGAGAGAGAGAGAGAGAGAGAGAGAGAGAGAGAGAGAGAGAGAGAGAGAGAGAGAGAGAGAGAGATTCAAAAGTCTCTTATTTCCATACCTCCGCTGTTATCTCTTTTGTGTCTCGCTCGCCCCAGTGGAGGCGAGACAAGTCAGGCAGAGATAACGTCCTCCTAAGAATAATTAGATAGCGGGAAGGGAAGGGCGGGAGCCTCACACTACACACTACTGATCTTATCTTTTATCGTACGAGCCGAGGATAAGAAGATAAGAAATTGATAGATGGATTATTTTTTTCTTTTTTTTTTTGTCCTTGATTATCATAAGATCATCATCATCATCATCATCATCATCTTCTTTGCCTCTTTCTCTCTCCTCTCTCCTCTCTCTCTCTTTCTCTCTCTCTCTAAGAAAAAATATAATTGGGACGATCAAAAAGAATACTTAAAGATATTCAAACTCGCCCTGAATATTTGGAGAGCAAAGAGGTGTTGATCTAAGCTCTTTGGGGGAAGAAGTTGCTGGAGGGGGGGGGGGTGCTGTTGGGGTTGGGGAGAGGGGAGGGGCAGATTATGAAGTATAGATTTATCAAAAAGAATAAATAAAGATATTAACCCACACCCCCCCCCCCACAAAGAAAAAACCTAAAAATCCTTCTTATTTTTCATTTCTTTATTATTGAGAAATTTCTGATATCAGAAAATGCCCCAAGCTTTCACGGATATTAGGATATTCCATTCAGGCGAATGTAATACTGAAGATTTTAAAGTCTCTTGAGTAGGTAATATTATAGAGGTGTTGATATTGCGTGGAGCTGGTGGAGGTGTAGAGGATATTCCGATATGATTCTAATGGAATCTAACGGAAGATATGGCCAGAGGCGTTTAAGATATTGGGCTCTCCCGTAGCGCGTGGATATTGTAGCTCTTAGAATAGAAGGACTTATTAAAGATATTCTATATCTGCTCTTAGAAAACGTCATTAACCCCACCAGCGCGACGGTACGACCCTAGGGCGCGACGTTACGACCCCTAGAGCGCGACGGTACGACCCTAGAGCACGTCGGTACGACCCTAGAGCGCGTCGGTACGACCCTAGGGCGCGACGTTACGACCCCTAGAGCGCGACGGTACGACCCTAGAGCACGTCGGTACGACCCTAGAGCGCGACGGTACGACCCTTGAGTAAATAGGGCCTGGAGGGTTGTATCTGACCCGAAACGACAGGTCAAAAGGTCACGTCATGGTACCCAGTAGTCGTACCGTCGTGCTCAAGGGTCGTACCGTCGTGTTCAAGGGTCGTACCGTCGTTCTCAAGGGTCGTACCGTCGTTCTCAAGGGTCGTACCGTCATGCTCAAGACGCTTCCGACGGTGGGCTAACCCAGGGATTAATCAGGGAGCTGATCAACTGATCAAAGACGCGATATTTTAATCAGGGAAGCGATTACAGGGGGAGGGGGGGGGGGCACGAGTAATCCTTAGAAGAAAGCCGAACTAGGAACACAAATGAATGAACATCCAACAGAATGAATGAATGAATGAATGAAAAGCCTTTTTTTTTTTTTTTTTTTTAAATAGAGTTGATATGAGGAATACAGCATCATCCCCATCACAATAGACCTTACAACAACAACAAGAACAACAACTGAACATGGGGAAAAAAAGAGAATATTCATTCCGTCTCTCGCGGATATTCCGTGTCATTCATGAAACTCCCCCCTTCCCCCTCCCCGCCAAATACCACAAATATTTGGTAACATTCTCCCAGAAGGGTCATGCACAAGACAATATCCAAGGAGATGATCGACCTTACATAAAAGTAGGAGAGCTTCTGTCCTATACCACATGAAAGGTGGGTTTGTCTCTTCGTATACAAGAACTGTTATTCAATCAGTACAATAAAGTCTATCTCTTTTTTTTTAAAAAGCTATTCATTACGTTTGTAAAGCTTTTATTTAGTGGACGATACGAGCTTTTATTTACGACAGTCTTAAGAACGTGTAGCGTTCATGCGATATTCTATATCAAACAAACAAAAAAAAACAAAAGAGACATGCACAATGTGGAGTTTCGCTGGAGTCATGTGAAACGCAATGCAGAAGTTTCAGTTCCTTTTTGGAAACAGGAGACGAAACGCCGTTTGACGTGTGTGTGTGTGTGTGTGTGTGTGTGTGTGTGTGTGTGTGTGTTTTACATCTCTCGTGTTTACAGTGGTGGGGGAGATGGGGGAGATATGTGTAATCTACACGTAAATATGAAGTGATAGTGATGCCAATTGCATGACTAAGTTTCTGAATTGTCCTCGTGGAATACGCATTGGCGTTGTAATGTTTGGAACGAGCAATCAAACACATACAGAGGGAAGGGGTGAAGGAGGGTGGAGAGGGAAGTGGAGATGGAGTGGGAATGGAGGGGGGGGGCATATACACACATATTGCATGTTGTCTTAAATATCGTCTCTCCGGTTCTCTCCTCTCTTCTCTCTCTCTCTCTCTCTCTCTCTCTCTCTCTCTCTCTCTCTCTCTCTGGACTCGTATCCACCTATTTCCCTACCCTCCCCCAATATGCATGTCTCCATCCCTATTCCCACGTATCTCCCATTTTCGCCAGTCCGTCCTGCCTGCATGTCCACCTCTTCCATCCCTTTGCCACACCTCTGGCTAACTGTCCCATTTCTCAACCCTCCCATTTCTTTGTGAATCTTTTTCTCGTCTCTCATCCTTCTCTTCCTTCACTCTCCGACTTGTCTATCTCTTCCATCATTCATCCTCTCCGTCTCTGTACCCGCTTAATCTCTCTCTATTTCTCTCCCATTATGCCCACTTGTATCTCCCCAGCTCTCTCCCCTTCCATTATCTCCTCGTTCATCTCTCTTCTCCCCACGACCTTTGCTCCCCCAGAGCCGTCTGTCAGTCTCCCCATCAACCTCCCCTCTCCCCTACTTTTCTCTCTTCAACCTCCCGTCAACTCCCCCCCCCCCCCCACACCCCTCCAATTGTTCTCCCCCACCCCCTATTCTCCAATCCCCATCCGTCCCTCAATCAATCTTTCCCCCCAACCCCCCGCCCCTCTCTCTTCTTGCCTCCATCTCCAACCTACCCCCCCCCTTCATCACATCCGGGGTATGTACAGTAACAGGTGATGGTGTCCGGGGTTAGAGTCATGCCCGGCTCCTGAAGGTCGTGATGGATATCCTCCCCCCCCCGCCCCCTCACCTCCTCCTCCCCCCCCACCTCCTCCCTCCTCCCCCCCACATACATCCACCATCTACCCCCCCCCACCTCCTCCTCTCCCCCTCCCCGCCCCCTTCCTCTCCCATCTATCGCCACAGGATTAGCGAAGGGTTGCAGGCGCGCCCAGGGGGAGTGGGGATCGGAGTTGGGGGGGGCAAGGGGGGCCAGGAGGCCGAGCCACCCCTCCCCCCCCCCCCCCCCCCCCGCGGCTGCGGAGCAAGTTCTCTGGCCAAAACTTTTTCAATAAGGAGAGGGAGGGGGGGAGGGGGGAAGAAGGCCTTGTGCTGGGAGGGGGGAAGGGAAGGGGAGAGGAAGGGGGAGTCAGAAAAGACCGAGGGTGGGGATGGAAAGGGGGAGGAGGGAGGGTGGGGGAGAGGAGGAGCTGATAGGTGAATGGAGGTTAAGAGGAGAGGGCAAAGGGATAGGTAGATGGAGGAGGGGAAAATAAAGGGATGGAGGAGGGAGGGGAAGAAGAACAAGAAGAGGAGGAGGAGGGGGGGAGGTGAAGAAGAAGAAGAGGAGGAGGGAGGAAAAGAAGAAGAATAGGAGGAGGAGGGAGGGAAGGAGAGGAAAAGAAGGAGGAGGAGGAGGAGGAGGAGCGGGGGATAGTAAGGGATGGGGGTCGTCGGGATAGGCAGGATGGCAGCTCGTCCTCGCGCCTCAATCAAATTGGTATAAATATCTTTTGTGTCATGATTTGGTTTCTCGCCTCTGTGGTCACAAGGATTATGCAAATCACTCATCCTTTGAACACGACGTTACGACCCTCCATCGCCACCTTACGACCCTCCAACACAGCGGCACGACCCTCCATCGCCACCTTACGACCCTCCAACACGGCGGCACGACCCTCCATCCCCACCTTACGACCCTCCAACACCGCAGCACGACCCTCCAACACGACAGTACGATCCTCTGAGCATGATGGCCTGGCCTTTGACCCGACTGTTAAGGGCTGGTCAAAAGTCAGACCATAATACCCAAGGGTCGTACCTGCATGCTCAAGGGTCGTGCCGCTGTGCTCAAGGGTCGTCCCGTCGAGCTCAGGGGGTCGTACCGTCGTGCTCAGGGGGTCGTACCGTCGTGCTCAGGGGGTCGTACCGTCGTGCTCAGGAGGTCGTACCGTCGTGCTCGAGATGGTGGTGTCATACCACCGTTTCACCTCCTGGGTTTCACACCGCATGGAAACCCCGAGTCATAGAGACGTTCTCCACCGGTCTTTCAGTCACCATCTGGACACTGCCCCAGCAGCTGGGAGACGGAGACCAGCTGAAGAGAGGGGAGGGAGGGAGCGTATGTACATACATACTTCCTCTCTCTCTCTCTCTCTCTCTCTCAGTCCTCTCTTGCACCCACATCTCCACCAATTGCACCACGTTCCCTGTCAAATTCTAATTCAAGAAGTATTCTTCTCCCCCCCCTCCCTCCCTCCCTCCCTCCCACCCCGTGAGTAATATGATCACAGATGACGATCATGATAATGATCATCATCATTCCGGTGTCGATTATCGATTGATCTCCCTCGATGATCGATAATCATCTATCCATCTCCTTCCCTCCTGCTACCACGGTCTGTAACGCCGCCGGTGGAACAGAAGAATGAGATGGCCAGGCATAGCCTCACATTGAAACGTCATCGTAAAGAGAGAACGAAAAATGAGCTGACCAATGAAATCGTCCCATAAATTCTTTCCCGGCTTCTTATTGGTCCTCATGTAATCACAGTATGAAAAACTAATATCAGGGCTTCCTCTCCGGGCACACACACACACACACACACACACACACACACACACATTCCCTTTGACTCCTCTTGCTCCCTTCAATATATATATATATATATATATATATATATATATATATATATATATATATATATATATATATATATATATATATTAATATATATATATATATATATTAATGATAATTAAAAGTGTTTCTCATTAATTACTGAGATATAGACTGTATCATTCAGGGATAAACAATGTCTCATTAATGTTGAAATACATTCATGAGAAAGGTATGTCTCTCATTAACATAAAACAAATATGAACCAGAAATAATAGTCATTACTCAACGAGAAGTCTCTATCCCATACATTAATCTGAAAATATTTCCCCCCTGGTGTTCCTCAATTAATATCTACGATGCCTGTCTAATGAGAAATACGTGGCATGTACTTCACATTTAATTGAATCTGTATCTCTCATTCTGTGAGGAAATCGACGACCCCCCATCTTCATTCCGAGAGCCACTATTCACAGTTGAAAAAAAAAAGAAGATATCTTATTCATTGAGACATATTTAATTCACATTGACGTATATATATATATATATATATATATATATATATATATATATATATATATATATATATATATATATCTCACGGGACTGAAAACATTAGTAATCTGTTATTCATTTTGGAATTCATTATTCTGCTCACTCATCTGTCCCTTGAGCACAGCCCTTGAGCATCGACAGCCCGGCCTGTGACCTGACTGATACGCCTTAAGGGCCAGGACCAAGGCCCTTCGTCCCGTCCCTCAGGTACACACATACACACACACACACATCAGGTATTCCTGGAAGGGCGTCAGGTGTTCCTCGAAGGGCGTCAGGTGTTCCTCGAAGGGCGTCAGGTGTTCCTCGAAGGGCGTCAGGTGTTCCTTGAGAAGGCCACGAGGAATACGTCAGCCGGTGTTGGGCGGGGAGATACATTACCCCGGCCCGAGTCATAAAGTGCTCTTAAATTGGAGAGGTGGGTCGAGGAGGCCGTAAGTCTTTCACAGGCAGAGGTACGGTTCGCCTCTGCCGACTGCGGCTGGATATTTATGGTGACGCTTTGGATACCGGAGGAGGAGGGGGGAGGGGAGGAGGGGGGGGTGATAACGGGGGTGGGAGGAGGTGGTCTGTCACAGGGGAGGGGGCGTTACGGGGGTGTTACGGGGGGTGTTACCGGGGGTAGGGCGTTGCGAGGTTTCTAAAAGTATTTCGAAATCGTGTTTTCAAATTACCTTAGAATAGTTACATGGTTCCTAACGACGTCTCTTAAGTCCTTGAGAACACATGTTCGTCTCTAAACCAGATGTCTGCCTCTCAGATTTCTCTCTCTCTCTCTCTCTCTCTCTCTCTCTCTCTCTCTCTCTCTCTCTCTCTCTCTCTCTCTCTCCCAAACTATCCACGTAGGGTCTGGATGCATCTGTCATGCCCTTTCTCTTCTCTCTAGCGTCCTCTGTGCTTCTTAACCAGAGTGGGGGGGGGGGGGAGGGTCATCATCAGTGCGCCTCTCTCTCTCTCTCTCTCTCTCTCTCTCTCTCTCTCTCTCTCTCTCTCTCTCTCTCTCTCTCTCTCTCTCTCTATCTATCTATCTTTTTCCAAAATGTATATATATATATATTCCCTCTCTGTCTGAAGACCATGGAAGCGACACCGTCCTAGTGTTTCCTGACGCGTTCCTATCTATTCATTTCTGGATGCGTGTTGTTGCATTCTTCTTCCCTGGTGTTCCTTGCGCGCTCACGTATGCCTCTGGGCAATGTTCCTTTCGGTCTACGGTTGAAATTTCCAGCCTCCTCTCTCCCCCCCACCGCGAGAGGCGGAAGAATACAGGAATGATTCTATTACCGCGCTTGAAAACCTTTTGGTTAAAACAGATTTAAACTAAAACAGGTTTGAATCTGCTTTATGTACGCCATTACATGGCGGGAATCTAAGCTGGGGGCTTTAATGTAAAGCTGAAATATTTTGGCCATATTGTATTTATTGGCAGCACTTAGCATTATATCAGAGCGATACATAAATATGGCATGATTAAGGGTCAAAATAATTCTTTACCGTCTGGTCTGTGTGTGTGTGTGTGTGTGTGTGTGTGTGTGTGTGTGTGTGTGTGTGTGTGTGTGTGGGGTTGGTTTTGATTGTGGGCCGGGCTATCCTCGGATGAGGCGAGGGGTTGTACGGTACACCAGCTGCTGAGGGAGGAGGTGGAAGGTACACCAGCTGGTGAGGGAGGAGGTTGGAAGGTACACCAGCTGGTGAGGGAGGAGGTTGGAAGGTACACCAGCCGGTGAGGGAGGAGGTTGGAAGGTACACCAGCTGGTGAGGGAGGAGGTTGGAAGGTACACCAGCTGGTGAGGGAGGGGGTTGTACGGTACACCAGCTGCTGAGGGAGGGGGTTGTACGGTACACCAGCTGCTGAGGGAGGGGAAGGGCTGTGCGGTACATCATCTGCTGAGGCAAGAGTGTACACCAGATGCTGAGGCAAGTGTGTGCACCAGCTGCTGAGACGAGTATGTGCACCAGCTGCTGAGGCAAGTGTGTGCACCAGCTGCTGCTGAGACAGTGTTGTACGCCAGCCGCTGAGGCAAAGTTCTGCACCGTCTGCTGAGAAAAAGTTCTACGTCAGCCGCTGAGGCAAAGTTGTACACCAGCTGCTGACTTGTGTTCACGCAAGTTTCGTCCTCCCTCCTCCCGCCTGTGTGTGGTTATCTCTCTCTCTCATCTGCTTCCTTCCTCTCCCTCCGTGATAGCAGGCGTGTCTCGCTCTTGTCCATCTTCATCGCTTGCCATCTACGTATGCCCTTCCCTTCCATTTCCCCTCTGCTCTTCTCATCTTCCATCTACATCGCATGGCATCAGAGTATTCCCTCATCTTCCATCTCTCTCTCTCTCTCTCTCTCTCTCTCTCTCTCTCTCTCTCTCTCTCTCTCTCTCTCTCTCTCTTTCTTTGTCTCTCTTTCTTTCCCTCCCTCCCTCCCTCCCTCGTTTACCTCCTCCGCTCCCTGCCACACCTGTAGCACAGACCATCTCAGTTGTTCCACTCTCCTTCCCACTCGTCCCTCACTTCCATCATTTACGAGTCCAAAAATTCATCAAGCGTCTATCAACTCTCTTTCCCCCCTCCCCCCCACCATCTATCTTCCTTCTCCTCATCCCTCCCTCCTTCCCTCAATTCTCTCTCTCTCTCTCTCTCTCTCTCTCTCTCTCTCTCTCTCTCTCTCTCTCTCTCTCTCTCTCTCTCTCTCCGCGCCTCCTCTCCCCTCATCCAGCCCAGTCTTCATTCCTACGGATTCCCAGAGTCCTAACCCATTATCCTGTCTGCACATTGTATATCCCCTCACTCCCTCCCTCTCACACCTTCCCCCCTCTCCCACCCGACCACTTCCCCTCCCACCTGCCCCGCCCCCCCGCGTACAACCGACCATTCCACACCTGAAACATTATTTTCGCTGCACTCTTCCATTCACTTATAGTCGGAGTTCTTGGCATTTTCCCTCCTATTCCCGCCCATAACTGTAGCCTGTAAAGCGTGTGCCGGTGATGGCTCAGGGGACATGTGTTAGTGCACGCGATATTCACCCTAATAGCGTGATAAAGGTAAGTTTATTATCCATTACGCATCGAAAAATTTGTTTAATGATGGTGAATTTGTTTCCCCAAAGCGCCTGGATCCGTCGCAGCAGAGGGGCCTTGTCGCAGTCCAGGGGGCGCTCTTTCAGCCCAGGGGTAGCACCGTCTCACCTCAGCAGGGCACTGTCTTTAGCCCAGAGGGTGCTCTCGTAGCCCAAGGGGCACTGTCGTAGCTAAGAGGGCACTGTCGCAGCCCTGGAAACGCTGTCGCACTCCAGAAGACACTGTCTTAGCCCAGAGGGCACTGTCGCAGCCCAGGAGGAACTTTCGCATCCCAGACGACACTGTCTCATCCCAGGGATAATGTCGTAACTCAGGGGTACTGTCGTAACCCAGGGAACACTGTCGCAGGCCAGAGGACATTGTCTTGACCTAGGAGGCACTGTTGTAGCCCAGGGGGCGCAGACATTTTCGAGCCCCACTTTAAAGACATTCAATTTGTATATACATTCTGTGGAGTAATCTGTTTCCCGTGTTTTCTAGGGTTGATGGGAAGAGTGTGTACCTTTACTCTTCTTACCTTACTGACCCTCCTACCTACCTACCTCCCTACGTACACAAGCCCTCCTCTCCTATCTCCCCCGGGCGTCTTGCTCCTGCTCCAGACTCACTGGTCCCTCTTGAAACACCGGAGCGTGAAAACTGTTGCATAGTTTTGTTGGAGATGTTGCAGCTGTAGGTGTTTCTGACGACGTGTGTGTGTGTGTGTGTGTGTGTGTGTGTGTGTGTGTGTGTGTGTGTGTGTGTGTGTGTGTGTGTGTGTGTGTGTGTGTGTGGCAGAGGACTCATATTGAAGGTGAGAGACGTGTGAGGCCTCGTACTAAGGGTGAGAATGAGAGGGTGAGGAATCATACTAGAGGTGAGTATGAGTGAATGGCCGTCACAACTATGAGTGAATATGAATGGATAAAGGCGAACAATGAGGGCAAGTCGTACTTAGGATCTGAAACGTGTTGCCGAGGGTTGAACGGAGGGAGGGGTGTGTTAAGCCCTCTGAGTACGTAAGGGAGTCTCCGAGAAGATCCTCGAGGTTGTGAGCACATCTGGAGACCCATACATTCCAAGCAGACGCCTTTGCAAGATAACATGATCGAAGGTGCGGGTGCACGTACACGATACACTGAGAGGGTACAACCACGTATATGCGGGTGTAGACACGCTACCGGATCACACTCGGCGAATCCAGGCGCATTCCGTGATCAAGAAAGATCCTCAGATTTTATCTAGAGGAAAGGTAGAGTCAGACTACTGATAGTATGGCACGTTCAGACTGGGTGTGTAAGTTCAAACAGGGTGTACAAGATCAACTTCAGTGGGATGACAGACACCGGTCTACATTCAGTGCTCAAATCCTGTTCAGACGACGCATCTTCGAACAAACTAATATATATATATATATATATATATATATATATATATATATATATATATATATACACGCACACACACACAAACGCACACATCATCACACACATATATACATGTAGAGCCGTGAGCAAACAGGGCGTGTGAGCACGCTAGGTGGTGGCACGAATCCATTTCCAAAGCAAGGAGATGGAGGGCGTCGTGAATAAGTGTGTGTTCGCCAATAAAGTTCCTCCCTCCCATAACTGTCTGGCGCTACAGTAAACCAATTAACATTTGACGAGGATACCCGCCTCCTCTCTCTCTCTCTCTCCCTCTCTCCCTTCTCCCAGCTCCGGTGGTTTACCTGGCGCCTGTCTCTCTCTCTCTCTCTCTCTCTCTCTCTCTCTCTCTCTCTCTCTCTCTCTCTCTCTCTCTCTCTCTCTCTATTTATATATCAAGCTCTAAAGTAAGTTTCTGCCGCCGATGTGTTAAGGTCGAGGCACAGGGGGGCGAGGCGAGGCGAAGACCAGGAGGTTTTCATGCAGGGCGCAAACGCTCGGGTCGTAATCCAGGATCTGTTCCTTGTATTTCACAGCGGAGGACTTTCGTCATAAACGATACATTCTGGAAGATGTAGGAACCAAGGTAGGAGGTGGGGGTGGGTGGGAGATGATGAGGGAGTGTAGGTGAGTCAGGGAGGTGGGAGGGTGTGGGTGTTTGAGGGAGAATGAGAGGGCCAAGGGAGAGATGGTGGTAATGGGGTGAACCAAGGGGCCACCAGGGCAGGAGGAGGTCATAGACAGTCAGTGGAAGCGGAGGAAGAGGAGGAGCAGGAGGAGCAAGGGTAAGAGGAGGAGGAAGGGTGAGAGGAGGAGGCAGGGAGGAGGCAGGGAGTGTAGGTGAGCATCAAGGGCTGATCACCTGTGTCATGTCGAGTATCAAATGCGTGTTCACGGCGCCCCCCTCCCTCCTACGCCTCCCTCCTCCCACACACACACACACACACACAACCTTCTCACCCAACGAGGGGCAGGTATTAGCAGCCGAATAGAGGGAAGGGGGAAGGAAGGGGGAAGTGGGGAGAAGGAGAGGCGACAGAGAGACTCAGCTGGGTGCTAGGACAAGCACCATTTGCTTGGCACTTGTGAGGTTATGAGTGAGGAGGTTCCGAAGGCGGTTCTCTGAGGTGAGACGAAGAGATGAGGTAAAGAATGTATATGCATGTATACATATCTATGTGTATGTGTCACGAGATAAAGGTGTGTATGTAATTGCGTAGAGTGTGCTTTGTGCGTAGGTGACGAGGGGAAGGTGTACGTACGTGTGTAGGTGTGAGAAGGGAGTGGTGTGAGGTGTGAGGAGGGAGTGGTGTGAGGTGTGAGGAGGGAGTGGTGTGAGGTGTGAGGAGGGAGTGGTGTGAGGTGTGAGGAGTGGAAGTGGCCGACACCAGCAGGAACCAGCGCCGCTGAGTCACACGGACATTATCATGCTTTTACCTAAATGAAAATCCAACCGGTGAGCTCTGAGCATCATCGCTGGCGAGAGGAGTTTAATTCTGTCTCTCTCTCTCTCTCTCTCTCTCTCTCTCTCTCTCTCTCTCTCTCTCTCTCTCTGTTTGTGTGTGTGTGTGTGTGTGTGTGTGTGTGTGTGTGTGTGTGTGTGTGTGTGTGTGTGTGTGTGAGAGAGAGAGAGAGAGAGAGAGAGAGAGAGAGAGAGAGAGAGAGAGAGAGAGAGAGAGAGAAGTAGATGGCGACAGTTTTCTTGTCGGCTTTCAACTCCCCAGTCTCGCGGGGGTGTGAGTGGGGGAGGGGAGGAATATTTGGACGGGTTTACGCCCTAATGTGTATATAACAGCCGCCGCTTTTAGGTAAATTACACCTTTTATTATATGATAGAATATTATACGGGAGAGAGAGAGAGAGAGAGAGAGAGAGAGAGAGAGAGAGAGAGAGAGAGAGAGAGAGAGAGAGAGAGGAGGTTTTGATACAATGGTGGCATTAGTTTGATGGACGATTTCGAAATGAGGGACTTATAGATCATAAAGACAAGAAGGGGGAGAGGAGAGGGGGGGAGGGGGGAGGATAATACATCCTGAGACACGGAGGTAAAAGTAGCAATGCATAACAGAAAACGGGATGGGGCTATGACTATGAAAGGTGACAATAACGAGGGGGGGAGGGTAGGTGGGGGGGTGGTTGGTTGGAGAGGAGGAGGAGGAGGAGGAGGAGGGCCAACTGCTTTATGGTCTGTTTTCTTTTTCTTTTTGTGTTCTTGCTGTTGTTGGTGTTGGTGGTCTGCGCCGTGCACACGACACGATGTGGTCCGTGTGTCTCATATAACTGTAGGGAATGCTCGCTGCCCCCCCCCCCCCCCAGGGGGGGGAGAGAACCTCTGGGGGGTGGGGTGGGGAGAACCTCTTAATGATTCAAGCGATGGTGTCTCTCTCTCTCGCGCGCGCCATAAGACCCAAGCTGGTAAATATTTTATTATCCGGGTTCGCCCTTCCTTGCCTTACGACCCTCTTGCTCGGGGATGGGCGGGCAAGGGGGGGGGGGGGTTAGTCGTGCATTACTTGTGGCGTTGAGGGGGGGGGGGAGGTTGGGTTGGTGGAGAGGGGTGGGTGTGTGAGGAGGAGGAGGAGGGGTTTGGGGTGTTAGAGTTGAGGGGAGAGGTTGGCGCGTGTTGGTGTAGGGTGTGTGGGAGGAAAGAGGTGTTGGCATAGTGGGGTGTGGTGGGTGGTGTATGGTGGAGGTAGTGGTGGTGTTGGAGATGGGGACTGTGAACGTGATGTTGGGGATGGAGGGAGGTGTTAGAGAAGAGCTATATATGTGATGGTGATGGTGACTGGTGATTATGAATGCGATGAATAAAGGGTGAGAGACTGGGTTGGGATGGGGAGATGGTGAGGAGGGTTACCTGTCGATGGTGTTGATGGGGGTCCTGGGAAATGGTGTTGGTGCTTGGGGGAGGAGTGGGTGGGGTTGTGGGGGAGGGGGAGTGTTGGTGATGAAGGTAGTTGAGGTGGTGAGGTTTGTGAGGTGGTGATGGTGATGACGACAGTGAAGGAGGAGGTGATGGTGGACTAGTGGGGATGGTGGTCGTGGAGTGTGTCAGTGGTAATGGTGGTAGTAGTAGTAGTAGTAGTAGTAGTAGTAGTAGTAGTAATGATATTCCCAGGAGAATATTGAAGACCATTGTTCAGTAGACCCGTTCGCTTAGGCACATACACCCCATCAGGTTTCCAGTGTTCTCTGTAGACACTCAGAGGAGAGAGTGTTGTGTGTCGTCGCTGGAACACCCACTATACAGCAACAGAAGACCTGTTGAGGCGTTTGTATGTTGTTTTTCTTTTATTCTTAGGTTCATACAAATATAAACCTATATTCCTCACCACCTCACACAACAAGCAACTACAAGGAAAATCTCTTTTAGATGAAAATAGCAGGAGACATTATAGAAGGGAGGGAAGCTATAGTTACTTAGTTTGTTAATACAATATATTGCATGTGAGGTTAATGGTCAGGCAACACGCCATCCTGGCTGGAGAGAGAGAGAGAGGGGGGTGGGTGGGGGGGAAGAGGACATGGGTGGCACACGGGGTGGGACACGGGGTGGGACACGGGGGTGGGGTACACGCCTTCATTTACTGAGAATGAGTGAGGGAGTCTCGTGTAGCCCTAATTACTCTATGAGAGAGAGAGAGAGAGAGAGAGAGAGAGAGAGAGAGAGAGAGAGAGAGAGAGAGAGAGAGAGAGAGAGAGAGAGAGAGAGAGAGAGAGAGAGAGAGAGAGAGAGAGAGAGAGAGAGAGAGAGAGAGAGATTATAAGCCCTGAGAACATCAAACAGATTGTGGGATGATTGTGTTATAAGTCCCAGACGGGACCCTTGTGGGTAAGTTTTGGCCAAGGCGAAGCTGTTGTAGCTCAAGGGTCGCACCGTCGTGCTCAAGGGTCGTACCGTCGTATGCTATGGTTGTTCCTTTTTCAACTCCAGTGAGCCTCAGAATGTGCCATGTATAACCCCCTCGGCTGGGCTGGATTGTCGACATATGGAGGCAGCAGGAAAGTTACACCCACCACCACCACAACCACCACCACCACCACCACCACAACCACCACCACAACCACCACCACAACCACCACAACCAGCAATACAACCACACTCTCCCGACTCTAGTACCACATATAAAAGTACATAAAGATGTGCCTCTGCATTGCTCCCCGGCCTGGACGGGTTGCGCGCGTGTATATATATATATATATACAGTTCTTTCCTCGACTAACGTAAAGTCCATTATGTGACACCGCGAGTACATATATATATACATACATACACACACACACGCTCTGTCCCCGCTAAAGATGCATTCTGGTCTCCATTATACCACGGTTGAGTACAGGCTGGCGCGTGCGGCGGAGAGGGGGGGCACACACACACACACACTCGTGTACCCCCTCCTCCTCCCCTTACCGGCAATATAGCCTCCCTTTATTGTAAAATAAATCGTTTCTTCGGCTGGTGGGATCACACTGAGGGGGAGGGGGGGTGGAGTTGGGGGGGGGGAAACAGAACACACACACACACACACACACACGGACGTGAGGGACACGAAAAAAAAGAGAAGCGAGAGCCAGACATGGACGCGTCTGCCCTGACGTGAGATGGTTATGTACGTCTGTCGGTATTGCTTAGTGTGTGAGTGAGAGAGAGACCCTTATGAACAACTCTCTCTCTCTCTCTCTCTCTCTCTCTCTCTCTCTCTCTCTCTCTCTCTCTCTCTCTCGACACACACACACACACACACACACACACACACTCTCACCTCCCACCAACACCACATCAGTGGCGAACCAAGTAACCACACCCACACACATACAGTCACACACACACACACACACACACACACACACACACACACACACACACACACACACACACAACCCCCTCTCTCCTCCCTCCCCACACATACAGACACACACACACACACATTACTGGTCAGGGCGATGTGGTTCTAATGGCCGCCATGCTGTCTGATTCACTCTTCCTCGCATTTTACCAACGGTTCTCGTGAATATTACATGTTTGCTGAATGTATCGCAAACATCAAGCCGACTCCTTTTCCCCTAAAGTTTCGCTCGCGAGGGGTCGCCGTGCCCCAGCGGCGGGTCAGATGAAGTAATTTGAAAACAAAAGTCCTGCAGAGCCGGACCGGGAGGCGAGGCGAGCACGGAGGGAGCCCATCGCTATATTTCCCCTGAGGATCGTGCGCCAACCACACACATCCCCAGCCCCCCCTCCTCCTCCTCCTCCTCCTCCTCCTCTTCCTACTGCCTGACTCCTGCTATTCCTCCTGCTGCTGCTGCTCCTCCTCCTTCGCCTCCTCCTCCTCCTCCTCCGCCTCCTCCTCCTCCAGGATCATGCCTCCTTGTACTGCCCGACTCCTGTTCCTCCTCCTCCTCCTCCTCCTCTTCCTTCTCCTCCTCCTCCTCCTCCTTCTTCTCCTCCTCCTCATGCTGCTGTAACAGCTAGGGCTTAAGCAGAATGGAGTAGAGAAGGAGGAGGAAGAAGAAGAGACGAGATATACGGAAAGGGAGGAGTAGGAATTATAAGAGGAAAAGGAGAAGGGAAAGGAGGAGGAAGATGAGGAAAAAGAGGGGAAGATGAAGATGAGGAAATACAAGGAAGAGAAAGAGGAGGAGTGGAGAGGAAGTCGGTGGAATAAACGGTGGATGAAAAAGAAGAAATGTTGGTGGAAGGAGGAGGAGGAGGAGACGAAGAAGAAGGATGTCGCATCGAAAAGGAGAGAGAGAGAGAGAGAGAGAGAGAGAGAGAGAGAGAGAGAGAGAGAGAGAGAGAGAGAGAGAGCCACAATATCCGGTAGGTACACACTCTGACCACAGACGGCTAGGTTTATACAAACAGTTCCTTACGGAACACATCAGCCACCATCACCGCCACCATCACCGCCACCATCACCGCCACCATCACCGCCACCATCACCACCGCTACCCCCACCATCACCGCCACCATCACCGCCACCATCACCGCCACCATCACCACCACTGCTACCACCACTGTCGACATTACCATCTCCACCGCCATCTGTGTCCATCGTTCATCATTCCCCCCCATCACCTATTACGGTTTCCCCACCTTTATTCTTCCTCCTCCCCATTAACCTCCCCCATCTTAGCCTCTTACCTCCCCCACCGCCTCCCCATACTTTCCTACGTCATGCCAGGTGAGTGATCCAACTTTAAACTGATCCACTCCTCGCCTCCTCCGTTCCCTCAGGGGAAGGCTCCACCATTCCCCCAGGTTAGGCCCCACCATTCCCCGGGGTAGGCTCCCCCCCCCCATTCCCCCCGGGGAAGACGAGGCACCCCTCCCTCCGTGGGTGTCATAACACCGTCGAATACCACACGGGATAGCGACACAACACGCCCTAACACCCACCCATGGGGAGGGTAAAGGGTGATTCAACACACCCTAACACTTACCCAGGGTGGAGGGAGGCAGGGTAGGGATGATATAACACGCCCTAACACCCACCCTGGGTGGATGGCAGGCAGGGTAGGGATGATATAACACGCCTTAACACCCACCCAGGGTGGATGGCAGGCAGGGTAGGGATGATATAACACGCCCTAACACCCACCCAGGGTGGATGGCAGGCAGGGTAGGGATGATATAACACGCCCTAACACCCACCCAGGGTGGATGGCAGGCAGGGTAGGGATGATATAACACGCCCTAACACCCACCCAGGGGTCAACCTGACACGGAA
>NC_092236.1:6483033-6491917 GCF_036320965.1 Panulirus ornatus | reverse complement strand
AGATGGTGGAAGTAACTCGGGCGTCCGGACCAGTTTTGTCCAGTATTTTGTGCAAAGTTGGGCCAGACCTGCTGGATAGTGAGCCAGCCCGAGCTGGAGCTCTGCCAAGCGCCAGGGGGAGGAGAGGGAGCGTAGGAGAGGAGAAGGAGGAGGTGCGTAGGGCGAGGAGAAGGAGAAAGAGGAGGAAGAGGAGGAGGAGGTGCGTAGGGCAAAGGAGAAGGAGAAAGAGGGGGAGAGGAGGAGGAGCGTAGGTTAAGGAGAAGGAGGAAGAGGAGAAGCAGGTGCGTAGGGCAAGGAGGGAGGAGGAGGGGTGCGTAGAGACGAAAAGGAGGGATGGCATGAGGAGGAGGAGGGAGGTGCGTACAGACGAAAAGGAGGGATGGCATGAGGAGGAGGAGGAGAATGTGGGAGACTGGAAAGATACGCAAACGGAAAGATGGGAAGGAGGAGGAGGTCGGTGGTATAAGGAAAAGGGTGATGTGGAAGGGGCACAGCTCGAGGGAAAGATTGTAAGGATGGGAAGATGAAGGAAGGGAGAAGAAAGAAAGGAAGAAATGAAAGAAGAGAGTGAGTGAGTGAATGAATGAATGAAAGAAAGAAGGAAAGAAAGAAGAAGCAGGTGTTCAAACGGTCGAGTGAAGCAGGTGAGCTGGGCAGGTACTGATCAGCCAACAAACTACAGCTCTCGAGCAGTAGCTGCTGCCAGAGGTCAGCCACGCTAAAAGGAAAGCTAACATAGCTTGAGCCGTGAGGGAAGGAGGGAAGGAAGGCAGCAGCTAGCTTGAGAACAGGCCCCTTATCTTCTCGTTAATTAACACTGGGTTCTGCTATCTTGTGGACTCAAGCTTGCGATTTAACATGTTGATATGTTAATTAGGCCGAGTGATTAGGGAATCAAAGAGACTGAGGAACGGTCTCGCTATATTCCACGGGTACATATGCAAATCTGCGGACAGGGATAGGTGATAAGGTGCCGAGGATAGCGATGAGGGAGAGCGGGAAGGATAGAGTTATGCAGATGTTGGAGAGACTGAGAGAGAGAGAGAGAGAGAGAGAGAGAGAGAGAGAGAGAGAGAGAGAGAGAGAGAGAGAGAGAGAGAGAGAGAGTTAACTATACGGATAGCACTAAGAGACCAAGCGCTCACCCCACGTTTTCTTTACGCACTGACAAAGCACGTATCACGTTTTCTTTCACGAATTTTTTTTTTCTTTTCCTTAAAAACCTGTGTGTGTGTGTGTGTGTGTGTGTGTGTGTGTGTGTGTGTGTGTGTCATTTTAACTATGACTGAGAGGGGAAAGCCATCACTAATCCACTAAGGGTTTATAGCAAGAGATGATTTAACCCAGCCGGGCAAAAGGTGAGGTGTGATTAATATATATCATAGAAAACGATTACCAAGAGGTAAGATGAAGACAAAAAATTTTCCTTTTTTCAAAAAATCAGGTTAATTATTGCGTCTTCATGTGGCATAATTAAACAGCGGAGAGAGAGAGAGAGAGAGAGAGAGAGAGAGAGAGAGAGAGAGAGAGAGAGAGAGAGAGAGAGAGAGAGAGAGAGAGAGCCTTAATATTCATGGCCCTGCGTTAGAATTCCGACCTTAAGAACACCGCTGCTTAGCGGGGTCATATTTCAGTCAGAGATTAAGCCTCGTGGGTCTTAATGGCTCTGTCCTTCAGTTTGTTCGCTTTTGGAGTAAATAAAACAGACAACAGAACACACACACACACACACACACACACACACACACACACACACATATAGATGTATATATACAAGGATGGAATGGAATGAATCAATGACCTGATTCACGAATCATATGAAGGTACGGTTCACCTTATTCAAAATGATTCAGTCTCGAATCATTGTCATGATGCACATTCAAACACGTAGTACGACCTGATTTCTGGTGACTAAATACGTGTCTTATTTTTTTGTTTTTTTCTCGCTGGAACCGAGTTATGCACTATTCCTGATCCTCCATTCCATGAGCCATTCCATCTGTTCCCCTCGCTGGCCGGCCCTCCTGACGTAGAGTGATCTATCCCTTTCCATTCATCGGTGGGACGGGAATATGAGGTTCTTTTCTCGCTCTCCTTTCCCTTCCAACCACCAACCCCACCCCTCCAGAATCTCTCTCTCTCTCTCTCTCTCTCTCTCTCTCTACGTAACCTTATCTCCTTCCCTCTTCCTCTCCGTCTTCCATGCTCTCTCTTCCATCACCGCCGTCTGTACCTTCCTTTTTCATCTTTTCTCTCCACCTGTGTCTGTTCCATCATCTGCCTCTGTCCCCCATTTCCATCCCACAGCATCCATCAGCTCAAGTCTTTCCATTACCTCCATCTTTTCCATCAGGCCCACCTCTTCCATATTCTACCTCCACCCGTTCCATCATCACCTGCACGTGTTCCATCACCTTCAAATGACGCATCCCTCTCCCCTCTCCCAACACACACACACACACACACACACACACACACACACACACACACACACCTCCTTGCATCAGAACTATACAGACTCTAAGCTAACTCTGCAAACTCTCCGCTCTCCTCTCTAACTCTCCTCCGCTCTGTACCCTAACTCTGCTCTCTCTCTCTCTCTCTCTCTCTCTCTCTCTCTCTCTCTCTCTCTCTCTCTCTCTCTCTCTCTCTCTCTCTTTCTCTTCATCTCTTCGTCGTTGCTCTTCCTCCTCTTCCACCCTCTCTTCAACACTCTCCATCATCCTCCGTACCCTCGCTATTCTCCCCATATATCTCCAACATTCTCCTAATGTCTCTCCAACACTCTCCCCTCCATCCTCATCACTCCATCACCCTCGTCCACGGCATCCATCCCTACTCCATTATCTGGACCCCAGGGTTCCGTTTCGCCTTTTCCACTACCCTTCCACCTCTTCCACCTTTTCCTTCCCTCCACCAGTGAACCTCCGCCCACTCCACACAAGTCCAGTGCTCCACACCTGACCCTCCCAGAACCTCCACTTTTCTCTCCCCAAACCGCTCTCTCTCTGTCTCCACTCTCCCCCACCTCCACTCTCGTTTGCTCCTCTCCCACCCTCTCCCCATCATCCCTCTCCCACCCTCTCCCTCCTGTGAATATTTAATTTGATCCCTTCCCCCCCCCCCGCCACCTTCCTCCCCATATTGACCAAATCCTTTCTCTCCCCTTTATTTTGCCTTCCCCATGACCATCTCCCTACGAGGCACCACCTGCATATAGTCTTCCCCCCATCTCTCTCTCTCTCTCTCTCTCTCTCTCTCTCTCTCTCTCTCTCTCTCTCTCTCTCTCCCTCTCCCCCATTTTCCTCAGGTTAGTCCATTTTCCTCACTGCGTTTTCCCTCATAATCATTCTTTATCGTATTATTCTCTTTATTATTCTCCTCCGGTTATTTAATATCTGCAAAAATCCTGTAAAGATTTTGAACTAACTCGTTTGTGTGAGGCAATTATTTTTTCTTCATAGCATCTAATTCTCTCTCTCTCTCTCTCTCTCTCTCTCTCTCTCTCTCTCTCTCTCTCTCTCTCTCTCTCTCTCTCTCTCTCACTCGTTCTTTTATTAAAGTCTGGCGCAATTTTTCTTTAATTTTGAAACAATTTTTTTTATTTTTTGAAACATTTTCTCTCAAACTATTTTTTCTATCATTTTTTTTTTTTTTTTTTTTTTTTTTTAGATTTTGAATAATGAAACTTCGCTCCCCTATTCCTTTCCACCCTGAGAGGCTAACCCTTACTTTTTTTCTTACCTTCTTTCACCCTTCTTTCACCCTTCTCTCACCCTTCTTTCACCCCACAGTTTTCATTCCCCGCCCTCTCCCACGCCTGCCCCTTCAGGACAGGTATCTGCAGTAAGGCGTAGTTTCATGATAGCTCACCACATGATCGTCAACCTTATGTCACTGGATGGTACACATCCACCCCCCCTTCTCTTCCGCCCCCTCCCCCACCCTCCCCTCCTGTGAGTTTGGAGTCTTATTCTCTCTCTCTCTCTCTCTCTCTCTCTCTCTCTCTCTCTCTCTCTCTCTCTCTCTCTCTCTCTCTCTCTCCCTCCCCCCTTTTTCTGCTCCGCTGTTTACAAATCTCCCTCCCATTCCTTTTAAACATTTTCCCTCCCTCCTCCCTCTCCCTCTCTCTCCCTCTCCCTCCCTCCTCCCTCCCTCTCACCGCGGCGTTCCATCCACTCTCCCCTTTTCTTCTCATCCATTCTCTCATCCACTCCCTCCCTCTCCCCTCCCCCCCACCCCTCCGGCTATTACAACTTGCGAGGCACAGATCTTTCTGTGCCTCGCGCCATCATCTATATAATCAAAACGGCCGCATGTGGCGCGACCCTGGGAGGCTGAGCAAGGTGAGTTGCAAGTGGCAGGACGGGGGAAGTGGCAGGAAGGGGTGTAGTGGCGGCGGCGGCGGCGGGGGGAAGGGGTAGTGGCGGCGTCGGTGGTGTTGCCAGGTTGAAGCAGAGAGAGAGAGAGAGAGAGAGAGAGAGAGAGAGAGAGAGGGGGAGAGGGGGGGAGAGGGGGAGAGGTGGTGGGGGAGAGAGAAGTGGAGGGGAAGGGGAGAGAGAGGGAGGAGATTTAGAACGTGGGGAGGGGAGGGGTTGAGGAGGAGGGAGGTTAGAGTGGGGTGGGATGGGTGTAGAAGAATTGCATAGTGGGGGGGGGGGGAGTTGGGTCGAGAGTTATGATGGTTCGTATTGTCGATTTGCTTGAGAGAGTTTCTCTCTCTCTCTCTCTCTCTCTCTCTCTCTCTCTCTCTCTCTCTCTCTCTCTCTCTCTCTCTCTAGATATACACATACGTTATACACAAATGAGCCGAATTGGAGTATCTAATCCTCCTTGAAATATGACAAAAATATATGATAAAAAACAAACAGTTTATTTACACACACACACACACACACACACACGACACACACACACACACACACACACATACACGCACACACACACACAAGGAACGTATTTGAACACCTGGCGGTCTGTGTATGTGAGAGTGGCCCCCTTCCACCTCTCTCGTTCCAACCCCTCTCAACCTCTCCCACTTCCCAGGGGGTCAAACTAGGGCGCCTCCCCCTCCTCCCTCATCCCTCCCTCCCTCCTTCCTTCCTCTCCCCCCCCCCTCCTCCTCCTCCCCCTCATAAACCAAAGGACTGTCCGTGGAAAAGTCCTTTGGCTCGCTTGACCCTCCCGGGCCCTTCTCCCTCACCCTGGCCAGGCCGTACGTGGCAGCGTCCGTAACCTTGGCCGGGTCCGTCCCCACCCTGGCCTAAGCCAGGGTGGGGACGGACGGACGGACGGACGGAGGACGGACGGACGGACCTGCTGGCCGGGCCGTCTACTCCACGCGCGAGATTGCTGAAAATAGAAGTGATTTGGAAGTAATCCTGAGCCATGTGAATTCCCAGGGTAACATATCCGGCGATTCCCAGGTGGGGGAGGGGACGGGGCGGGATATGGGAGGGAAGGGGTGGTGGTGGGGCTGGGGCTGGGTGAGGAGGAGGGAGGAGGAGGAGGAGGGTGTTGGTGGGGCCGCTATGGGTTTGTTTGGCAGGGGATGTGACAGGGGAGTGACAGGGGAGCCTTGCTGGAGGTGACAGTGTGGAGGGGACGGCCGTCCGGTGACAGCTCAGGAGGATGATCTGGGGTGAGGGTGGGGAAGGTGGGGAGGGGGGTTTGTGTGTCTGGGTTGGGTGGGTGGCTGGGCGGCAGTGCCTGGGTGGCCAGGGGATCAGCGAGGAGCCACCCTTTAATACGTGGGCGGCAGAGGTTCCACCAGTGCTGGCGAGAGCAAGCGAACTGAGGAGAGAGAGAGAGAGAGAGAGAGAGAGAGAGAGAGAGAGAGAGAGAGAGAGAGAGAGAGAATCTACGTGTGTGTTGTTACAGTGAACACTTGAGTTACACACGCAGGCATGTCCTCAGACGTTACTACAGCCATGTCCTCAGACGTTACGTACGATCATGTCCTCAGACGTTACGGCCAAGTCCCGTGACGTTACCGCACCACAGGTGATGTACACAGGGGTGTGCACAGGTGGGCGGAGGGGCGCCATCTGTGTACGGCCGCTCACAACACACAGTAAAAGAATTAAATAAAATCAAACGAGAACCTATAACATGCGACGATATTTCTTTCCCCCCGTTTTCTTTCCATTTCTTTCTAACCCCCTTGACTATCGCCCGTTTTTCTTTAGTGTTGCTGTAGATATACGAAGTAGAATACGTATATCAATAATCCAAAGCCTTTGTCAATATATATATATATATATATATATATATATATATATATATATATATATATATATATATATATATATATATATATATATGACTTGAATAGGGGGAAATAAATTTCCCCCCTTCCTCTCCCCCTCAGAGCGTCACCCCTCAACCCCCTCCCATCACGAAAACTGTAGAAAATTTTTCCGGCCGCGTTTTCGTAGGTTTTTTATTTTTCTGGGTATATAGAGGGCAGTAATCCTGGCGGATCTGGCAGGTTTGGTTTACTGGCTTCAACGTCAAATAACACACAAAAAAAGCGGAATATATATATATATATATATATATATATATATATATATATATATATATATGTGTGTGTGTGTGTGTGTGTGTGTGTACGGCTCTCCAATACACATTGTAGTTTAGTGACACTGTGTGTATATATATATATATATATATATATATATATATATATATATATCCCTCACCACAGGACAGCGCAGCAAATTATTAAAAGCCTGGAGTGTTGGCAGGTCGTGATAAATATTACGAGAATTTTGCGTGGTTCAAATGATGTGCCAAGATTTTTTCTACAAAGTGTGTAAACTGTTTCCGATAACCGGTAAATACTTATTACAACAACAACAACAACAACACACAAAAAAAGAGGGGAGGGAGGCAGGCCCGTCCGTCGTGGGCCACCTTGCATTTCCCGCCATAAAGTGTCGTCCTCCCATCTCGCATGTTATTATAAAAAGTTTCCCGTTGACATCCCTTTGGCCGGTTATGGCAAACACCGTCCCTGGACAATCTATAAATATCAAGTGATTGCTGATAATATAAAGCAATATGACGCTATATTTTTTTTTCCTCTCTCATCCCCCCTAGAGGGAGGTGTGGGGGAAATAAGCAGGCAGGCAGGGAGGAGAGAGGGAGGAGGGGAAATAAGGTAGCAAATGCGACGTTTGCGGCGACATATTTGTTTACATGATTGGCTGACGAGGTGCTGGATCAAGCGAGCGTCTGTCGTTGTGCCCGGGTTTTATCGCTACGTTGTTCTAACTTATATATCTATTCACGTTATTCTAACTTACATTTATGACGATGTTTATGAAACTATTTATATTTGAAAGTAATAAGGCCTATTTTTTCTTTTTTTTTTTTTGGGTGGGGGATGTATCGACAATTTTTTTTTTTGGGGGGATGTATCGACAATTTTTTGGATGGTATCTAGTATTCGAAATGGGAGGGAACACTTCTCTCTTTGGCAACACTTGCTCATGGTAGGCGGAGGAGGAGGAGGAGGAGGTTGGGGGTGAAGGAACGAGAAGTGACGCGCATTTCTCCTCATTTGCCTCAAAATGCTCATATTTCACGCGCGTACGAGCGTGGCATGATGCTGCATGCGATGGAGAGGAGGAGGGGAAGGAGGGAGGGAATGGAATTCATTAACATAATCTCCGGAACAATTAGCAGACACAGTCGCTGTTCTCGTGAGTCCACTCTATTAAAACCAATGAATAAATTGGAAAGTGCTGCTGCTGCTGCTTCCCCCCCACCACAACCCTCGCCTCCCCCATCCCATCGCAGCGTCGTTCGGCGTAAATCCCAATTTACGCAGGAGTGTTTATGGTGAAGTATAACGCGGGGGAAAACTGCCGGGCGTGTAGTACAGTTTCAGTACGGCATTGGCAGGAGACTCGCCGCTCATCCATTGACTCAGAAGCTCCCGCTGATTGGCCGGGCAGGCGGATGAGGCCGGCCAATGAGCGCGGGCGGCTGGGGGGGAGGAGGGCGATGACGTCGACCCGGCAGTCATATTCCGACCGCAGCTCGACCAATCAGCGCACCTGAGCTACTGAAATGTTTATGAGCGGGCTTTATGAGGGCTATAATGTAAACATTATGAGGGAGTGAGGAGCGCGTCACCTGGGCGGCGCGCGCGCGCGTGCGTGCGTCGCCTCACTCGTAGACACGCACGTACGACAGATTTTTTTTTCCAATGTTTATTGTTATGAAGGAAGTGTAGCGGGCGAGCGCGCCGAGAGATGGCGTGATATCGGTGTTTTCATGAACACTGGCTCCTCTGTATTTACCCCATCATTTATAAAGGTAATATATATATATATATATATATATATATATATATATATATATATATATATATATATATATATATATATATATATTTTCGTGTGGCCTCACTGCAAATCACTCCGGTGTTTGAAAATTAACTTTTAAATTTTTCGGTACACGAGCGTGCCCCGGAGGGGTCAGACAAGGGGAGGGTTAGGGGTCAGGGTGGCCTCGATCGAGTACATAGGGGTCAGGTGAGGGGCATGTGTAGTGGGGTGAGGGTTGACCCTAAGAACCAGGGTCACGCCACCCAAACCCAACAACGGACGGCACAAATGAAAACCAAACAACATAAATTCAATCTTTTTTTTTTCTTTTCTTTTGAGAAATGATCACATATGGTGGAGGTTATAAGCCCCTCCCTAGCAAACCAAACCATCCCCGCCCCCCTAGTTTACCCCACGTGTGAGAGGCTACCTCCCCGGACCCTCACTATCTCCCCCCTCTCCCCACTCCATCTCTACCAAACCACAGTCACCAGTGGGAGAATTTCCCCCCCCCCCTTCTCACTACACACACACACACACACACA
>NC_092236.1:6470533-6480533 GCF_036320965.1 Panulirus ornatus | reverse complement strand
GTAGAGGGAGTAAGAGGTGGGGAGGGAAGGGAAAAGTGGGGGAGGCGGTCGGTGATGGAAAGGTTGGGAGGGAAGTGAGGTGGGTATTGGGGGGAGGGTAATGGGAGGGACAGATAACAGAAGACCACCCCCCTCCCCTTACTGGTCCACGGGGAAGTCATCTGCTGGAGGACAGTAATTGTATCTTAAGTTCCTGATCTTATAAGTGATGGACAGAGAGGGGGAGAGAGAGAGAGAGAGAGAGAGAGAGAGAGAGAGAGAGAGAGAGAGAGAGAGAGAGGTTAGTAGAGCAGGAGGAGGGAGAGGACCCCACCCACCTCACCCACACCCATCTCACCCACCACAACCCCACTGGCAGACCAGCCGGTGGAGGGGTAGCCAAGAGTTAGCTCTGTTTACTATGGAGAAGGTATACTGCCGTGGGAGGTTTAAAGGAAAGTGTAAATGGAATGATTTTAATTTTTTCTGATAAAATATTGCAGTGGGAAATCTTTTATGGGAAAGGAGACTCAAGATATGATACGAAGAGGAGATTTTGTGTATGTGATAAGTTTTTTTTTTTTTCTTAACTTAATGTTTTGATGATGAGTGATACGAGATGAGAGCGAATGTATAAGGGATGGTGGAAGAGAATAAAAAGCTAGGGTGTGAAGAGGCAGGGGAAGAGAGATGAAGAGAGAGAGGAGGAGAGTAAAGTGAATAACGAGGGGAAGGAGGGATATGATGGAGGATGAAAAAGGAATGAAGAGAGTTAAGACCAGAGAAGTGAAAAAGGAAAGGAAGAGAAAGAGAAAAAATATAGAGATGGAAAAGAAAGGAAAGAGAGGAAAACAGAGAAATTGAAAAAAAGTAGAAGAAGAATAGGGTAGAAAAAAGAATGAAAATGAGTCGTAACGTGGGTTGGAAAGGGGAGGGAAGAGAGAGAGAGAGAGAGAGAGAGAGAGAGAGAGAGAGAGAGAGAGAGAGAGAGAGAGAGAGATAGGAAAGTGTGGGAGAGTGATGGAGGGGCGAGGAGGAGGAGAGAAGAGAGGGAGTAAATGGGGCTGGATGGAGGATGTGAAGAGTGATGATGAGGAGGTGTAGAGATGGAGGAAGAAGAAGGAGGAGGAGGAGGAGGAGGAGTAGGGATGGAGGGATGATGTCTGGATGTGAGTTGTAGGTTTGGTGGTTGTGAGTACATGGTGGTATAGGGGGGTGTTAGGTTAGGAGGGTTGGTGGGGGGGGGGATAGGTAGGTGAGGATGGACGAGGGAGGGAAATGGGGTGGAAATGGGTGAGTTAGAGGTGGGAGGTGGGAGAGTGAGAGAGAGAGGTGGGTGGTGGTGGGAAACCTATCTATCTGGCAATTACCACTATGCGATTACTTGAGAGGGGCCGAGCCAGGCGTCCGGCACTGAGGTATTTATCTTAGGTCTTGCCAAATCAATAACTGGGGGGGGGGGGGAGATGGGGGGGAGGAGGAGGAAGAGGAGAGAGACGGACGGAGAGGGGTGGGGGTGGTGGTTGAGGTGGATGGAGGAGGGAGGGGAGACAGCTGAGAGGTGGTAGGAGGAGGGAGGAGGAGAAGGAGGAGGAGGTTAAGTACTTAAATGAGAATTTTGTGTGAGCTTCTCGCGAGCGCTTTGTGGGCATTTTTGAGTGCCTGGGCTGTGAGTGGCTGGAGAACATCCCGTGGTTAATGTGGCCGAGTGTTTCTCCTCATGCATGGTGAGGCCTTCCACCCCTCCCTCTCACCCCATAAGCCCCTCCTGGATATTGAGTTACGGCCGGTGGAGACGCTCCCGCGTACAGTGAGGATTGGCGATCCTCTCTGAGTGCGTCCCGAGTGCGTACGACGAGACCAATAGGCTGACTTAGTGGACGCACTCACACGCACACACACACGCACACACTCACACACTCACACACACACACACACACACAGACGAGCGAGGCTCCAGGTCCTCCCTCCTCGTGTACACTACAAGTCTTCTTCATCTCCTCCTGCAGCAGCGTTTTATTCACCGAGAGAGAGAGAGAGAGAGAGAGAGAGAGAGAGAGAGAGAGAGAGAGAGAGAGAGAGAGAGAGAGAGACCTGGGCGGAGAGGAGGAGGAGGAGGAGGAGGAGGAGGAGGAGGAGGATGGCATTTTTCTCTCCCCCTCTCCCTCCCGACTCCCCCTTACAGGCCAGAGGCAAGGCATTTTCCCCTTTAAACACAGAAGGTTCAGAGGTGAAGGCTGGCTGCAAGGAAAGGATTCCCAACAATTACGTTGTTTTGCAAAGTGTTTTTAAGTGGTAAATATGTGGTAATTGATAGTTCAATACTAGCAGGTCCACCTGGGCCGCCTCCAGGCTGCATGTGGTAGACGAAAGTCGTCCGTCTTGAGGGTAGATTTGAGGTAGATCGTGGCTTGTAGGTGGGTGGGGAAAGTCGTTCGACCTGGGGGTAGATTAGAGGTAGATCGTGGGTTGTAGGTGGATGGGGAAAGTCGTTCGACCTGAGGGTAGATTAGAGGTAGATCGTGGGTTGTAGGTGGATGGGGAAAGTCGTTCGACCTGAGGGTAGATTAGAGGTGGGTCGTGGGTTGTAGATGGGTGGGTGGGTTGTAGATGGTTGGGTGGGTTGGGTGCCAGTGGGTGTGGGTGGGTATTGTGGGTTGTAGGTGGGTGGGTGGGTGGGTGGGTTGGGTGACAGTGGGTGTGGGTGGGTATTGTGGGTTGTAGGTGGGTGGGTGGGTGGGTTGGGTGACAGTGGGTGTGGGTGGGTATTGTGGGTTGTAGGTGGGTGGGTGGGTGGGTTGGGTGCCAGTGGGTGTGGGTGGGTATTGTGGGTTGTAGGCGGGTGGGTGGGTGGGTGGGTTGGGTGACAGTGGGTGTGGGTGGGTATTGTGGGTTGTAGGTGGGTGGGTGGGTGGGTTGGGTGACAGTGGGTGTGGGTGGGTATTGCAACGAGTCCTGTGTGTGGGTACCTCAGATGTGAGGAGGGGAGAGGAGCGTGGATGGGTCGGGAGTCATCCTCATTGTCCTCCACCCATTTACATACTCATAGGAACACTGCTCTCACGGTTGTACCCCTCCCACGGTAGATGCTACGCCCCACGATAACTCTTCGCCCCACGGTAACTCTTCACCCCACGGTAACTCTTCACCCCACGGTAACTCTTCACCCACGGTAACTCTTCGCCCCACGGTGACTCTTCTCCCCGCGGTGACTCTGCTTCCCACGGTAACTGTTCTCCCCACAGTGACTCTTCTTCCAACAGTGACTCTTCTTCCCACAGTGACTCTTCTCCCCACAGTGACTCTTCTTCCCACGGTAACTCTTCTCCCCACAGTGACTCTTCTTCCCACAATATCATCAGTGTCGTTTGAAGTTGTTTCTTCCACGGTGTGGTAAATCATCCACATTTGTGCCTCTCTCTTCCACTTAGACTGTCCCCCCACCCCCCTCCACTGCCGGACACTCCACTTGCTGATAGACGACCCATCTATTGCCGACAATCCACGACGAGACTGTCGATCCACCTTTCCCTCATGGACATATCCACAAGCCCGTCCGATCCATGACTCTCCACCCCACAGTGTGTGTGAGTCTCCACCAACCCTCCACACTCCTGACGCTTCACCTGCTGTCTGGACTCTCCCCCGCCCTCACCTGTGACTCTCCTTCTGCAGCAGGACTCTGCTGGCGCCCTTTAAAAACATCTCCTCCGCCCCAAGTCCCCCAAAGACTTGACATTTTGGGCCCCCGTGTCGTCCGACGTATTGGTGTCCAAGTGGACATATGTCACGACCACGCCCCATACCTGGCCAGACTCGCACGCCTGGACACGCCCCTGACCCCCAGGGCGCAGACTGGCCCGTCTGGCAGAGGAGGGGGAGGAGGAGACAGACGCACAGACACACGCACAGACAGACACATACACACACACACACACACACACACACACACACACACACACACACACACACACACACACACATGCATGTACACAGATCCTGGACTATATGGTTGGTATAGTGGAATGATGAGCTCGCACGCTGTGGCGAACGTGTGTTGATGTCGATGAACGGGAAGGGAGGGGAGTGGGGAAATGGAAGGGAGTGGGAAAGGGAGGGCCGTGGGAGGGGAAGGGAGTGGGAGGGGATGGTCGTGGGAGGGGATGGTCGTGGGAGGGAGGAGGTGGTCGTCGCTCTCTCGTGCACAATGTGACGACCCAGCGGCATTACCCATGACAGCAGTACGACCTCAAGGGCGCTGCTTTGGGAGGGACTTGGGACCTTGGCCCTTTTTTCCTTCCTTGTGTGTGTGTGTGTGTGTGTGTGTGCGCGCGTGTGCGTGTGCGCGCGTGTGCGTGCGTGAGCCTTGCGACGCCTAATGGGTAAAACAGGAGGGGAGCTTTGGGGAGGGGGCAGATCCATCATGTTCGTCCAATTTACTCTTCATTCCATTAAGTTTTCAAGGTGAGGGAGGGAGGGAGGGAGGAGGGGAGGGGAGGGAAGTAGAGGGGTAGAGGAGGTTGCCCTCCCCCAACCTCTCTTCCGCTTCTCCCTCCCTCTCTCCCTCTCTCACCAACAACTGTCAACCAGTTAACCTACACTGTTCATTTGGCAATTCAGTGGAATCAGTTGTTAAAATTTGTGAAAAGAAATGATAAAAAACAGAACCCTGTCTGAACTGACGAAGTTTAATTTGATTATCATATATATATATATATATATATATATATATATATATATATATATATATATATATATATATATATATATATATATATATATATACTGTTGGACTGTTGGAGGGGAAGATTGAGCCATATGTGATGTAAAAACGTTTCAGGTTTTGTTTTTTAATGTATCTGCTGTAACAACGACTTGTTTCCTACCAAAAAAAAGGAATTTCTTTATTATTATTATTATTATTATTATTATTATTATTATTATTATCATTATTGATATTATTATTATTGTCATTATCATTATTATATTGCTATTATTATTATCATTATTATTACTGTTATCATTATCATTATTCATGTCATTATTATCATAATTATTATTATTATTATCATTATTGTTATCATTATCGTCATTGTCAGTAATGATGTGGTACAGAGGAAGTGTGTGTGTGTGCTGGTAATCAAGCCATGTTTCCTTTCGTTGCCTCGCGCCATCCCTCGCCACGGAGGCAGGAAGTGTGCCTAAGAACATGGTCTTCGTTGTTGTATATTACCATTATCGTCCTTATGTTATCTCCCGCTGCCTCGCCCAGCCCCAGCCCGCATGTATCTGCACCTCACCCCTCCCTCTTCCTCTCCACCCCCTAGTGACCACCCCGCCCACTAACACCCCACCCTCTTCACCCCCAGCTATCACCCCCCACCACCCACCCTCTCCTCCTACTTCCTATGCACCCCTTGCCATGTCCTTCATTGACCCTGCTAACCTCAGCAGTCGCACCTCCAGCCCGTCAATATGTTTTGTTTTCAGCTCTCTCCCCTCCTCTCTCTCTCTCTCTCTCTCTCTCTCTCTCTCTCTCTCTCTCTCTCTCTCTCTCTCTCTCTCTCTCTGCGCTCTCCCCCAGACACATCAACACAGACTAGTCATCAATATGGCCTATTTGCCATGCACTCGACACAGCCATGGCCATGTTCTCCAAAGTGCGCCCCCTCTCCTTTCCCCCCCCCCCTCCCACTCTCTCCCTCTCTCTCTCTTTCTCTCTCCCCCTCTCACCCCCTCTTCCACCCCTCTCAATCCCTCTTCCACACCTCTCGCTCCCTCCCCACCTTTTCTTTTTCCACTCCCTACCACCCTGTATTTTCCCTACCACCCACCCCCAACTCTCTCACTCCTCTCTCTCTCTCTCTCTCTCTCTCTCTCTCTCTCTCTCTCTCTCTCTCTCTCTCTCTCTCTCTCTCTCTCTCTCTCGGTGACCTCTTATTCATCTCCCAAGTCACGTCCTCTCACTCACCTCTCACATTCCCTCACTCACCTCTCAGTCACCTCTAATATTTCCTGCCGCAACCAATTCCTCACCCTCTCCCGCTTACCCACTCACCCCACTCACCTCTCCCACCCTCTCTCTCTGTCTCTCTCTCTCTCTCTCTCTCTCTCTCTCTCTCTCTCTCTCCAATTCACCCAAGCCCACTCTTTAACCCCTGCAGCCCACCCTTTCCCCTCTCAGTCCCACTCCTTATCATTACAACCCACTCTAGCCCACTCCAGGCCACTCTTTTCTTCTCAGTCCCACTCCGTACCGCTGCAACGTACTCTCACCCACTCCAGCCCACTCTCTCCCACTCCAGCGAGAGAAATGCATCTCCCGCTAGCCTTCGGCTAATCTCTCTTCATCCCTGCACAGCAACCCTCCCTCACCACACCTTCCCCAACACCGAAGTTGGAGTTCTGACAAGGTTCTCTCCCCCTCCATGCTCGCTTTCTCCCCACCCTCCCTCCTCCCCTCCCCTCCCCTCCCTCCCTCCTCCCCTCCCCTCCCTTCCCCTCCCCTCCCCTCCCCTCCCCTCCCCTCCCCTCCCTTCCCCTCCCCTCCCCTCCTTGCTTAGTAGCAGCTCCTGGCTCCCTTATTGGTCTCTCTCTCTCTCTCTCTCTCTCTCTCTCTCTCTCTCTCTCTCTCTCTCTCTCTCTCTCTCCCCTAGGGTTACTAAGCTTATTTTTTCCCCTATATTGGCCAACGATGGTCGCTGTTCTTCCTGTTGTACGTTAACACTCTCTCTCTCACATCATCCATCCACTTTGTTCAAGTCGGCGAATCCTCGAGCCATCCACCAACCCACACACACACACACACACACACACACACACACACACACACACACACACACACACACACACATGTTCGAGGACCTCATCCACCCACCTCATCCACCCACTCACATGTTAGAAGACCTCATCCACCCACTCACATGTTAGAAGACCTCATCCACCCACTCACATGTTAGAAGACCTCATCCACCCACTCACATGTTAGAAGACCTCATTCACCCACCTCATCCATGGTCACTAACCTCATCGACTCTTCCAGGGTCACCCACCTCATCCACTCTTCCAGGGTCATCCACCTCGTCCACTTACCTCAATCTGCTAATTACGCCACCAACGCCATCACACACGCGCCACACCTGACCCTCTCCCCTCCCCTCCCTCCGCCCACTCTGCCCCAGCTACTGCCACACCACCACCCACCTCCTCCTCCTCCTCCCCACTGTCCACCCCACGCCACCGCCCATCTTCTCGCCAACCCCACCCACCCGCCCACCGCCCTACTTGCCATGCAGCCCACAGCCTGGCCACCCTCGCCTTGAGGATGGTGGACTCCACGCTCCATTTCTCTCGGCCATGGCCGCTTTAGGGGGGGGCCCCTCCCAGGGGGGGGGCCCTCCCGGGGTGAGAGAGAGGGGAACGAGAAGGAGGGAAGAGGGGAAGGGGCGATGGGGGGAGGGAGAAGGATGAGGGGATGAGGACGAAGAGGTGGTGGTTGTGTGGTGGTGGTGGTGGTGGTTGTGTGTGCGCGGGGAGAGAGGAGGGAATCGAGGAAATCTGAAGATTGGGAGAGAGAGAGAGAGAGAGAGAGAGAGAGAGAGAGAGAGAGAGAGAGAGAGAGAGAGAGAGAGAGAGGACGCCTGACAAGCAGGGAAGAAGAGAGTTTGATCGGATTTGCAGAGGCATGTAGATGGAGGAGGGAGGGAGGGAGAGAGAGAGAGAGAGAGAGAGAGAGAGAGAGAGAGAGAGAGAGAGAGAGAGAGAGAGAGAGAGGTAACGCTTCCTCCCTTAAATGAATAGAGATTCTGGCCACCGTCGCCAGGTTCAAGGGTTAAGGGGAGGTAAGGTTGCTGTGACGCAAGGACTGGAGGTGACGCAAGGCTGGTGCTGTGACGCAAGGCCTGGTGCTGTGACGCAAGGCCTGGTGCTGTGACGCAAGGGTAAGGAGTAACGTAAGGAAGAGGGGTGACGGAGGTGACGCAAACTGGGGAGAGTGACACAACATGAGAGGGGGTAAAGAAAAGAAGGAGACACCTCCCTCTCTCCCTCCCTCACGCTCTCTCTCTCCCTCCCTCTCTCCCTCACTCCTCTCTCCCTCCCTCTCTCTCTCTCTCTCTCTCTCTCTGTTACTCGGCCATCAAATTAACTGACCCAGAGGCAGGATCACCTTCACCTGAGCTCCCCCCTAATACAAGGCGGGGGTGGAGGGTGTGTGTGGGGGGGGGGAGCGCCCTCTTAAGTAACTGATGTAAAGGCCTCACCTGAACGTCCCCAGGGGAACCCAACCCAACCCAACCCAACCCAACCCAACCCAACCCCAGCCTCCTCCTCCTCGTTAGGGTGGGCAGAACCCACGCTCACCTGGGTGATTAGTCTCTCTCTCTCTCTCTCTCTCTCTCTCTCTCTCTCTCTCTCTCTCTCTCTCTCTCTCTCTCTCTCTCTCTCTCTCTCTTTCTCTGAGAGCTGACATCAACCCCCCCCTCTATATCCCCCTTACGTATTCCACCTCCCCTCCCACCAACACATCTTACAACGGCCTTCCCTCCCTCTCTCCCTCCCTCCTCACGTATACCATTAGACCCCCTCCCATACAATAGCCCCCTTACTTACACCCATCCAGCTGGTCCTCTCCCACGCTACCCCACCCCCCTTCCCCCGTCTATAGATACAATTGTCTTGCCAATAGATTCTCCCATGGTCACCACCTCGAGGTAATAATGGGTGGGGGGGACGTGGCTCTCCCTCTCACCAACTCTCCCTTCCTCTCACACACTCTTTCTCCCCTGCCAGTGACAGTGTCCCTCTGCGGAGGACTGTCTCTCCCTCCCAGGCACTGTCTCTCCATCCCATACACTCCCTCTGCCTCCCAGGCACTGTCTCTGCCTCCCAGGCACTGTCTCTGCCTCCCAGGCACTGTCTCTGCTTCCCAGGCACTGTCTCTGCCTCCCAGGCACTGTCTCTGCTTCCCAGGCACTGTCTCTGCCTCTCAGGCACTGTCTCTGCCTCCCAGGCACTGTCTCTGCCTCCCAGGCACTGTCTCTGCTTCCCAGGCACTGTCTCTGCCTCCCAGGCACTGTCTCTACTTCCCAGGCACTGTCTCTGCCTCCCAGGCACTGTCTCTGCCTCCCAGTCACTGTCTCTCCCTCCCAGGCACTGTCTCTCCATCCCATACACTGTCTCTCCCTACCATACACTGTCTCTCGCGACCTCCATCCTCAAACTGCCTCTCCCCATTCCATGAAAATCACCCCGCGGCCTTTTCCATTTACCCCTTCCATCCAACCCATGTCCCCAAGTCCCTTCCCATATTAAGCACGCCCTCATAAGCCTTTCACAATACACACATTTCTTACACATTTCACCCATTTTTCTTTCTAAGTTTCTCTCTCTCTCTCTCTCTCTCTCTCTCTCTCTCTCTCTCTCTCTCTCTCTCTCTCTCTCTCTCTCTCTGCATCTGCTCAGCCTTATCTTATTTGTTTCTCCTTCGTTCGCTCCGTTTCCCTCCGGCCATCTCGCTTCTTTTCGCTCACTCGCTCGCAAGGTATCGCGAGCAAGGAGGAGGGAGGAGGGGAGGGGGTGTATCGTATGTGGCATGTGGTATGCTGGTCATGTAGGCCTAGGAATGACTGCTGGTTATTCGAGGTCAGAGTTCAGAGGTCACCAGATGGCATATCATTGTCTTCGGTACGTAGGTACGAGATGTGTACAAGAATGAAACAGACAGACAGACAGACAGACACAGACACACACACACTTACACACACAATACACACACACACACATACACACATACACACATACACACACACACACACACACACATACACACACAACACAGACAGCCCTACCAACGCCGGACGAAACCCGGGAGTACACCGTTGCCAACACATCAAGAATGATCCCGTGTAGGGTGGATGATGGGGTGGGAGGTGGAGGAGGAGGTGGAGGGATAAAGATAGTAATTAAACCAAGGTAAAATAGTTGAGCATGTTGAAAAGCAATATTGCCCGAGTTGAAATAG
>NC_092236.1:6448033-6465533 GCF_036320965.1 Panulirus ornatus | reverse complement strand
CGCATCCTTTTTATCATTATTATTATTATTATTATTATTATTATTATTATGCATTATTTTCCAGCTGACGCCGTAAATTTTTTGCACATACGAGGGAGAGGCCGGGGGGGGGGGGGGGGGTTGAGGGGGTGGGGGGGTTGGGAATTAGCCATTAGTGACCTTCGTACCTGGCAGAACATTTGTCAAATAAGACCTGGGCCTCGTGAACGTTAATTGAAACATTAATCAGCAATTATAATGAATCACGACCACAGTGACACACGCACATGGACGTATACTGACACACACACACACACACACACACACACACACACACACACACACACACACACACACGCCTGTGTGTTTGTTCACAGACTCGCGTACATGTACACACACACACATACACACACACACGCCTGTGAGTGTGTTCACAGACTCGCGTACATGAACACACACACACACACACACACATACACACACACACACACACACACACACACACACACACACACACACACACAGACAGAGGTGGCATTAATCCCGGCCGGTGTAGCCAGTGTGGTCAAGAACAGGAGGAGCAGCAGCCCAGCTCCTCCTGCACCCCAGCTGTAAGGCAAGAACCACGAACACCATGAACACCATTAGACCCAACACTACGTCACATGTGGTCCCACTAGACCCAACACCACGTCACATATGGTTCCGCTAGACCCAACACCACGTCACATATAGTCCCGCTAGACCCAACACTACGTCACATATGGTCCCGCTAGACCCAACACTACGTCACATATGGTCCCGCTAGACCCAACACCACGTCACATATGGTCCCGCTAGAGTATATTTTGAGTGTTGCTACGGCCAAAGGTAAGGAGGGTAGGGGAGGGAAGACTCTCCGAATGGGAGGGGGGAAGAGGAAGGAGGAGGAGAAGGAGGGGAAGGAAAAGGAAGAGGGGAAAAGGGCCGAAGAACTGGGAGGGGCGATGGAGAATAATGATAATTATAAGAAGAACAAGGAGAGGAGAGAAAGAAAAAGAATGGAGACTGGAGATAATTGAGAGAGAGAGAGAGAGAGAGAGAGAGAGAGAGAGAGAGAGAGAGACTGGACGAAAATGGAAAGAGAAAGAACGCAGAAGAAAGAAAGAAAGAAAGAAAGAATAAGGTAACTGATGAGAAATTTAATCAAGGGATGAAAATGAAGATTGGAATGGTAGAGAGTAATAAAAAGGGGAAAGGAAAGGAGGAGGAACAAGAGGAGGAGGAGGAAGAAGAAAAAAAGAGGAGGAGGAGGAGGAGGAGGAGGAGGAAGATGCATAACTAAGAATCTGTTTATAGCAAAAACCAGGTGACGTTGGAATGTGGGATGTGGCGGCGGGAGCGAGGGAGGGAGGGAGGATAAAGTGCGCAGAATAGTATGTGGAGGAAGGAGTGTGTTCACCGGTGTAGGAGGCTGCGAAGGAGTGAGGTGTGTGTGTGTGTGTGTTCGGTGGTGTGGTGAGGATGTAGCGAGAGTGTGTCGAGACTTCAGTCAGCGTGTGGTGAGAGAGAGAGAGAGAGAGAGAGAGAGAGAGAGAGAGAGAGAGAGAGAGAGAGAGAGAGTTCAGAGTGTGATTAGGATATGGTAAGAGTGTGATGGGAGAGTCGGGTGGTGACAGTATTGGGAGCGTGGTGAAGCGAGGTAAGAGTGTGATGAGGATGGGAGAGTGCGGTGAGAGTATGAGGAGTGTGGTGAGAGTGAGTGAGTGAGGGAGAGAGGGAGAGGTGTGCCCCGTCATCAGGTTGTCATAAGAAGCCACATTAATTACTCGTTGTTTTTATCTCATCGATCCCGCAGAGCGCAGGGGGAGACACCTCTCCCAGCACCTCTCACCTCTCTCTCTCTCTCTCTCTCTCTCTCTCTCTCTCTCTCTCTCTCTCTCTCTCTCTCTCTCTCTCTCTCCACTGACATTACCTACTCCTAACCCCCTCACAATCCTCCTCTCCCCCCACCTCCACACACACACACACAGAGGAGAGCAGAAAGAAACACCTCTCCCAACACCTCTCACTCACGCTCCCTCATACCCACTCTCTCTTTCTCCCTCGATACTCTCTTCCCACCTCCCCACCCCAGCATCACTCTCCACCACCTGCAACCCCTCTCACCCAAACCCCAGACGCGACCTTCCCCCACACTTGGTGACCTACCTCTCCCCCTCTCCCAACCCCCTTCCCCCACCGCACAACCTTCCCCCTCTCCCAAAAGGTGGTTGATCCCTCATCCCTCTCCTCCTCTCCCCTCACCACCTCACAAGCCTCTCGCCCCGTCACGTCTCCAGCGCCCCACATTCTTGGCAAATTCCCCCCCCTCCCCAACCCCTCCTCCCCACTCCCCCTCTAGGTGCTTGGGAAGGCCGGCAGGGGAGAGAGAGAGAGAGAGAGAGAGAGAGAGAGAGAGAGAGAGAGAGAGAGAGAGAGGGGGAGGGAGGGTTGAAGTGGTCTTCCCTCCCCCCCTCCCCTCCCCCCCTACAAGCAGGGTTGACAGTAGGACCATGATATAACTCCACTATTGGTGGCCTCCAACGCTTTGATCTGGTGCTGGCCCCCCTATAACCTAATCCGGGCATTGTTCTGCCCACATTCCCTTAGTTTCACTCAAATTCGTCGCTGCCGTCGCTCTGTTTGGCCCCGTCAGTGTTGGCCCAACTAACTGGCACGACGAGGAGGAGGAGGAGGAGGAAGAGGTGGACGACAGGGACGACAAGGGTGAAGGGAACGAGGGGTAAAGGACTCCTGAAGTGAAAAAAAAAAGAGATGATAAAGGAAGGAATGAGGAAGAGCAGGAAAAGGAGAGGGAAGAGGAGGAAGAGGAGGAAGACGTTGAAGAAGAAGAAGAGAGGAGGAGGAGGAGGAGGAAGAGGAGAAGGAGGAGGTTCCAACAATATTCAGCGGTGGTGCAAAGAGGGAATTTCAGGATCGAACACCACCGGCGTTGTGGGAGAGAGAGAGAGAGAGAGAGAGAGAGAGAGAGAGAGAGAGAGAGAGAGAGAGAGAGAGAGAGAGAGAGCGATAGACAGACTCCTAAAAACTTTGAGTCTGGCAGGAGGGTATGGTCAATGGTTTCTCCCAGGCAGGCAGGGATGGTGGGTGGGTTGGAGGGAATATTTCTTTTGATACAGTCTGATCTCTCCAGCGGGTCACCAGACTCCGTTTCTCAATGTCTCGCGAATCTGGGTGAGCGCTAATTGATAAGTTAGATCCGCAGGCTCCGTTCCCCTGACCCGGTACACTTGCCAAGGGCCTCTCCCTCTTCTCCTTCTCTTCTTCTGTCCTTCTCTCCTCCTCTCCCATGCTCACCCCACACCTTCCCATCTCACGTACCCCTCGGTTGGACGTCCTCCTTTCCCTTCCTCTCTCTCTCTCTCTCTCTCCCCACCTTCCCTTTCTCTCTCTCTCACTTAACGTTCCTCTTGCCCCTTTCCCCCCCACCCCCCCTTCACCCTTACCCTTAAGGTCGCTCTTGCCCCTTCCCTCACTTAACGTCGCTCTCGCTCCTTCCCCCTCCCCACTTAGCGTCTTCGTCGGCCGTTTTCGGACGGAAGTGGGCGGAGTTTGGCTGGAAGTATTTATTGGAGGTGGGGTTGTGTGGTGGGGGTTGAGTGGTAGTTGGGTGTTTTCTCCCCCCCCCCCACTCCCCCACTCCCCCATCCACCCTCTCCCCCGGTCAGGATGCGCGCGCAAGCCAGGGCGTGGTAGGGAACACTCCCTCCCCCTCCCCCCCTTACACCCAACCAACCAACATCCTCTCCCTTCCCCCCCCCCACCACCACCACACAGTCTCGCCCCCTCCCTTCCCCCCTCACCCCCGTGTAACGGCTGCATTCATCATTCCACCAACCTGTTCCTCCTCCTCCTCCTCCTCCTCGCTAACCTCAGGTAACCTGGGTAACGCGTTACTTTTTTTTTCCCCTTTATGCAAATAGAGTCCAGAGTCATCCTTCAAGGGAGGGGAAAAAAGAAGACTAATAATGGTCTTAAAAGAAGAGAAAAGAAAAAAGAGAATATATTAAGAAAGAAAAAATTCTCATCGATTGAATTTTCTTTTCTTTTTTTTTTCCTTAATTAATATATTAATCTGCAGAGTTCAGGTGCTTACCAGACTCGTCAGCTCTCGCGAGAGATAATTCTCCGGTCTACATAACACCGAAAATCTCAGGAAGGAATGTATCATTATCGCCCGTCCCGTCTGTCAGGATTTATCATGGGGGAGGGGTGTGTGGGGGCAAGAAATGGTTATGCGCCCCAAGGAGTAGGGGAAGGGGAAGGTGGGTGGGGGGTGGGGGGAGGGAAGGAACCCGCCGTCTCTTGACGAAACAGCTTGAAAAATCGCGAGGAAGTTGTGACATTTCTTAGAACGAACGTAACATAACGAGTCTCCAGTCGCAGGAAAAACAAGAATTTTTGGCAAGCAACGATGCTTGGGAGGAAGAGGGGGGGAACGGCTGGCGGGTGGGGATTGGGGAGGAGGGAGGCAAATGTTATTCCAAGCCAGCCATCCATCCTTCCTCCCTCTAACTCCCTCAAACATCACACGGTAGGAGGATGGGGGGGGAGGGGGTGTAACGTGCTTGGGGGAGGGATGGAGAGGGTGGTGGGTGGTTCTGTGTGGTGTGACAGAAGGCAGTGTGTGTGTGTGTGTGAGTGTCGGGGGAGGAGGAGGAGGGTGAGATCGGTCGGGGTGAGGGAGCGGCGACTGGCTGCCAGAATGCTTTCAAAGTGTGTGTGTGTGTGTGGCGGCCGGCGAGGTGAAGGGCAGAGCCTGTTGAGTCTCCCCACGTGGGAGGCGAAGTGGAGGAGGGAGGAGGAGGAGGAGGAGGAGAGATCAAGGGGAGGAGGGAGGAGGAGGAGTGAGGGAGGGGGACGAGAGAGAGAGAGAGAGAGAGAGAGAGAGAGAGAGAGAGAGAGAGAGAGAGAGAGAGAGAGAGAGAGAGAGACGATGGGGAGGGGATGGATGGTGAGCGCGGAGACTAGTGGGGGGGTGACAAAAGGGCGTGGGTGTGTGAGAGAGAGAGAGAGAGAGAGAGAGAGAGAGAGAGAGAGAGAGAGAGAGAGAGAGAGAGAGAGAGAGAGAGAGAGAGAGAGAGAGAGAGAGAGAGAGAGAAGGGAGGGAGGGAGGGAGTGAGGGAGAGGGAGGGAGGTTGCAAGCATGGCTTCAGAGGAGGGCGAGCCGGTCAGGGTGTTTGAGGAAATATTTCATCAGGTGAGCGACGACCAGTCTTGTTGTGAGGCTGGGGTGGGTGGCGGGCGGCGGGGGGCGCCGGTCAGCCAGAGGCGGGGCTGGGGAGGGGAAGGGAAGTGAAGGCTTGAAGGGGGGGGGGGGGGGAGCGGCGGGGGTAAAAGGTGAGGGTTGGGGAAATTGAAGGCTGGGTTAAGAGGAAAGTGAAAGGGTATGGGGTGAAGGTGAGGGTGGGAGGGGGGTTAGGATAAGTGAAATATGAAGAGGAAAGGTGGAGTTGGTGGTGCAAAGAGTGGTGGTTTTGGTGGTGGTGGTGGTAGTGATGGTGGAGGTTGTGGTGCTGGTTTGGTGGTGGTGGTGGTAGTGATGGTGGAGGTTGTGGTGCTGGTGGTGGACACCGCAATCTTGAGACTACGTCATTCCTTTATTTCGAATAGTACCAACCATCGTTAAGCGATTGGCTCAGTGTGCCACTTAACAAGGGACTGGTGTTGGTCAAACTGATCATTGCTCGTTCAAATCGACTTGAAATGGATTAATTTGGACTCACAATGTCTTAGAATCGGTTAACATCGACCTGAAGTGACTCAATAATGTTAATGTTAAGCTGAAATGATTTAGAATTGGTAAAATGGCAATTACAGGGTCTTAATATTGTTCATGGTTGACTTAAAGTGAATTAGACCTGGAGTTTATGTTTCCCTCTAGACAAAGGGGGACCTGTACATCGTGGCTCAGGAAAATATATCAATGTCTAGTAGCTATACAGAACTGTTGTCATAAGATAGTGTGTCTCGTGTCTCATGTTTATCTTTTCAGTATTCTTTTTTTTTTCCTCTCTTTTGGATAAGGGATTCTCGAGAGAGAGAGGGTTTTGCTAATATATCTCCTGTTGTGGTTCTCTCTCTCTCTCTCTCTCTCTCTCTCTCTCTCTCTCTCTCTCTCTCTCTCTCTCTCTCTCTCTCTCTACATATAAGTACCTACGGCAAGATTCTGCCTTTTTTTTTTGGGGGGGGGGGGCTGCCCTAAGATCCCCTTCTCCTTCGACAGAGACAAAGAGAGAGATGCCGCAGCGCTCAGAGAGCCAGCCACGTCCACTGGGCGGAGCCAGATGTCAGGCGCGGGTGTATGACTCGTGTAAGCGGCTGTTGTGAGAGTTCTGGTGAGAGGGGTGAGAGGGGTGAGAGGTCATTGGGTGTAGGCTGACGCTTGGTGAGGGAGAGAGAGAGAGAGGTCAGTGACAGTGGTAAGGGTTCTGTGTGAGCGTAGCCGAAATTCGGCGAGGGCTTTTAGCGTTCAAGCGAGCAGTCGTGATGTGCGTTCATTAAACGCTGTGAGAGTCGTTGTTGGGGGGGGGGGGGGTGTTAGGATGCGTTCAACTGGCGTCATGAGGGGGTTTGCTGTGAGAGGTGAGGAGAGGGGAGTAGGGCGTTTAGCGTTCACTATCGAGCACGACCGGCGTTCACTAGAACAGGGAACTTCAAGTTCTCGAGAGTTCAGTTAGAACTCGACCCACGTCGAGAACTTGCTCGGGTAGAACTCGACCAGCTTGGTCTATCAGGCTGCCTGTGGTCGATTCCCTCCACTTCGATAGCAGCGTTACAGATAATGTCGATCCAGTACGAAAATTTGGTCGAGGATATTTTTGAACTGTCGGAATATGATAAAACTTTTGTTTCTTTTCGCAAAAAAAGACAAAAACAAAAGAAAAAGAAAAACGCATTGAGGGTAAAAACACCACTTGATACCAACTTAATAATTCTTCTGGTAGAAGTAATGGATTTCACGGGAATTTATCCGACGATGAGAATTTTACTCTAGAATTTGAGAAAAGAAAGAAAAAAAATTGGGGGGGGGGGGTAAAAATGGGGGGAAATAAACTTTGAAAATTCTGGCCGGAACTAGGATGCATTTTGCTTTCTTTTTGACGTAAATTCCTGTGTCGAGAATATTGCTTTTATGGGATCCCTCAACCCGTCCGACTGTGCTCAACGTTTTTCTTGTAATCAGTAAAGTGAATGTGTGTGTGTGTGTGTGTGTGTGTGTGTGTGTGTGTGTGTGTGTGTGTGTGTGTGTGTGTGTGTGTGTGTGTGTTGGAGGGAGGTGGGGTGGAATAGTGAGCGTGTGGTGGTGATGGTGGAGGAGTGGGTTTAAGTGAGCTTGGTAGAGTGGGCTTCGTATGGGCGTGGCAAAAGTGGGTAGAGTGTGTGCGTGTATGTGTGCGTGTGTGTGTAGTAGCGTGGGCGTGGTAGTATGGGCGTGTATGTGGACGTGTGTGCATGGTGGTCTGGGCGTGTGAGGAGGTGTTGGGGGCCGACCAAAGAACCAACAGCGGTAGGAATTACATTGCAAAGTCCAACACAGATGGCGCTACACTGGCTTATCCCCTCCCCCTTCTTCTCCCTCCCCTTACCCTTCTTCCTCTCCCTTCTCCTCCTCCTCCTCCTCCTCCTCTCTCCCTTCTTCTTCCCTCTCCCCCCCGCAGGTGGAAAAGAGGGTGGCGGGTACTGGGGAAGGGTGGAAGGGGAAAGGGGAAATAAGCAGAGGTGACAGACTAGCAATGAGTGCCTGGCGAACACACTCGCATAACTCCTCACTCGCAAGGCACTCAGTCCCACTCATACACCCAGGATACACTCAAGTCCCCTCCCTCCCCTCCCCCCAAGAAAAAAAAAGTTACACTCAAGACATCTGACTCGAGTACATCACCACACTAGCGATACCCCCGCGTCCGCCGGTGCACTCAAGCTTTGCACAGAAGAGCCCAGGGTTGCCCAAGACGATGCACTCAAGACCACTGTGAGGGAGCGAGGTGTACGAGTGCCACGGTGGACTTGAGTGTATCACGTATGTGGGCCCAGGAAACTCCCACATTAAGGTGGATCACTAGTGTCTCGACCTGGGGGTGTGGGCGGGGGGAGGAGGGGGGGTTGTAATTAGGGCATGGTTCGACTTGTTTACGAGAGGGGCTCGTTGGCATCTCGTGTGTGTGTATGTGTGTGTGTGTGTGTGTGTGTGAGTGTGTCGCTCGCCCGTGGCTAAGGTGTACGAGCGTGTGTACTTCGAGGTGTGTGAGTGCGTTGGTGGCCAGCTCCACTAGCCCTCGAGGTCTTTTAAAGTGCGTCACTGAACGCGACAGTACAGACGCACAGTCAGGAATGTGTGGGTAAGCGAACCACTGGAAGAAAAAGGGGGTAAAGACACCCCGAGTGCGAGTGCAAGGTTTGACTTACTCCAGATCAGATCCTTGAGCTGAGTAAACTTCAGTCGAGTTAACGTTAGTATCCGCCAGTCAAAAGTAAACATCCCGTCCCCCCCCCTCCCGCCGCCAACACCCCACCCTTCCGCCTTCCCACACAAACCACCTACTCCCCTCCCCCCCCCCCCTTTTCCCATCTCTTTCTTTTTCTCTATGATAGTATAGAAGATGGCGAGGTGCTCTCCGGGATATACTGGAGAGAGAGAGAGAGAGAGAGAGAGAGAGAGAGAGAGAGAGAGAGAGAGAGAGAGAGAGAGAGAGAGAGAGAGACCTGATGCTTCTAATTAACCAAGCCAGATTTCCCCCCCCGTCCCCCCCGAGCCTTTGTGCCGTTCTAGCTGTGGTGAAGCCCCTCTTGCGTTTCTCGGCCCAGATGTAAATTGATATTAAGTTAGAATCTTTTCTTTCCCTTTTTTTTCCCCCTCAGTCACCACAGCTATTATCTTTTACCACAGTCCTGTGCTTTCCCCCACCCTTCCTCTCTCTTTCTCTCTCCTAGCTTTCTCCTCCTTTCTTTACTTTAGCTTATTCTTTTTAAGTTTTCTGTCATGGATGTGGAACTATTTTTCTTTTGCTTTCTCATTTTCCCGCCAGTGAGTACATATGCTCAGGCATTCGTCTTTGCTTTCTTTCGTTTTGACAGTGGTTTCCGCAGCTGTTCCACCTTCCCATGGTGCTTTCTTTAACTTTCTCACGGACCTGACTCTCTTCAGCTTTTACATCACTTGCAGAACACTTGCTTTAGCTTTCTCTAGGAACCCCCTGTATTCATCTTAGCTTTCTCTCGGACGCTCCAGATCTGTTCTAGCTTTCTTCATGATCTCCATAACCTTACAAAGCTCTCCTAGCTTTCTCTAGCGCTCTGCTGGTCTATTCTAGCTTTCTTCATGATCTCCATTACCTTATGCGGTTATCCTAGCTTTCTGTAGTACTCTCCAGAGCCATTTCAACTTTCTCCCACTACTTTTCTAACATGTTCTAGCTTTCCTCATGATCTTCTAGCTTTTTACAGTGTCTTTAGCTTCTCTTTCATCTATTCTAGCTTCTCTCAGTAGCTACTGGACCCCCTTCGTCTATCTTAGCTGTCTCCATCACTGCTTGCCACTGATTTAGCTTCTCTCACATCCATAACATCTGAAGCAGTCTTCAGCACCTACTATCTCTCTTTCGGCTAGCTTTCTTTCACAGCTCTGACACCCCCCGCAGCTTTCCTAACTGTCTTTAGCATCTCCAGTCTGTAAGACCTAGCTGTTCCTCACAGCTATGACACCTTCTGCAGCTATCTTGCCTGTCTCCAGCACTTCCTACCTCTAGTCTAGCTCTGACTCGTAGCTTTGCCACTTGCAGTGTCTTAGCTGACTCCAGCACCTCCTGTTTCTGAGCTAGCTGTCTCTCATCACAACTATGACACCTGCTGAAGCTCTCTTAGCTTCCTCGAACTATTCCTGTATCTGACCTAGCTTTTCCACACGACTAAAGCGTCTCCTGCATCTCTCTCTCTCTCTCTCTCTCTCTCTCTCTCTCTCTCTCTCTCTCTCTCTCTCTCTCTCTCTCTCTCTCTCTCTCTCTCTCTCTCTCTCTCTCACACACACACACACAGCTATGACACCTGTATCTCTTCAAGCCTTTTGGGACTTCTATACCGAAATTACCGCCATTTAATCCAGCAATTAACCTTCTTCCATCGTCTATCCTCGCCCTTTCTATCCTGGGTCATCTATCCCAACCCGTCTATCCCAAGCTTGATGCTCTAAGCCACAGTACATCCCGTATGATAGACAGATCCTATACCTTGTCGTTCCAGACTCAGGGATCAGTGGGTCTGGATGGACATACTTTTTCCAGACTCAGAGACCAGTGGGTTTGGATGGACCTACTTCTTCTACACCCTAAGACCAGTGGGCCTGGATGAACCCACTTCTTCCAGACCCTATGACCAGTGGGTCTGGATGTACCTACTTCTTCCAGACCCTATGACCAGTGGGTCTGGATTTACCTACTTCTTCCAGACCCCTAGGACCAGTGGGTCTGGATGTACCCATTTCTTGCAGACCTTGAGAACCAAGGGGTTAGACTCCAGGCCAGTGGTTCGACTGAGGGAATATTACAAGCGGCTGGACTTCCAGGGAACTTGGAAATGCTCTTTCACTGAGCATCGAAGAAACGACACATCGAGAGAGAGATATTGAGTGGTACATTTTTCTCTCTTTACAAAATTTCATGATATAGATATTGATAATCTAGATTAAACATGCATAGAACGGAGGGAGTAGAAAGCACAACCCGAATCATGGCTTATGGAAAGCGGCGTTCCAGTAAACTGCCTTCAAAAATTCCATTCCAAGCGGCATGAAAAGAAAAAAAAAAAAAGATATCTCTTTGCGGCTTTCAGCGAAAAAAAAGAAAAAAAAAACTGGAATGAACTGCGCTGCAAAAAATGCCAGATCACTGACGGACTTTAAAAAATATATATATAAGCAGAGTCAGTCGTACAACTCACCTTAGAGGCTGAGTGCTTTCGGGGGAGGAGGAGGCTCCCCCTCCCCTCACGAGATCACAGATCGATATAACACCTTCATCATCATGATAGCCTTCAAGACAGACTCATCATCCAAAAGACTCGCAAGCATCGAGAGGAACATGCTAAGCTGGCTGCCTGCCTGCCTAAGTAAAGGAACCAAGAGGAACAGGTACTTACCGAGTGGCGTGGTGTGCGTTTGTGCGTCTGTTCCCTCTCCCTCTCTCTCTGTCTCTCTCTCTCTCTCACTCTCTGTGCGTGCGTGCGTGCGTGTGGCCGACCCCGCTGCTCCCGCGTCTCCTCTTCTGCCTTCCATGTTCGCCGTTGCTTTTCCTCTCCCCTCTGCCTCCTTTCCTCCTCCTCCTCCTCCTTCTTCTCCTCTACGTTGCGTAGTCTGTTGGACACAGTAGCTACCCTTTCCTCTTCCTCTTTCTTTCTCTCTCTCTCTCTTTCTCTCTCCCCTCCCTCTCTCTTTCTCTCTCTTTCTTCTCTCTTCCCTCCTGCTATCTCAGCCTCGCCTGTGCTCGTCAAGGTCTACATCAAGCATGTGGCAGCTGTTCTCTTCGGCCAGTGATGGCGAGGCCGTATCATCAGTCACTGTCACTTATGGCATTGTCTTCTTCCCTCAGACGCCACCAGATCCATCAGCCTCGCCGATGGAGGTAATATTTCGAGTTCCTCCAGCACCGGAGTTGGTGGACAGTCTGGTCGTATTATGTCTCTCCTCCTCTCGGCTGGTACCACGGGGAGGGGGTAAAAAAGAAAAGAGGAGGGGGGAACCTTTTCCTCCACAAAATGAATGTTGGTGGATGCTTCTCTTCCAGCTTTCAGTAAGAGCTGGTGGTGGTGGTAGGGGTGGGCGACAGCTCCCACCGCTGCAACACAACAGCTGTTGTGGCGGTGTCACAGCAGGCCCCCCCGCCAAAGGGCCTTGGTCGCCTCTGGTAATGATTGCCGACGGGGGCGACGTGGCAGACGGGCTGGCGACCACTGGTGGCGTCATCCCGTCTAACACGGTCTCCACTCCAGCAGACTCAGGGACAAACTCAGCTCTCTCTCTCTCTCTCTCTCTCTCTCTCTCTCTCTCTCTCTCTCTCTCTCTCTCTCTCTCTCTCTCTCTCTCTCTCTCTCTCTCTCTCCGAGGATTCCATGACTACATTTTTTTCCTCTCCCCCTCCCTCAAGTCTTCCACAACTTTGAGGGGAAACTTATGGCATAACTTAGGATTGAAAGAAGCTAAAGAGACCCACCGGACTGGTGAAAACTCCCTGATGTCACGGGCTCCAGGCGTGGTGCCGCTCCAGCCGACGACGACGACGAGGAGGAGGAAGTCACGTGGTTGGAAGAAGATGGCCTGGAAGTCGGCCAGCGCCGGCCCGTAAATCGGGCGTCGTCATCAAGAGGAAGCACATTGACCCAGCCACCGCCCTGCCACAGATGTCCACAATGATCACCGCCACAAATTGATTCCAGGCAATTCCAGTGGAGCCCGCTAATTGGTTCCAGTCCGGAGAAGGCCACGGAGACGAATGGGTTGCCGGAGAAGCGACGGCTTTTTCACAATCTCTCTTTTTTTTTATATATATATATTTTGCTTTGGTGAACTGGACCAGAGTTTCATTGCTTTTCCACGCGGGAGTGTATGTTGAAAACCACAATAATCCATGCATATATGTTTAAAAAAATTTTTTTTTTTTTAGATAAATACTGGAACTTCAAAAATCATTCAGAAAACATTTGGGAAAAAAAAAATTGTATGGTATTTTGTTCCAACCTGCAGGATCATATCAGAAGATATAATGCCACACAGAACTATGAAAGTAGCGACAGATGTAAGAAACCACGAGGGTAGCTTCTTCCCATCAACGAACACAATGGAAAAGGCTTACCGTGCTGTTCTCTATCTCAACTGGCCAGCGACCGCTCTCATTTAACAGTTTTTTTTTTTTGTGTGTGTGTCTCGTCCCTCCAGCGTAAAAAAGATCTAAATGCAAAAAAGATCCAAAAAAAAAAAAAAAAAAGCGGGGACTTAAGAAACTTTTGAAGCACAGTTTTCTGGCAGTGATAGATTTTCCAGAGGTCGGCGGGGGAGGAGGAGGAGGAGGGCGCCCTGCCTTCTTCGTCGTCTGGAGGAGTTGGGAACGAAATAAGAGAGGACGTGTTGACGCCCGCACCAGGGAACGTGACTAGCCAGCAGCAGCCGGAGGAGGAGGAGGAGGGGTGGTGGTGGTGGTGGGTGGCGGCGGCGGCGGTGGTGGTCGAGGGGGTCGGCTGGTGTTCTCGTGTTTGTTGACGTCGTGTTAGCCTCTCCGCCAGGCAAGGTCTGGAAGTCACACTTTCTTGGCGTTTCCAAGGGAGGGAAGCCCCCCTGAGGGGCCCGGGCGGCTGGAAGACGACGGCCGGTGGGAGGAGGAGGACTTGAAGACTTCGTAGAACGTTGTCGCAGCTCCAGCGAAGACGGATGTTGAAGAAGAGGAGGCGGAGGAGGAGGACGAGGAGCGCAGAGGGGAGCCCAGGTCAGCGTGTGCCCGTGTGTGCGAGGTCGATGGTCGAGCTGCCTTTTTATACTGGCAGGCGGCGTGGCCCAGAGGTTGCCATGGAAACTCTCGCTATTATTATAATCTGCCCCGCCATACACGTCGCCGGGCCACGCGTTCGAACCCCCTGCTCCAGTTTCCCCGAACGACTAGGGGGGAAATCCGTTCCTGGGCCTACGTTCGTCGTGATGCCTCGCGACGGCTTTTGCCGTACGGACCGAGATACGAGGGAGAAGGTGACGGGAGGGTGATGGTGTCGTAGAAGGGGATTTAAGGGGAAGAGGAAACCAATATGAAGGGATACGAACTCGGGTTGGTCTGGCTTGCGCTGTGTGCAAGTTGTGACCTGCGCAAGGGAGCCAGCAGATCGAAGCTCAGCCTCACACACGCTCACTCACACGCGCTCTCTCTCTCTCTCCATCTCTCTCTCTCTCTCCATCTCTCTCTCTCTCTCTCTCTCTCTCTCTCTCTCTCTCTCTCTCTCCATTTCTCTCTCTACTCTCTCTCCATTCTCTCTCTCTCTCTCTCTCTCTCTCTCTCTCTCTCTCTCTCTCTCTCTCTCTCTCTCTCTCTCTCTCTCTCTCTCTCTCTCTCTCTCGTCTCAACCTCTTTTTCTCTGAATCTCTTTCTTTCACCCTCTCTTTTCCTCTCATCCTTTCTTTCTCCCTCTCACTCTCCCTATCACCCTCTTTACCTCTCGCTCTCTCTCTCTCTCTCTCTCTCTCTCTCTCTCTCTCTCTCTCTCTCTCTCTCCCGCTGGTATCCACTCTTTCTACCTGCACTCAGCTTCCGACGCTCTCCCTCAGATAAGCAGTTGCTCTCTTCCCTCTCACCTTGCTCTCTACCCTCTCATCTCTCTCTCTCTCTCTCTCTCTCTCTCTCTCTCTCTCTCTCTCTCACACACACACACACCTTGCTCTCTTCCATACCACCTTGTTCTTAACCCTCTCACTTTACTCCGTTACCTTTTGTTTTGTTCTCCACCCTCTCACTCGCTCATTACCCTCTCACTTTGCTCTTTTCTCCCTCTCACCTTATTCTCTTCCCTCTCACCTTGCTGTCTGCCAGCTCACCTTTCTCTCTTCCCACCCCTCTGGCTCTTTAGCCCCTCGCCTTGCTCTCTTCCATCTCACCTTCCTCTCCTCCCTCACACCTTACTCTCCTGCCTCTCACCTTACTCTCCACCCTCTCACCTTACACACCTCCGTCTCACCTTAACTCTCCTCCATCTCGCCTTACTCTCTTCCCTTTCGCTTTGCTCCTATCCCTCTCACTTTGCTCTCTTCCCTCTCACCCTTCCTCTGCTCCCTCTCACCTGACACCTTTATGAAGATGAGCTCCTTTGGATTCTCTCCCTCGCTCTCTGATGCTTCCTTTTGGGGAGAGACCTCTCTAATAACACGATATACAACTTCGAGAGACTCTCTCTCTCTCTCTCTCTCTCTCTCTCTCTCTCTCTCTCTCTCTCTCTCTCTCTCTCTCTCTCCAACAAACCAACTCACAACTCGCTCCATCACTGTCACACACACTATCCCTCATGTACTACAACCTCACCCCCCCCCTCTCCCCCCCCACACTCTCCCCTCGCCTCCTCTCTTACCACCCATACACCACCAAATTTCTCTCTCTCTCTCTCTCTCTCTCTCTCTCTCTCTCTCTCTCTCTCTCTCTCTCTCTCTCTCTCTCTCTCTCTTTCCCAGGGCCACTATAATGCCCCCAGAGCCTTAGCCAATAATAACGCAGGTGCAACGGCTAAAGTAGTTTATCATTGGCCAGATCTTTATGTACAGGGCCGATCCTATTGGCCGGGCGAGTCGTTATATCTCCTCTCCATTATTAACTACATCTTTATTTTTGTTTCCACCCCGCTTGTCTTCCTCTTTATCATCTTTTCTTGCTTATGCAGTTTCCTTTTTTCTTCTTTCGTTCGTTTGTTCTTCATAGAACCTCCAACCAGTCATTAGTTTAGACTCCCTTCTCTATTGCTGAATAAGAAACTCTCAGTAATATTTTTTTTTGCATATATATATATATATATATATATATATATATATATATATATATATATATATATATATATATATATATATATATATATATATGCAAAAAAGAAATATTACTGAGAGTTTCTTATTCTCAATATATATATATATATATATATATATATATATATATATATATATATATATATATATATATAATTCGTAATTTTGTTTTCTTTCTCGTGGTGGGTGTTGCAGCATCATGTAAGGTTTTGTGGTGTGTGCATAATGTTGCGATCGTCTTGTTTTGATAATCTATATATATGTGTTGTAGTCTGTTACCATACACTCGCCTCCTCACTTATCCAAGAATACAAAGTATTTCATATTCAGTTCTTATTACTGTCAAGTTGGTAAATATTTTTATTGCATAGATTCTTTTTTTTATTTATTTTTATTTATTTTTTTTTGCCAGTAAAGTCTGTAAAGACTCCTTTTTTTTTTTACGATTTACCCTGAGGGTGTAAATGTCCCTTTTTTTACATCTGGGTGTGAGAAATGGCATTTACAACATCAGCTGACACCACCCCAATCTTGACACCCTCCTTCTTGTACCCCTCCCTCCAACCCACCCTCTCACTACCCCCCCCCACACCCACACCCACACCCCCCGACAAGGGACAGTGGTCAACCACGCCATACGTCCTCTCCCCCGCCCCCTCCCCCCCCCCCCATCCTTCCCCCTCACTTCCCTTTCCTATTCCTTTACTCACCCAATTCATTCTCCCTTATACATGTACTCATATCTCTCTCTCTCTCTCTCTCTCTCTCTCTCTCTCTCTCTCTCTCTCTCTCTCTCTCTCTCTCATTTTCCCTTATACATGTACTCATCTCTCTCTCTCTCTCTCTCTCTCTCTCTCTCTCTCTCTCTCTCTCTCTCTCTCTCATTCTCCCTTATACATGTACTCATATCTCTCTCTCTCTCTCTCTCTCTCTCTCTCTCTCTCTCTCTCTCTCTCTCTCTCTCTCTCTCTCTCTCATTTTCCCTTATACATGTACTCATCTCTCTCTCTCTCTCTCTCTCTCTCTCTCTCTCTCTCTCTCTCTCTCTCTCTCTCTCTCACTCTCTCTCATTCTCCCTTATACATGTACTCATCTCTCTCTCTCTCTCTCTCTCTCTCTCTCTCTCTCTCTCTCTCTCTCTCTCTCTCTCTCTCTTCCTCCCTCTCTCCCTCACTGGTGATCTCGGGGACACTCTCCTCACACCTCTCCCTCCATTTTACACTCTAACATCACTCTCTCTCTGTCTCTCTCTTCGTTCCTGCACCACTCTCTTCCTCACTCCACTCTCCATGAACTCTCCCTCGCTTCTTCCTTCCACATCTCTCCCTCCCTCCTTTCGTACTCCCTGCCCTTCCTTTCACTTACTCTCTTGTTCCCTCCCTCCCTCCCTCCCTCCCTCCTTTTATCCCTCTCTCTTCCTCCAACCTCACCTATCTTGCTCCCTCCCTCATTTCCCATCTCCCCTCCCTCCCTCCCTCGCTCAGATCTCTGCCCCTCCCACTCCCCCCAACCTCCTCTTTTCCCCGGGCCTGACACACCAGATCATTCTGCTCCCCGGGTTATGTAGAGACACGTTCTAATTAGAGGAACCACAGGACGTCTGAGGCAGAGATGTACGGTTGCACTCGCCCCGTGCACCTCGCCCCGTGCATCCCGCCCCGAGCACGTCGCCCCGAGCACCTCGTCCCGTGCACCTCGCTCCGAGAACCTCGCCCCGTGCACCTCGCCCCCGAGCACCTCGCCCCGAGCACCTCGCCCCGAGCACCTCGCCCCGTGCACCTCGCCCCCGAGCACCTCGCCCCGAGCACCTCGCCCCGTGCACCTCGCCCCGAGCACCTCGCCCCGAGCACCTCGCCCCCGAGCACCTCGCCCCGAGCACCTCGCCCCGAGCACCTCGCCCCATGCACATCGCCCCGTGCACCTCGCCCTGTGCACCTCGGGGGT
>NC_092236.1:6430533-6445533 GCF_036320965.1 Panulirus ornatus | reverse complement strand
TTCATCAGGTAGTTTAAATGTCTGTGCTGTCTGAACTAACATACACAAACCACACGCTTTGAGATCCTCCAATAGACAGATAGATACGATAGATAAGTTTTTTTTATATTCTCTAACGCTATTACCCTTCGATGGTTATCTACAGTGAGGCAAGGTGGCGTTGTCATAAGGAAAAGGGGACGTAGAATTCTTTTTTTTTTTTTGCTCTTCGTTGATGAACCATGTACCTTCCGTCCATGGCGAGTTCACGCCTCTGAGTAACGATACAAGACAACGCGTCTCATAGAACAGTTGACATACACGTTATCACTGTACCCTCTCGCGAGGTTCCCCATGCCACGTATGTGGCTGCAAGTTGTTCTACAGGTGTTGTACAGGTAGGTAGGTAGGTAGGTAGGTAGGTAGGTAGGTATGGAGGTAGGTAGGTAGGCATGTAGGTAGGTAAGAGGTGTACGCTGTAGTCAGGAGGGACTGTAGAGAGGGAGGGAGGGCGAGGTGTGGAGAGTGGCGTAGGACCACGGCACGTGAACGCCCGACCCGCAGACCCCTCTCGCTGTTGCACGTGTGGTCATGATCCACCTCCACCACCACAACTGACCCTCCCCATCATCACCTACGAGCCGGGGGAGGAGGGGAAGGGGGGGGGGGAGGTATGGGCCGTAGACGCGGGGCCGCCACTCACAGCCCGAGGTAGCCCGGCCGGGCGGGGGGTGTGTGAGGAAGACGTGGGAGTTGGAGAAGGAATCAGAAAAGGAGAAAAACTGTTTAGATCCCGGCCGGTGCTGGTGGGGTGGGGTGGGGGGAGGGGAGGGGGTGGCGTCTGAAGGCGAGACTGGGGGGATCCTCCCCCCCCACGTCATGGGCGATTAGCAGCACTTGTTGGGGGGGAGGTGAGGTGGGGGGAGGGGATGTTGCCGTGGTGGTGGTGAGAGGGTGTGGATGGTGGTGGGGGAGGGGTTATTGTTGTTGGGGGGGTGGGGGAGGGGTTGATGTGGTGGTGGAAATGTTTCCTTGGAGTTTTGGTGGTGTTAGTTATCGGGGGTGGGTGGGGGTTGGGGGGTGGGGGGTTGAGATGTTGCTGGGGTGGTGGAGATGTTGCTGGAGGGGAGGAGGTTTACCTGTGTGGGGGGGGGGATATGTGGCACTGAGTTGTGGGGGGACGTATGGCGGTTGGAGATGGTATACCGAGGGTGGAGGCAGGAGGTGTTGGCATGTTGTGGTCATCATGGCGTAAAGATGAAAAAAGATTTCGAGATGTTCCTGCGTGTGATCTGGTGTGTCCTTGTGTAAAACTGGGAGTTGTTGGGTTTGTTTAGGTAGATCGGTTGTGCAGATAGATAGATAAATAGATAGATAGATAGATAGATAGATAGAGAGAGAGAGAGAGAGAGAGAGAGAGAGAGAGAGAGAGAGAGAGAGAGAGAGAGAGAACAAAGCATCGCCACCAAGACAGAGACAGCACGAGACTGTGAGAAAGAGACAAGAGAATATGGTTGGGACTCTCATCTCTCCCCCTCATAATACAACCTCACATAATTACCTGCACCCCTCACACACACACACACACACACACACACACACACACACACACACACACACTCTCATACGCTCGCCCTCATACACACTCGTCCGCATGCTATTTTGCAGTTGGCCCTAATTGTTCCCGGCCCCCGGCCACACGCGACGCACGCGAAATCACACTCGCGTGTGAATTATATGTGAGTTAGTTCACGAAATGTGTACATAAAGAGGTAGGCAAGTGGGGGCCATGATGATGATCAAGTCATGAGCCCGGGCGTGTATGGTCATGAGGCTGGTGGGCGGTCCTGGGTCGGTGGTGCCATGTCTGTTCCCCTGTGGCTCTGATGGCCTTGCCATATGAGGCGCACCAGGCCTCTGCGTCTAATGGGAATGCTACACGTACTGTGCTGGGGTCAAACTATATATATATATATATATATATATATATATATATATATATATATATATATATATATATATAGATAGATAGATAGATAGATAGATAGATAGATAGATAGAGCAGTCAAGCTATTATCTGACTCTGATATGACCTGAAGGTGGAGTGATATGGTATTATTAGATCTTCGTATCATCAGTCGACAGGGTGTTGAACTATAACAGCCGACATAACCCGGTCACATTATCTATCTTCATCTCTCTCTCTCTCTCTCTCTCTCTCTCTCTCTCTCTCTCTCTCTCTCTCTCTCTCTCTCTCTCTCTCTCTCCAGTACGGCAGCTCCCGATCTCCCTGAAGCATCTTGAATTTAAGAAAAAAAAAAGAAAAACCCACAAATCAGCAATTTACAGCAGGCATCACCTTGATCAACCCGTCCTGATAGATCAACCACTTGATCCTGTTCGGTTTTAGACCCAAAGCCCAGAATCGTAGCTCCGCACTTACGTTCTGTGGTTCGCGATGTGAATCCCGTGTCCTTCGTAATTAGCGCCAGGTCAAAAGACATGTGTGTTTTATCGCTTCGAGACACCCCGTTAGCGCGGCATCGAACCCGGGATCTCCCAAGCCAAGAAGCTGTTTACCGGTAATTACGTCAGCTTAATGGGCCTTAAGTGAGTGATTAAGAAGGTCTCTAGTTGTGTGGAAGGCTTTTGTTGACCTCGCTACACTGGACCTGATCTGAGGACAAGTGTGAGTGGCTGAGGACAAGTGTAAGTGGCTGAGGACAAGTGTGAGTGGCTGAGGACAAGTGTGAGTGGCTGAGGACAAGTGTGAGTGGCTGAGGACAAGTGTGAGTGGCTGAGGACGAGCATGAGTGGCTGAGGACAAGTGTGAGTGGTTGAGGACAAGCGTGAGTGGTTGAGGACAAGCGTGAGTGGCTGAGGACGAGCATGAGTGGCTGAGGACAAGTGTGAGTGGCTGAGGACAAGAGTAAATTAGGTGAGGGGTCTGCACGCACTCTCCCCAGGGAGGATGGAGAGTCACACATAAGGACGACATCCTACAGTGTTTCATCGGGATATTCGTCCATATCCCCCCCCCCCCACACACTTCCCTCACTCTTCCCTCCCCGAGACACTCACCGTGGTGAGGTGCGTTGAAACATGAGGTGCGGGTGAGACGAACGCACTCAACGCTGGCCTGAAGTGGCTCCCCAGCTGAGGCACCTCCCCTCCCCTCACTCCCTCGTCTCCCCTCTCCTCTCCCCTCCGGGCCATAAGATCGTGGGAGATAGATCATATCTTAGGAATATAAGTAAAGCAGATCCTGCAGTAGATATAAGTAAAGATAGATGATCACTTGAGAGTAAAGTAACTGTTTTATTAACGCTAGCCACAGGGAAGTCTAGAGGGATACGGAGAATGAGCCGTGTGAGGGACGTGTGTGTGTATGAGGGGGAGACGTTGTTCATCTGTGGACTAGAAGCCAGCAAGCTACGCGTGGGTCAGGCAGGGAAAAGGGGAAAAAAATAACAGCTACCTGGGCCGAAGGAATGAGACTTAACAGCCACTGAAGTGCTGGTCTCATTGCGCCCAGCCGTCTGTAGCTCTCTGCCGACCACCTCCCGCCTACCACTGTGGTTGTGAGAGAGAGAGATAGATAGAGAGAGAGAGAGAGAGAGAGAGAGAGAGAGAGAGAGAGAGAGAGAGAGAGAGAGAGAGAGAGCATGATCCCTTCACAACACCACCTAACCCTCACTCGGAAAGAGACCCACCTCCCCTCCCCCACAAACCTCCCTGTAAAATTAATAAAGTCGAATGGGAGGTTCAAGAGAGGCAGGAGTTACGACCATGGCTCCTGACGAGGCCAGAGAATCAGATAACGCCACACGGCCGTCATGCATCAGCTGGGGCGGCCCCGGGCACTCCTCATGACAGTCAGGCACCACCTGTGTGTGTGTGTGTGTGTGTGTGTGTGTGTGTGTCTTTACTGATGTAATCAACGAGTGGTGAGGATCTTTACCATGACCTCACACTGTGGGAGGTGGAGACCTGGCTGGGATAGGGGATGTCTGCTGCTGGGACACTGGCACACATCACAAGCTCCTAAAACAAGTGTGACCGCATCCCGTAACATGGCTGGTGTTAGGAGACAAACACCCTGCCTCTCATTATACTCCCCTGCCTCCCAGTATGCTCCCCTGCCTCTCATTATACTCCCCTGCCTCCCAGTATGCTCCCCTGCCTCTCATAATACTCCCCTGCCTCCTAGTATACTCCTCTACCTCCCAGTATACTCCCCCTCCTCCCAGTATACTCCTCTGCCTCGCAGTATACTCCCCTGCCTCCCAGTATATTCCACTGCCTCACAGTATATTTCCTGCCTCCCATTATATTCCACTCCTTCGCAGTATATTCCTCTGCCTCACAGTATCTTGAAGGAGAGTACCTGTCGTGTATATATATATATATATATATATATATATATATATATATATATATATATATATATATATATATATATACCGTCGTGCACATAGAGGCGGGAGGAGGAGGCGAGTTGGGAGGTGTAACAGCAGGAGGAGGAGGAGGGCGGCGGAGGGGAGGAGGGTGGGTAGGCGGGCAGGCAGGCAGCGTGCGTGACCCCTCGGGCCAAACAGGCCTTTGTGCAGTCCGGCTTGGCCCTCACAATTTTATACACCTTCTCAAGCCATTCTTCCAGAAGTATGTGTTCTCTTAAACCTTTACAAAAAAAAAAAAAAAAAAAAGAAAGAAATACCTTGAGCCCAGCGCTATCCTCCTCTGTATTCAAAGGACCTGGTTGGTTGTTGATGTCCTTTATTCCTCGGGCCTGGCCTCTTGTAATGGATATTACACACACACACACACACACACACACACACACACACACACACACACACACACACCGATACCCTCCTCCCTGTGACGTAGTCTCTGATGGCAATATTTCATCTGTGAAGGTGAGGGACACATACACACTAGGGGGGTAGTCCATGGTGCGGGGGCTATTGTGTGTATGTGTTTGGTATATGTGACGGTGTTCGGTAACCTCCTGTCTGATTCTTGGCCCTCGAGGTGTGTGTGTGTGTGTGTGTGTGTGTGTGTGTGTGTGTGTGTGTGTGTGAAGTGTCAATTACACAACAGGTTCATGAGTATAGTTTCAACTTGTTGAATGTGCAGCAGCTTAGAGAGAGAGAGAGAGAGAGAGAGAGAGAGAGAGAGAGAGAGAGAGAGAGAGAGAGAGAGAGAGAGGTTCAACACGAGGGTAAAAGGGATGTACATTTCTCTTTGTCGGTAAAGAAAAGAAGAAATACAGAAAAAAAAAGTTAAGGGGGGAATATTTTTCTTTTTTTATAAAGTCTTATATCATTTCCACGAAGGGGAGAGTGTTTTCTTCCTCCCCCTCCTCCCTCCTTCCTTCCTTCCTTCTGATCTTACTGTGATATGAAGTCAGGTGAAGGCAGAGTGTGTGGAGGAAGGGGTTGTGTGTGGGGGAGGAGGGCGACCATAGCTCTGTCTTCAAGCTATACCTTGAGCTTAGCTTGTATGTCTTCGTTTTTTACAAATAAACCTCCTACTTAAGCTGTCCTTATGGAGGGGCTGGCTCAGGTGTCCTTTTGTGCATTGTATTGCACACCTTTGCATTCTCTTGCTGAAGACGGCTTTGCTTGGTGTATGGTAGCTTTGCTATAGGTATATTACCTTCGCTTTATGTATTTCAGGATTACTTTGTGATTCGTATGATATATATATATATATATATATATATATATATATATATATATATATATATATATATATATATATATATATATATATATATATATTATCCTTATTGAATCCGTCCGTACTTCTGTTCCCCCATCATCCATACACCCACCTATGCACCCAGCCATGCAACCTACCGCCCGCCCAGCCAGCCAGCCAGCCAGCCAGCCAGCCAGCCAGCCAGCCAGCCAGCCAGCCAGCCATCGCACCTGGGGATTAAAGGTACATTTCATATTGTTTGTTCCTCAGGTGTCTCATCACAGGCGCCCCGTCCTGCAGATGCCTTCATTAGGGAGCAAACTTCCCCTGGGAAATCTACCAATGACATAATGGTTATAAAACTGGTGCCCCTCCCCAGGGCCTCCTCCTGTGGAGGGAAGGGAGGGAAGTAGGTTGGAGGGAGGGAAGGAGGTTGGAGGGAGGGAGAGAGGAAAGGGAGAGACGATGTTTGGAGGGAGGGAAGGGAGATGATCCGGGGTTTGGAGAAACGGAGGGAAAGGAAGAGGACGAGGTTTGGTGGGAGTAAGAGGGGTTGGGAGGGAAGGAGGAGATGAGGTTTTGAGAGAAGGAAGGAGGACACAAATTTTGGAGGGAAGGAAGGATAAATTTTGGAGGGAAGGAGGTGGAGAGAAGAGGTTGAGAGGGAGGGAGGGAGGGAGAGGAATGGCGAGTGGTAGCTCCCTACCCAGCGAGTGTGTTTGAGAATGCCCCTCCGAGATACCACAGGGTACAACCACGTCCTGGTACACCGAGAATTTAAAAAGATCAATTCACTCTGTGAGCCGGGACTGTGTGACAGCTGGGCTGGCCCGGGGGAGTAAGGAGGGAAGGAGGGAGGGAGGAAGGGATGAGTGGCGACGGGTCACCTCCCCACACGAACATGACAGTGGCCATCCCAGTGCGTGTCATGATTCCTTGACGACGACACCATCATCATCCCACCATCATCCCTGGGACAAAGCGACGCGTCTGCCATCATCCGTGGTGATGGCGTGAAGCTCGCGGGCAAACGTTTGACCTCAAATGAGGCGAGGTGCTCCTCCCGTCAACAACATTGTTGATGTATGGAACGATCTACCACTTAAGAGTAGTTGATAAGCAATACCATAAATACTTTAGAGCACAAACATGATGGATATGTTGCTTCAAATCCACGATTGATATTATTAGCTCCTCCTCAGCTATACGACAAGTGTACGGGTCTCCCTCTGTGGCAAGACGTATAAGTCTTTCTACTCCTACCACATCTACTCCTACCACATCTACTCCTACCACATCTACTCCTACCACATCTACTCCCACAACAACATCGACTTCTACCGCGTTAATCAGTGACTTCCCGATCCCTCCCCACTGCCACAAACAGCCTCGTTAGGGACCCAGTGGTCCGCTGCTGTTTGCGTGTGGTTAAATACACTTACCACACGTCGGAATCATCCTCCCCCCCCTTCCTCCCCCCCACACACACACACCTTCCTTCCCCTCCCCCCCCCCTCCCTCCCCTTCCTCTCCCTCACCCATTAGAAAAAAATTTCCCCGAACGATACTAATGTAGATACCTGAGCGCCAACTACGATACCCCCCCCCTCCCTCCCTCACCCTAGGGGGGGGAGAGGAGGGTTTAGGCCAGGCTAACGTTACCTACGATAGCGCGAAAGGTTCCACAAGTTGTAAGGAACTCCAGGATAATATCCGGTTGCGGGTTTTGGATGGGGGGGAGGGGGTGGTTTCTTGGGGGTTGGGGGTGGTTTGGTGGAGGGAGGGGGGGAGAGAGCATCATCCCCCCCCCCCCCCTCCCTCTTCTCCGGGTCCCCACAATATATAGGGCCGGGGGCGCCCGGCTAAGTTTTCGCTTCCGCCGACTAAATCGTCGAAACACGTAATGAGCTGTCACTGGTGGTGGCCCGGCCCGGCCAGGTCCCTCGGTCGGTCCCTGGCTCTCTCTCTCTCTCTCTCTCTCTCTCTCTCTCTCTCTCTCTCTCTCTCTCTCTCTCTCTCTCTCCGGGGGCCGCATTATCTCGCTCACACAATCTTATTTCGTTGGGTTGATAAGTGACATGATTTTTGATATATATACTATATTATATAATATATATATATATATATATATATATATATATTTAAATATATATGATAATATATAATATATATATATTCCCAAGGAAGTAGTTAAGATGTTATGTATTATACACGAAGAGAGAGATTATTAATTGATGTTATTCCTTATCAGTCAAGAACACTTGAACGTAAAGGGTCATTAACCCCAACCTCACTGTAAACATGGGTGATATCAGTATAGACGGTGGTCAGCAGGTCAGACCCGTGCCCTCACGGGCAATGGTCAGCAGGTGAGACCCGTACCCTCACGAGGGAAGGTCAGCAGGTCAGACCCGTACCCTCACGAGTGAATGTCAGCAGGTCAGACCCGTACCCTCACGGAGGGAATGTTCAGCAGGTCAGACCCGCACCCTCACGAGGGAAGGTCAGCAGCTCAGACCCTTACCCTCACGAGGGAAGGTCAGCAGGTCAGACCCTTACCCTCACGAGGGAAGGTCAGCAGGTCAGCCCCGTACCCTCACGAGGGAAGGTCAGCAGGTCAGACCCTTACCTTCAGGAGGAAAGGTCAGCAGGTCAGAGCCTCTCCTGAGGGACCAAGGTCAGCGGATCCCCTTGTCATGTTTTCAGACGATCCTTCACCTCGGCCGCACCTGCAGGAGGATGCGGTGTGTTCACTCAGCCAAATATCAAAGTTGAGAACAAAGGCCAGATCAGGGCAAGATCCTGGGGTTATTATCGTGACTCACCTCGTCCTAGAATGTTGAAGGAGACCCCGAGGTCATCTTCGATAACACCAATTGCCCTTGACCCATGATGATCCGAAGTGAACAAATATGACTTAGAATGGCTTCCTGTGACCTGAAATGATCTCAAATGCTTCACAGGGGATTAGAAACAACTAAGAAGAATAGATATATCGAGATCGTTCTGGAAAGCTGGTCATGATAATCGTTTTTCCATCGTGTCATACAAGATGACCTAACACGACGGAGGAGGGAGGACCCGGCATGACCCTAAATGATATAAGATGGTCCGCAGTGACTCTGTTCGATACAGGATGACCCTCCAGACGTAAGGAGATGGCTCAAGACGCCCCAGGGTGACCTGAGATGCGTAGAGATGATCGGCGACTGCAGAAGGCGACCTCAGACGTAAGGATGTGGATCTAGACGGGCTCCAAGACCACTCGGGGTTAGGAAATGATCCAGGACGACACAAGATAAGCTTAAACAAGAAGAAAAAGAAGGAAGGGGATAACCTTCGTGGGACACACGAAGGTCCAAGATGGTTCGAAGTGACACCACATATACCGGAAGGTGACTTCCGGGCAGTGCAAGGTCATTAAAAGTGCCAAAAGTAATATACGCGATCACAGACGAGAGGGAACGTGATTTGGGGGTGACGCAAGAACTTGTAATGCATCAGTATGTGACCCGCCAAACGCTTCCAGTCTTCAGGGAGCCTGGAATGGTGGCCACTAACCTGTTCTTCCTTTCTGCTGACGAAGGAAGACCTTTCACGACATCAAACAATGTTTTGAACTCTCGAAGAAGCTCCTTATCAGGTTCATAACCCTCCATCTGAGGATGGAAATAAAAAGTTTGTTCTTTAGAAATACGGAACTGGAAAGAGTACAATCGCGAGCAAACGTCTCTGTTCTCGGATCTTTGGATCCAGATTTCAATGACCTTTACACAGGGGCTCCCTGGACGGCTGGAAGGCCCTCAGAGAGCCCCATTGTTGCCACCGATGCCTTAGTAAGGGGAGGTTGGGGGAGGGGAAGGGCGGGGGTTGCCCTGGGTGTACCTGTGGGTGTAGCGACCAGCCGGAGTCCCTACAGCGTCGCCTGGTGTAGGACCCGCTCTCCTGCAGGTGTCCACACCGTCCAGGGAGGAGACAGCGGGCAGGAAGGTTCCCCCCCCTCTCTGTCCTCAGGGAGGACCGAGGATAAGGTAACCAGAAGCCTTCTTCTTATGAGTCCAGCTTGTGTGAGAAGACATTAGGAACCTGGATTATTGCAGTTCGTCTGAGACGTTTCTGGTGTTCATCCAGCAGGCTGTTACCGAAGGTGTCTCCTCCCGGAGGTTAGGTTCTTACATCCGGGAATTAATAAGAGATTTATTGAGTGTATCGCAGGGGTCGTCCAGGGAGGCTGGAGCTGCCAGCTTTGGCACGGCGGTCTCCATGGTACGACCCTTGAGTGCGACGGTACGGCCCATGAGCACGACCGCACGACCCTTGAGTGCGACGGTACGGCCCATGAACACGACCGTACGACCCTTGATTGCGACGGTACGGCCCATGAGCACGACCGTACGACCCTTGAGTATGATAACCTGGCCCTTAACCCGACCTCTTAAGGGTCAGGATAAAGGTCAAACCATCATGTCCTCAGGACCATATACAGTCGTGCCCAAGGGCCGTCGTAACGATGCGTCCTTCTCAAAGGGACAGAGTTAACGTCTGAGCGCCCTGTGATGCGACCCCTCCTCCCCCACGAGACAGTTATATGAGGGCGTAAGTAGTTAGGTAGGTAGGTGGTTGGTAGATGGATGGGTAGGTAGACGGACAGTTAGTTAGGTAGGTGGGTGGGTAGGTAGGTAGGTAGGTAGGCACCGTCTGTGAAGTGGTTTCCGGGCAAGACCGACACCTTCTCGTATAGGCAACCTTGGAATTAATTACTGACGAGGTTGGCACAAGTGGCACCCCGGTCTGGGGAGAGGGGAGAGGGAGGGGAAGAGCCGGGAGGAGGAGGAGGAGGAGGAGGAGGAGGTGGTGGTGGTGGTGGTGATGATGATGATGATGATGATGAGAGAGGAAGGGAGGGGAGGAGGAGGAGGAGGAGGTGGTGGTGATGATGATGAGAGAGGAAGGGAGGGGAGGAGGAGGAGGAGGTGGTGGTGATGATGATGAGAGGGGAAGGGAGGGAAGGAGGAGGTGGTGGTGGTGGTGGTGGTGGTGGTGGTGAGAGGGGAAGGGAGAAGTGAGTTGGGGAGGGCTTGTTGGGAAGGGGATGTGCGGGAGAGACGTGGTGAAGGATGGGGTCATGTTGTGGTGGAAAGTGTGTAGTGTCGTGGTATGGTGTTTCCTGACCTTTCTACGCCACACAGGAACACAGGAAGTTTCTAGATAGATATTTAGATAATATTTTTATGATAGACAGTCTATTTCTCAACCCTCTACTACTGTCACTTACTCTTGTAGGAGAACGAATGCATACATAGACATTGTGGTGACGATTGCTGGTGGTGAAAATCTCGAATTAAGAATGAAGAAAATTAAAGATCCAGCGGAGGAAGAAATAGAAATAGCACAATAAACTAAGGACGTGGAATTAGAGAAGAAAATGAGGTTAGGTGAACAGAGGAAGAAAGGATAGAATAATGAGGTACATGGAAAAAAAGGGAGAAGCAAAGTTTAGCATGAAGAAGGGGAGATAATGAAAGAAAGATGATAAAGAAGGAAGGAAGGAGGGAGGAAGGAAGGAAGGATGGAAAGAAGGAAGGAATGGAAGAGAAAAGAATTTGGTAGTCTGTAGACAGGAGAGACAATGTTGCCATCTACGGGTGGAACTACAGAGGGAAATGTCTTGATCAGGTGATTCTGGTAATAGTGATCTCGCCTGTCACTCTCCCTAGCCCTCTAACCTCCCCTAAACTTCACTCTCCCTAGCTCTCCACTCTCCCCTGGCACTCTCCCCGACCCTCCCACTCTCCCGTAAGACAGTCCCGGCTTTCCACTCTCCCATGGCACTCTCCCCGACCCCTCCACTCTCCCATAACACTCTCCCCGACTCTCTCTCTCTCTCTCTGGCCTGGACTGGTAGTTCGTCACCCATTCCATCATCTAGGAATGTCTCAGGAAGCATACAGTGTAAATATATAAATCCCAACACCTCTATTGTATGATACAATACAAGCATACAATACCCGGCCACAGCTGTTGTATGTTGTCCACTTGAACACGACGGTACGACCCTTGAGCAAGATGATATTACTCTTAAGCACGACGGTACGACCCTTAAGCACGACGGTACGACCCTTGAGAAAGATGATATTATTCTTAAGCACTACGGTACGGTCCTTGAGCACGACGGTGCGACTCTTGAGCACGACGGTACGACCCTTGAGCACGACGGTACGACCCTTGAGCACGACGGTACGACCCTTGATCACGACGGTACGACCCTTGAGCACGACGGCGCGACCCTTGAGCACGACGGTACGACCCTTGAGCACGACGGTACGACCCTTGAGCACGACGGTACGACCCTTGAGCACGACGGTACGACCCTTGAGCACAATCTCTGCGTAAATATAATGCAAATACCCGTAAAATGATTAGCAAAAAATACTTATAATTCAAATGAAACATGAGTAAGAAGTGTGTGTCACTGCAAATCGCAAAATCAACCCAGAAAATGTTGTGTTAGAAGCAAGAGCATAATTACCCAGACAGTCGGTCCATTAATTACAGAAAACGGCGACTTGGTTCAGGACAATGAAGACAAGGCAAAGATATTTCAAATGATTATTATTACTTTTTTTTTTTATCTTTATTGAACAATCTCTGCCCCAAATTCAGCCATAGCGCTGATAGAGGAGAACATTTTTGCTATATATTGATATACATGTTCAAGATAGCTCTGTATTGCCACCATAGAATAAGATGAAAAGTAAAGAAAACGCCACAGTCACATACGCGATACAAAGGAATGAAAGATGTCACTTGTTAGAAGGGAGCTTCGAGGCACTGTAGAAACAACATCGTACGAAAAATGGTGATAAGCCTCCGATAAGAAGTGGTCGCCCCATTAGCTCCGCGCGTGTGTAGTGGGTAATGCTACGGAAACCATCGCTCGACACGAGATCGTACATCACTCAGGGGGATCACGGCTTCATCATCAACGATTACCATACACGGTGAGAGACGACTTGTCAAGCACTTCTTATCCACGACCAACGTGATCCACACCTTCCTGGTCACGGATCAAAGGTTATTGGTATTATCTTCCATCATTCATCAGTTCGTTCTTCCAAAACCCATAACCCACCAATAGCTACGTACGTTCCTGGTCTCCTACACCACCACAGAGAACCTCTAAAAAGGGGATCCAGTAGTTTGCTGGTGCTTGCCGTTTGTTTTCCTTTGTATTCCTTTGCTCTACGGGGCGGCCCTTGAGCACGACGGCACGGCGGCCCTTGAACAAGACATGGCGGCCCTTAAGCAACACAAGTGCAACCCTTATGCACGAAGGTCATTACCGTCGTGTTCAAGGGTTGTATTATCGTTACGGAGGGCCCGTGCCATAAGTAGCTATGGGCCGTACCCTCGTGCTCAAGACCTTAACCTGTAGTTCTAAACATATATATATATATATATATATATATATATATATATATATATATATATATATATATATATATATATATATATATATATATGTTTACCAAATGGCGTCCTGGCTTCGTCTCTTCGATGTATATCAACTGACTTATATTTCTCTCTTGTGTCTCCCCTGATGATGTGATTATTACACGAAAGTGCACTTGGGAACTTATCGTGTTTCATTTTCCCCGTGGACTCATAGGAATATATATATATATATATATATATATATATATATATATATATATATATATATATATATATATATATATATATATATCCCTTACTGAAAAAATGGTTTAGAGGGTAGTTAAAACATTGTTATAGGGAGTCCACAGTATGGGCATCACAGGCCAATATTTCCCCGTAACAAAAATGAAAGGCAAAGAATAAACAGGTTTTATTTATCACAGGGAGGAAAAAAAAGAAATTGCCTCCGCCAAAATTTGAAAGAATGTGCTTTTTGACTTGAGGACAGAGGAATGGCTTTATAGAGGGACGTGAGAGGAATGGCGAGTTCCTCTTACTGCTGCAGGTTGACTTGGGCTTTTGTTCTCCCAGTTAGACCCTCACAGCCCCTGTCAACTGCCCCTGTCACCAGCCCCCGTCACCAGCCCCTGTCACCAGCCCCAGTCACAAATCTGTTCTTGAAGTCATTTTTTTTTCTACGTCCAGTCTTACTTGGCTGGTCCCTCTAGTCAGACTCTCAAATCAGGTCCAATTACTTACTTGTCTCTTAAAGCAGATCCATGAGTCTCTCTCTCTCTCTCTCTCTCTCTCTCTCTCTCTCTCTCTCTCTCTCTCTCTCTCTCTCTCTCAAGACAGTCCCCCCTCCAGTCACTGACTCAGAGAACAGGTCAGGTCGCAGTAACGACGGGGAGGTCAACCATGGACCCCATACAGGAGGTCAACTATGGACTTCACACAGGAGGTCAACCATGGACCTCACAGGAGGTTCAGCGGGTGGCCTCGCTTGGCTAAGGTCTTTTCCCATTTCCGTCGACCTCTTCCCGATCTCTTCCCCTCCAGAAGAGGTCCAGGCGCGACTCGGACTCCCCAGCAAACACCTTTTCATTTTACGCCCTTGCGTCCGTAAAGGCGCAATTAGCTGTAGACCTGGAATATAGAAAAAGGAATCCGGGCTGACCTTAGCTATTGTCTAGCAGCATTTCTCCGCCCGCCACTCAGCTAACACTTGACATTTCACCAGCAAACCACAGGGTGGGTCTGTATTACCAGCTTTGGTCCTCCCCTTGGTAAACCCATCTGTGAGAGGAGGACAGCATCATCAGCATAGCTCTCCCCTGCCCCATCCACAGAACTCTCACACCAGGTGAGAGGAACGCAGGTACTCTGTGTGTGTGTGTGTGTGTGTGTGTGTGTGTGTGCACGGGGCTCCAGGTGATCGAGACGGTAACAACTATATGAGGTTTTCAGCTTGAACTGCGTCAGTACGGCGAGATCAATGGCCAGCATTATGCAGGGAGGCTCGCCCACTCGCCCGTCACACAGCCAGACAGGTAAATGCCTCTCACCTGTGCCGCCGCCGCCCCCCCTCCCCCACTCCCCGAGGGGAGTGGGGGGGCGCCCTCCCTCTCCCCTCCTCCTCCCCCTCCCCCACCCCCCCAGGTACTACAACGGGTCTTCACTTACCCGAGCTGATTCATAAGAAGTTTTTTTTTGTGTGTGTGTGTGTGGGAAGGGGAGGTTGATGCCGCGGCCCGAATCCTTCATGTGTTTCGAGGTCTCAGTGTCGGGGTGATCGGAACCATTTTATGTCGAGGTCTGACGGACTGTGATCCGTGTTTTGTGGCCTCGGTGTCGCTGATCCGAACCCCCTGTGTTTCG
>NC_092236.1:6318033-6418033 GCF_036320965.1 Panulirus ornatus | reverse complement strand
TAGGTGCCAGACGGAGTGCCAGCCAAGACGGGTGGCAATAGGGAGTGTCAGATAAGACGGGTGTCAAAGGAAGTGGCATCCAAGGTAGGTGTCAGGAAGGAGTGTCATCCAAGGTGGGTGTCAGGAAGGAGTGTCATCCAAGGTGGGTGTCGGAAGGAAGGAGTGGCATCCAAGGTGAGTGTCAGAAAGAGTATCATCCAAGCGGGGTGTCAGAGGGAGTGTCATCCAAGGTGGGAGTCAGGAAGGAAAGAGTGTCAGGTGATCAAGGGAAAATCGAGGGTGAGGAGAGAGAGAGAGAGAGAGAGAGAGAGAGAGAGAGAGAGAGAGAGAGAGAGAGAGAGAGAGAGAGAGAGGTGGGTGCGGGGGTGGGTGTGTGAGAGAGAGAGAGGGGGGGGTTATACAATATTGGTGTCATCCATGCTGTTGTATTTGACTTTTATTTCATTGCTAGTGTCAGAATCTCTCTCTCTCTCTCTCTCTCTCTCTCTCTCTCTCTCTCTCTCTCTCTCTCTCTCTCTCTCTCTCTCTCTCTCTCTCTCTCTCTCTCTCTTCCTCCCTCTCCTCCTCCCTCTACCCCCCCCACACACACAGGGTCTGTGTCCACTGTCAGAGAGAATCTATGAATGCCAATTTTTCCGGTGCGTGTTCAGTCTGATTTGTGTAGGCCTTTATTGGTTAAAGGTTTTATATCTCTTTCAACGTTTCGCTACAGCCTAGTCAATTGGAAGGGCTACCCACCCACCCCACCCCACCCACCCCAACCACTCACCCCCACCCACCCCACCCACCCCACCCCACCCACCCCAATTCTTTTTTTTTTTAACATTTTTTTCCCCCCAGGATGAGTGGGAAGTCCCATTCTGACGGAACGATTCAGGGAGAGAGAGAGAGGGGGGAGGAGGGAAAAATATAAATTAGCATAATGTAATTTGTAATTACATTCGATGCTTTTTGGATTCATCTTAATTTTTTTTGTATTTGCTTTTTTTTTTTTTTCTAAGTGTGTTGTTGTTGATGTTGTTGTTGTTGTTGTCGTCATAATTTGGTTGGGTACAAAGTAACGATGCTATACAGAGTGGAAATATTTCATTAGGGTAATTTGGCGCCAGAGATGTGGGAATAGTGATGAGAGGTGGGGGGGAGGAAGGAGGGAGGGGGAAAAGGGGGGGGTGTGTGGGGTAGGAAAGACAGAGGGTTACGGGTGGGGGAAGAGGAGGAGGAGGAGGAGGGACAGGTGAGACACTGGAGAGAGAGAGAGAGAGAGAGAGAGAGAGAGAGAGAGAGAGAGAGAGAGAGAGAGAGAGAGAGAGAGAGAGAAGGTGCGTTTCAGAGAAAAGGTTAGAACAAGGAAGGGGGAATAAAAAAAGATAAGGGAATAAAAGGGGGGGAAACCAGCTTACGCCAGCTGAGGCCGAGAAGGAAGGGAGGGAGGGAGGGAAATTTTCAGGGATAATCCGGTGACTTTAGGGTAAAAAATTACGATGTTTAGGGGAGAAAACAGTCGGGATTTTTCGAATGCGTGGTGTGAAGAATTGAGGCTATCTATCGTGGGGGGGGGGGGTTGTTAAGGTGTTACCTGGGGAATTTTGAGGAGGACACGAGGGGAAATGTTAATGATGAAATATACTGTATTGATCGTATGTTAATGATGAAATATACTGTATTGATCGTATGTTAATGATGAAGTATGCTGTATTGATCGTATGTTAATGATGAAATATACTGTATTGATCGTATGTTAATGATGAAATATACTGTATTGATCGTATGTTAATGATGAAATATACTGTATTGATCGTATGTTAATGATGAAATATACTGTATTGATCGTATGTTAATGATGAAATATACTGTATTGATCGTATGTTAATGATGAAATATACTGTATTGATCGTATGTTAATGATGAAATATACTGTATTGATCGTATGTTAATGATGAAATATACTGTATTGATCGTATGTTAATGATGAAATATACTGTATTGATCGTATGTTAATGATGAAATATACTGTATTGATCGTATGTTAATGATGAAATATACTGTATTGATCGTATGTTAATGATGAAATATATTGTATTGATCGTATGTGGAATTGAAGGACTGTGACTAGCTAGATGGATAGGAGGCGGTAGCGAGATGGACGAATACGTCGATAGATAACAGATGAATGGATATACAGATAGATAGATTAAAATAAAAGAGGTGGTAGCTATATAGAAGAGACATAGAGAGAGAGAGAGAGAGAGAGAGAGAGAGAGAGAGAGAGAGAGAGAGAGAGAGAGAGCGTATGTGAACGTTTCTCTGGTGACGTCACAGCATGAGGGACAGGACAATGATGGAGGGAGAGGCAGCGAAATATTTACCCGTTAAAGATGATGAGAGCTTTCTCTCCCTCCTCCCCCCCTCTCCTCTCCCCTCTTCCCTCTCCCCCCCCCTCATCCACTTCCTCCCTCCCCCTTCTCTCTCTCTCTCCCTCCCATCCCCTACCACCACCACCCATCTCGCACTCTCTCTCTCTCTCCTCACACCTTTCCCCCAACCCATCCCCCTTCCGTAACCCCTTTCTCTCCCCATCCTGCCCTATCTTTAATCTTTATCTTTAATCTTTATCTTTAATTTTTATCTTTAATCTTTTTCTTTAAATCTTTATCTTCAATCCTTATCTTTAATCTTTATCTTTAATCTTTATCTTTAATTTTTATCTTTAATCTTTTTCTTTAAATCTTTATCTTCAATCCTTATCTTTAATCTTTATCTTTAATCTTTATCTTTAATCTTTATCTTTAATCTTTATCTTTAATCTTTAATCTAATCTTTACCTTTAATCTTTATCTTGTGTGTGTCTTACGAGGGAAGGCCAACCCTTGAGGATTGGTTGGCATGTCATGCGTGGCGGACCTGCTGCCATTCCATGAGCATCATAAGCAATATAAGAGTAGGAAGAAATAGAGACGCGTCCAGGGATGTAGAGAAATGTAGATGTACATAGAGAGATGGAGAGATTTGTAGAGAGATATAGGAAGAGATATGTACAGAGGAGAGAGAGAGAGAGAGAGAGAGAGAGAGAGAGAGAGAGAGAGAGAGAGATTTAGGGAGACGATTGTTATGTATCTGACGGAATAAAACCCGACAATAAAACATATTCTACATCTCTATCATACATTTACCAGTTTTATAGTTTGTTTTGGTTTTCCTAAGTCTCCATTGTTTACCAAATGAGCTTCACCAGTTCTGCGTATCCTCAAGAGCTTTGTTAAGACCAGTTTACGCAACGTCTGTTTTCCCCTGCGTATCCTCAAGAGCTTTGTTAAACCCAGTTTACGCAACGTCTGTTTTCCCCTGCGTATCCTCAAGAGCATTGTTAAACCCAGTTTACACAACGTCTGTTTTCCCCTGCGTATCTATTTCATCGTGAGCGCCCAGCGCTGTGTTACGAGAGCAGTTCCGTCTTGCGTCACCAGGTGTCGCCAGCCGCGTCTCTGTTGTAACCACTGCAGTTACTATTTCGCTGATGAACACTGTTTGCTGTGCTGTTGGTGATGCAGAGTGAGTATTATTCTTCCCTGAATCATCACCACCACCACGTGGGTTGGGTCCTGTCTACGCTTGACCCCGTCGACTTCGTCGTAAGATGGCGTGATTATTATTCTTCCACCGTATCACCAGCACCACCTTCTATGCCCCCGACGATTGTCTTGTGTCTGTCTTATCCCAGTTATTATATCCCCACACTACCAAGAAATCAATTTTCTTTTTCATTTAGTGTCATTAACAATAACATCATCATCATTCACACACACCGTTGCCATCTTTACTCCTATCTATGTTTTCATCTGTGACACGGCGCTGTTTACTATCATTTACTATAATCTACCATTATTTACTATTATTTACTATTATTTACCAGTAATTACTATTATTTACTTTATTTACTATTACCATACTATAATTTACTGTTATTTACCAATGTTTGCTATTATTTGCCAATGTTTACTATTGTTTACTATTATTTACCAGTATTTACTATTATTTACTATCATTCACTATCATTATACTATTATTTACCGTTATTTACCATCGTTTACTATTGTTTACTATTATTTACCAGTATTTACTATTATTTCTCCCTGGCATCGGCATCACTATCAGAGATTAGGCTCTTGTGTCGTCTCGGTCACTATCATTCATTCCCACGGGCGTCACCATCTTCATCATCATATTCACCATCATTATTCGTGCCGCCATCCCTCTGTGGGTCTAAAGCCACATGGTAATGGGACGTCTCCAAGAGGCAGAATATTGTGTAAAAGCAGAGTCGCCATTGTGTATCCAAGCACCATCATAGTACATACAACAACAAGCGCCGCCATCATAGTAGATAGAGCAATGTTGCTATTATTACTCGAAGCACGATTATAGTGTATAAAGCAATGTTACTATTATTAATCCAAGCACCATCTTAGTAAATAAAGCGATGTTACTATCATTCCTCCAAGCACAGTCATAGTAAATAAAGTGATGTTACTATTATTCCTCTAGGCACCATCATAGTAAATAAAGCAGTGTTACTATTATTCCTCCAAGCACTGTCATAGTAAATAAAGCGATGTTACTATTATTCCTCCAAGCACCGTCATAGTAAATAAAGCGATGTTACTATTATTCCTCTAGGCACCATCATAGTAAATAAAGCGATGTTACTATTATTCCTCCAAGCACCGTCATAGTAAATAAAGCAGTGTTACTATTATTCCTCCAAGCACCGTCATAGTAAATAAAGCGATGTTACTATTATTCCTCCAGGCTTCACCATCACAAAACCTCAATATTGACACCGTCAATGTCCCAGTGTCTCTCGGCGTCGCCCGACACAGGCGCTCGGCAGGATCTCCTCCTTTGCATAATAAAGTGAGAGGTGAAAATTAATTTTCTTAGAAAACTGGCGAATTTGATGATGTGAGCGTAAAGTCATTAAGATATTGGCTGTAGGTTCTTAATGGCGGTCTCTAAGGGAGGAGGAGAAAGAGGGAGGAGAAGCTCTTAGCGTGTTAAAGGGTCACCGTGGGATGGTATATCACACGTGCTCAACCTCGTGCCTCGACCTGGGTGACGATGCCGGGGGTGGTGGGGATGGAGAGACTGTGTGGCTGATGAGAATGGTGGTGGTGAGGAGGAGGAGGAGGAGGAGGAGGGTGAGGGTGTCGAAGAAGACGACGGGGAACGGACAGCTATGACTTGCGTTGGTGGTGGAGGTGGTGGTGGTGATGGTGTTGGCGATGATGGTGGTGGTGGTGGTGGTGGTGATGGTGGTGGTGGTGATGGTGGTGGTGGTGGTGGTGAGAAGTGGGTGGGTGATAATGACGCTAGTGAGGTGAGGATGGTAGTGTGGTGTGAGGACGACAGTTGCGTCAAACAGTCTGGATGGTATTGGTCCAGGAGATGATGATGGGTGTAGTCATGACGGAAGGGATGGGTGAGGGGAGATGGGGTGCGTCTGAGAGGATGGGAAGCCACTGTGATATTGCAAAAGACCCCACACGACCTTGGATTGATACACCACGAACTAGAAACCAGAATTTCGCACGTTCTTGGTCTCGCTCTACACGAAACCACTTGCGCATGTACGGGGATGAATATCGGATGATTGTGCATCCCAAAAGTTGGGAACAGTAGTTATATCCAAACGAAGCATTTCAAAAGAAAAAATTTCGGATCATCCTTGTTTCAAAATTCGGATGATTATTGGCCTTAAGGTCTAATGATGTCTGCAGTGGAGCAAGCGATGGTCCAGAGTTTGGGGCAAGTAGTATTGTAGATTTTGGGCTTAGAGTCTTCCTTAAGTTCAGAGGAGTACTTTTTGTAGCCATCAGTATGGCTACAAGTGTGGATGACCAGGTCAAGAGGTTGTTCAGACCAAGTCAGGTCAGGTCAGGGATGACCTCAAGGGTCAGTAGAACTACGGCTGATGATGGTCAGTTGACGTTGATGTTGTTCATGAATGATTAATCTTTGTTATCTTCAGAGAGTTAGATTCGAGGTCATCTTTACCTGAGGATGGTCAGATTCGAGGTCATCTTTACCTGAAGATGGTCAGATTCGAGGTCATCTTTATCTAAAGATAGTGGACACCATACTGTCTTCAAGACCTTGGTGAAGTACATAGCTCACTGGTGTTCCTTGCTGATACACAGAAACACTCGTATCAGGGATGTTACTTGTGTTAAGTATATGTGAGTGTGTGTGTGTGTGTGTGTGTGTGTGTGTGTGTGTGTGTGTGTGAGAGAGAGAGAGAGAGAGAGAGAGAGAGAGAGAGAGAGAGAGAGAGAGAGACCCTCTCAGGTGGCTGGAGCCTCAACAAGGCAGGAGAGTTAGACAACACTGACTCACTGTCTGTCACACAACAGTAAAAAGAAAAAAAAAATCTCGAGCTTTTTTTTTTATCTTACACTTTGCTGTTGAGCTGTTGGTCTGCTTCACCAACAGTAAAGAACAGACGTGGAGTAAGTAATACAGGACGGGCGTTGGTGTCAACAGTACAAGACGAGAGCGAGATGCGGAGGAGCCAAAACCGGGCGTGGTGCAAAACAGTGCAGACCAGAAGTGGGATAAAACAGTAAGAAAAAAAGAAAAAAAAACACGGACGAGGTAAAACAGTTAAAAAAAAAGAAAAAAAGATACGGAGAGGGAAGGGAGGAAGGTATATAGAGGAGGTGTGGGGTAAGCGTATTATTAGCCACAAGGTATTTGAACCTATCATTCATATCATACACTTAGGCTTATGACTCACATCATACGTTTCAGTTACTTATATTTTCGCGGGGGATGGTCAGGTGACGCGATGCTTATTGAGGGAAGGGGAGATGGAGGCGTCTTGGGTAGAAAGGGAGAGGAGAGGAGACGTGAGGGAAGGGGAGTTTAGATGAGGTAGAGGGAGGGAGAGAGGTGCTATGTGACGCTCGGGAGCATTATATTTAGTGGGATGGAAGAGAGTGCCTCTCCGGGAAGGGGAGAGAGAGAGAGAGAGAGAGAGAGAGAGAGAGAGAGAGAGAGAGAGAGAGAGAGAGAGAGAGAGAGAGAGAGAGAGGGGGGGGGGGTTGAAAATCATTCCTCACCAATTCCCAAGGCTTCTACCCCTAACCCATCCCTCCCCATCTTGCCTCACCCATCCCTGTACAATTACACGGAAGATAACAACGACCAGAAATAACGGTATGAAGATGGAGGGAAGTGAAGAAACGTAATAGAAGAAAAAAAAGTATAGGCGAAGGCGTCCTAAACAGGAGAATGATGGGACCCTGAAATACCCTACCAACAGACGCCTAACAGGACGAACACACACACACACACACACACACACACACACACACACACACACACACACACACACGGCTGAACGACTACTGTAATGACGTTGATCATCAGCGAACCTATCCAGAAACGACGACATAAAATGGCCGTCGATGAACTTCATGTTTACACGTCGGCGACAAAGATCTTTCCTCCCAGGGGCACCGGGCGGCTGAAGGTAGACCAGACAGTGTGCTTACCATTCATCCGTTCCTGTATGATGGCGGCCACAGTATATCCTGTCTTGTGGTGCCCGGTGCTCCGTCATAGCTTCTCCCCTGCTGCCCTCATGTGCGTGCGGAGTGGTGTGCTGTGGTAGGGAGGGAGGAGCCTTATGCTTTACTACCCCTGTCTCCATCTATATAGATTAGGAACCACTATCCTCCTGCAAGTAACCTCGTCATAGACCATTAGATCCTGTACTGCCGTGCCGTGCACCCCCTGATCCTCAGTCCAGACCTTAAACCCCCCTCCCTCACCTCCCTCAACCCATGCTCTACCCCCACACACCAAACTCCCCCAATTCTCCCCATCTTCCCCTTCCCTCCCTCCCCCTCACGCGGGTTATGGATGGTTGTCGTACGTATCGGCTTTGTCTCCCACTTCAATGGGCACCTGCGGTAAATTTCTCATGCTAGTGTCTCATACGTAGGGCTTAAAGGGTTCAGAGCCATATTTATTAAGGTGATGAGGGAGGGTGAGAGGGAGAGAGACAGAGGGAGAGAGGGAGGGAGGGAGGGAAGGGAGGGAGGGAGGTAGGCAGCGTCGGAGGAACATAATGGAGCTATGAAGTGGCCCCTCTCTCCCGCCTCCCGAGCGATGCTTGCCTCCTTACCCCCCCTCCATGTTCCCGCTCCTGCTGGTGCTCCTGAAGCTGCTCCTGCTGCGACTGGTGATGCCCCTACCGTTGTCCTTGCCACTGCTGCTGCTCCTGCTGCTGCTGGGCCTGTAGCTACTGTAGCCGCTGAACCTGCGGGAGAGACACGGGAGGGGAATGTTGTTGTTGGGGAGCGACAACAGTGATGGTGGTCGGTGTTGGTGGTTGGGTTCGCTACCACAACAGTGGTTCTACGGGGAGCTGAGGACTCCACTGTTCCTCCCTAGGACCAGGTGCGCCCTTACCTGCTACCGGTCCTTCTCCTGCTGAGTCTGTTCTTTGGGGAGGCCCTCTGCAGGGGCCTCAGAGGTTACAGTTGTTACAGGATGCTGGAGGTGGTGGTGGAGGCCCGCAGAAGGGGAGGGTCCGACCGCCCTGCAGCTCAGGTGTTGGTGAAGGCTGTGAGGCGAGGAGGGCAAGATGGGAGGGAGGGCAGGGCAGGGCGGGGCAGGGCAGGGCAGGAGGAACCTTCGTCTTCATGTCTGCAGCTGGTGATGACGAGATCCCAGCCCCGAGGGCGTGAGTGCTACTTTGATCCCGCGGTGCCACGGCTGCGGCGGGAGGGAGACTGGGACGAAGGTGGCTGCTGCTGTTTTGACGAGAGAGAGAGAGAGAGAGAGAGAGAGAGAGAGAGAGAGAGAGAGAGAGAGAGAGAGAGAGAGAGAGAGAGAGAGAGAGATTTAAACAGTCGGAGACAGATTCATTAAGGCAAAATAAACAGACACACAGACATATATAAATGTGGAGCTCTGTGTGTATGTGTGAGTGTGCCCGTCCGCGCGCGCGTGTGTGTGTGTGTGTGTGTGTGTGTGTGGTTCAGCAGCGGGTCCTTGGCTGGTCCTTCAACTGGGAGTATTTAACTAGTCAACTCAAACACAGGTCTGGGGCTAAAACACTCTCCCTTCCTGCCGCTCTTTACGGATAACTAATTCCATTTCCTCAGTTCTCTCTACTTCTCTTTACTTACTTTATTATCTGCTACATTATCTATCGATCTGTCTATCTATCCATTTATTTTCTTTATGATTGTCTTCCTATGTCTTCTGTGATTTTCACCTTCATCTCTCTCTCTCTCTCTCTCTCTCTCTCTCTCTCTCTCTCTCTCTCTCTCTCTCTCTCTCTCTCTCTCTTCTTATCATCCCTTGTGTCTCTCCCTCTCATCCCATTATCTCTGTGTTCTGCCCTCCCATTCTTGTTCTCTCCTACCTTCTACGCTCTTCCTCTTCTCTCCGTTTCTGTCCTCCTTCCTCTCCCTCCCACTCCCTCCCCATCCCCTCCCTCCCTCTCTCTCCCCTCCTCTTCTCTCATCTCTCTCTCTCTGGTCAGGGCCAATATAACCTCTTCCCTTAAAGATGCAGAGGACCCAGTCAGTAATTGCATATATTGAGTCGGGGGAACCTCAAGTTGCTGTCTTAATTCCCCTACCACTGGTTTATGAGTTGGGGGAAGGGTGTGGAGGGATGGGGAAAGTAGGGGAAGGGGGAGGGGAGGGGAATTAGGGAAGGGTGAGGAAGTGTGGTCAGGGAAGAGGGAGACAGACGTAGAAGGGAAAGGTGTCCGTGTCTCTCCCCTAAGTCTCTAACGCCTCACCCAAGTCTCTTTCGTCTCTCCCTTACTGACTGTATGGGGACGTCCTGACGAGTATGGGGGACCTACTGACGTGCAGGGGGGGGCCTGACTGACGTGTAGGGGATGGCCACTAACGAGCAGGGGACTTGCTGAAGTGCAAAGGGGACTTGAGGTGTAAGGAGCCTGCTGACGTGTAGGGGGCCTACTGACGTGTAAGGGGACCTACTGACGTGTATGGGGCTACTGACGTGTAGGGGGGGCTACTGACGTGCAGAGGGGACTTGCTGAGGTGTAAGAAGCCTACTGACGTGTAAGGAGAGCTACTGACATATAAGGGGACGTACTGACGCGTAGAGGGGACCAGCTGACGCGTAGAGGGGACCAGCCGACCTATATGAGGCTCTGTTGACCACAGCCTCGATACACCTGACTGTGTTACCACCGTCGTACACCTGCACAAGGCAGACACACAGGTGATCCCACACCTGGCTCTTCATGCTTAACGTGAGCCGTAGCATTGGTGACCCCCGGTCAGCTGTGTGACCTCGTCAGCTCAAGTGGCTACTCTTCCTCACCCGACCTGCTGACCACTACAGTCGGGACCTTGGCGTACTCCACCCCTCCCCATCCCCGTATCCCCTGACCTGACTTGACCTGACCCCTGTACGGTCATCATGCGCATGCTCATTCCTTCACTCATGTGAACCAGGCAAACGCGTCGAGGAATTACCCGCCACTCCGGTCATATGCAAGATATATAAAGCTTAGCGATGCTTCGTTGCGAGGGATTTAGTGAAAGTTTTGTGCGCATCCACAAAACTGTGAAGCTTTTGCTGGGAGCGTCAAAAGCTTGAGGCGAGACCACGGTGGTGTCTGGAGAGAAGAAAGGAGAATGGGACATGATATACACCCCGTTCCACATTCCAGCGATGGCCTAAATTCCTATTCGTGAACCAGGGACAAATCTCCATATTGGACCTCGATCTTAAACTCATAACGGCTTATGTCATCTTAGGGGAAAAAAATGACCCCCCTCCTCCTTCCTTCCTTCCTTCAGTACAGGTGAATCTAAACACCAATATAACTTTACACGATTTTCCTCTCAAGGTTCATAATCCCGGAGGCAAACAGGGGAGATGAACTCTTTCGCAGACGCTACATAAAGCCGTAGGAGCTCGCCAAACACGCTACCTGCGCGAGACGATCCTGCAGCCCCTGATATTAATCCATCGACCCCCCCATTCCCCCCCATCCCCAACCCCCCCACCTCCCCATGAATTGGTTTCTATATACCGATTACCAAAGTTTGTAAACGAGTTTCAGCATCGATTTATGTGTGTGTGTGTGTGTGTGTGTGTGTGTGTGTGTGTGTGTGTGTGTGTGTGTGTGTGTGTGTGGGTGGGTGTGTGGGTGTAGGTGTGTGGAAAGGGGGGGGACAGGAGAGAGGGTCATATTCCATGGTCTTGGGGGGGGGAGGAAGGCGGGGCACCACAGTGTTACCAGGACCAGAGGCCAATCATGCCTCCCTCATACTGCACTTGATAGATGTCTTGAAATGGTAACATTGTGCAGGGGGATGTACGAGTGCCGAGCCCCATGGTCAGGCGGAGACATATTGAGTAAATAGGTGCTTAGTTTTCAGAGAGAGGGAGGGAGAGAGGCTAAGAGGTGAGGTATGGTAGCGGTCGCTGGTGTGGCCAGTAAGGTCGGGTGTGGGCACGGTAGGTAGATGGGTCTGGTATCGGGTGGGACCATCAGCTTGAGGTGGAGGGGGATGTACGGTTAGGAGAGAGAGAGAGAGAGAGAGAGAGAGAGAGAGAGAGAGAGAGAGAGAGAGAGAGAGAGAGAGAGAGAGAGAGTATGTGTATGTGTGTGTTTCGTCCTCGTCAGTCGTCCTCTCGTCCGAAGTTCTCTCCTCGTCACTTGCTCTGTCCTCGCCCATCCGTCCATGATTATAATATTCCGGAAAGTTAAGCCAGTAACAGTCCCCCCCCTACTCAAGCCAGTAACAGTCCCCCCCCCCTACTCAAGCCAGTAACAGTCCCCCCCCTACTCAAGCCAGTAACAGTCCCCCCCCCCTACTCAAGCCAGTAACAGTCCCCCCCATTCAAGCCAGTAACAGTCCCCCCTACTCAAGCCAGTAACAGTCCCCCCCATTCAAGCCAGTAACAGTCCCCCCCACTCAAGCCAGTAACAGTCCCCCCCCCCCACTCAAGCCAGTAACAGTCCCCCTCACCACACCATAATGTAGGGACACTAACCAAGCAACTCCTCCACACTTGGGAACAGACAACGTGACACTCATGACCTGGAGGCCAGACTTGGAGGAAGGACGGTCGAGGGACACCACAAAACTCTCTCTCTCTCTCTCTCTCTCTCTCTCTCTCTCTCTCTCTCTCTCTCTCTCTCTCTCTCTCTCTCTCGTGTGGGAACCCACACCAATGCACCGGTATGATCCCATACAAGCAGCAGACGACGTTCCGCCTCTAAACAACGTACAATCTCGGTCAGCATTACCGTCAATACAGGCGCATTCGCCGCCATCAATTATAATATTCTTGATACATAATTGCCCACCACCAGCATCATTAGGGATATTCGGTACACCCATGGAATATCCGGCGCCACACGAATAATACTCGCAATGTATCCAAATGTTCGAACCATGTTCCCGTACATCTCGTAACCAATACTTAGTACTGGACTGTAAAACAAGATGTTGTACATTATACCACAACACTCCCTACCTGGCCCATGGTGGAGGATATCTACCTGTTCCATGATCGACGAAACTCTACCATGAAATGCTTTTGAATGATCTTTTTTTTTTTTCATTTGTGTGTGTGTGTGTGTGTGTGTGTGTGTGTGTGTCAGTCCGCGGGTAGGAACAGCAGAAACAAATTGGTTGTTCTTTGATCTGTGTTCATGATCGCCCGTGCTCATTAAAAGTTGATGGAGTACGCTTGGCGCTTTTTGGGGAGGCCGGGGCTGTGGTGATGGAGACGTTTGGCGCCCTCCCGACACACTTTTCCATCTATATAATTATGGGTCATATTCATCACTCCCTCCCCCCCTGCACACGTCGCCTGAAGTATATAATCTACCTTTTTATTGTTTCTTCTAATGAAGTCACTTCATTAGCGTCAAAAATCGTCCCCATTGTGAGAAACTTCTGTATGTTTTTTATCTATTTTTTTTATTTTTTTTACATTTTCAGAAGAGTTTACATGACTTTCCCTCGCGAGGGTTCCAACACACTTCTCCGAGATAAACAACGCGAATAAGAAAAATGCATTTAGAAAAAGAAAAAACCCGAGTTTCTCATTTCCCTCCGGGGCCACACGAGGTAAGTTTATCATGATGGATGTGTCGGCTCCACGTCCAGACCAACACCTGACCGAAATACTGTTAAATAAATGATCTCGCGGGAGGGAGGGGTAAACCTCCGTATAGGTTTGGTACACACTGTAATGGAAGGTGCGATGAGACACAGGCTGGATTGAAGACGACGATCCCCCCCCCTCACCTCTCTCTCTCTCTCTCTCTCTCTCTCTCTCTCTCTCTCTCTCTCTCTCTCTCTCTCTCTCTCTCTCTCTCTCTCTCTCTCTCGTCCCGTCGCATTCGGGCGGTGGGCTTCTGTCGACTGAATCTTCGATTTAGATCAATTTCTAACGCTTAATTTTTCTATATATATATATTTTTCCCTCTCTACGTTAGATTTAGCGTCTTAACTCACTCTTCCTCTCCCCCTCTCTCTCTCTCTCTCCCTCTTCCTTCCTCCCACCCCCTCAACACCAACACCCCACCCCCCACCTCAAACCCCCTTACACAAAGGATATTTTAATGTGTTGGCCAGGCTAGGGATCTTCAAAAGACTCTCTCAACTCTCTCTCTCTCTCTCTCTCTCTCTCTCTCTCTCTCTCTCTCTCTCTCTCCCAGCCCTGGCTTTGCTGCCTGGCTCTCACCCACCTACTCACTCTCTCTTCCCTGAATTCCTTTACATCTGTTTCCTCATCCATTATCCCAGGGCGTGTGAGCTACCTTGGCATCACCTTCCCTCTTAATCTATTGTTCTGACGTCTTTTTGTCTCGTCATGCCATACAGAGATACGGGAGGATATATATATATATATATATATATATATATATATATATATATATATATATATATATATATATATATATATATATATGCATATATATATATATATATATATATATATATATATATATATATATATATATATATATATATATATATATATATATATGTTTAATATTCTTTCGTCAGCTTTGGATTATTATATCTCGACTGTACACACACACACACACACACACACCTTCCCCATGAACTCTCTCTCTCTCTCTCTCTCTCTCTCTCTCTCTCTCTCTCTCTCTCTCTCTCTCTCTCTCTCTCTCTCTCTCTCTCTCTCTCTCTCTCTCTCCCCTAACGTTATCGTCTCCCATTCTCTCTACCCTCCAAAACGTAAGCCCCCCTCCTCCCTCCGTCACATAAGTCTCCCCCATCTCCCCGAGCACCAGGCATCTCCCCCACCTTCTCCCGCGCCTCCTGCTGGCCCCACCAAGCGCCCCCCAGCGTGGGTCCACATATCCGATCCTTCACCACGGTGTCACAACCCGGCTTGATTACCGGGGCAAAACCTGTCCTCCGCACCCCTCCCTCCTTCCCCTCACACCCCTCCTTCCCTCCTCTCTCACGGCACCCCTCCTTCCTCTCCCTCCACACCCGCCTTAACCCTTTTCGTTGGGCTTTTTCCGCCATCACTTACCCTTCCTTCCTTCCCAGCCAACACCAGCCCTTCTGAATAAGGGCTATAACCCTTATCTGTCGTCCTCTCTCAGCCCTGTTGGACAAGGGCCGTGACCCTTACCCTTCCTATTCTTCTAACCCTCAACCTAGCCTTCCTTGATAAGGGCTGTCACTCTAACCCTCCCTTACCCCCAAGCTCTCAGTCCAGCCCTGCTGGGTGAGGGCCAGGGTGAAGAGGGCTGCTTGGTGCCTCTTGGTACCTTTACACCACCCACCCCTGACTCTGGACACCAGGGCTGGTAGATGTTGCGCTACGTTCAGTAGCTGCGCGACTGCCCCCACCTGTTGTGCTCCTCAGAAGACGTGAATCGCAGTCATTGTTCCCGCGTATGCTTGCCCACTTAGTGCTTCCAGGACCGGACGGCTGTCTCGTGCTGAAAGCACTTGATTCCGTTACTTTGATCCGCAGCTTCGTCTCTCCCTCTCACCCACACACACACTCTTGCTACATTTCTAAGTTAGTGTATTTACCTAGAAATGACTCGGCCAGATGTCAAGATTGTACCATTAATTTTTGATGTGGTCGTTGCCTCGCTCTCGTTCTGGTGAGACTAATTGGTTTCACTTGGGTCCAGAACGATCCGGCTGGCCCTCGGGAAGCGCCGTCTCCACACGGCGCTGCTGCGCACGTCAAGGCCGAGGCTCACCCTCGAAGGTGCTGCTTGGGCATCAGCGGAAGGAAGACGTAGGTCGTCTGGACGTATTTTCCCCTCGTGTCACTTCTGCTGCCAAGATGTCTCTCTGCCGACCACCACACTCGGAGTGGCGCTGGCACGAAGGACGGGAACTGATCCTTCGGTTCAGTAACTCACACGAGTTCCTCGGTTTGGCCGTGTAGCCAAGTGGGAATGAGTGAGGCATATATTGATGCATTTGATCCCTTACAACCTAGTCTTGTAGGAGTGCGTGGCCTTTGTACGGGTGCGTGATGGGATTCCCTACAACCTGGTCTTGTAGGAGCGGTGCTGTAGGAGGCCCTTCTACGAGTGGCCTTTTGTAGGATTACCCCTTGTCGGTTTTGCCCTCGCACGAATGCCCTCATAGGATCGCCCATGTGTGAGTGATGCCTCGTAGGAGTGCGGTTGTAGGAGCACGTGCTCTCGTAGGTGTGCGTGCCCTTGCAGGATCTCTCCTCCAGAAGTGTATACCCTCCGTAGGAGTGTCGTTCTGAGAGTGAGTCTCGCCGGGTGTCGTCGTGAGAGAACGTGGCTTAAAAGGCAACATCGACTCAAAGGCCAATCTACAGAGATGCCTCATTCTGGCCTTGGCCTCAGCCTCAGCCTGGCCTGGTCTGGCTTGGCTTGGCTTGGCCAGCCTGACATCAGCCTTGGCCGGAAGCTGAGCGTGTTAAGGTCCTGACAGTGCATTACCATGTTTCTTGAAATCCTGAGGAAGCTGTTTAGTTTATGTAGCGGCGAGTGTAAGGGACAGGTACGGCCATTTCTGTAATATATTACAGCCTAATGTGAACCTTGGTGATCCCCAGGGAGTCTGTGGAGAGGTCAGGCCAGTTAGAACCCCCCCCCCCCCTCTCTCTCTCTCTCTCTCTCTCTCTCTCTCTCTCTCTCTCTCTCTCTCTCTCTCTCTCTCTCTCTCTCTCTCTCTCTCTCTCCAGTCGCTTGGGCTAGACCAACACACGAACCTTGTGGTCTCCAACCCCACACCCCACCCCCCACCTAGCAAGACTAGAGACCCCCATCCCCCCCAGGCAAACATTAACCCCAGTCGTTGTGGCCACATTATAACAGGGAGCGAGTGATTCCCGGGGGAGAGAAGGGGGGAGAGGAACTTTGACGGAGTGTAGAGCGACAAGACCCACACTTTCCCCCAGATTGCTGGGGGCGTCGCTGTTAAGAAGACCTTGCTCCATACACTCGACCTCCAGGGACGGGCTGGGGGAACCGACCCATCACCTATTCCCCCTCCTCCCCCCCCCCTCTTCTATTCTGGCTTCCCTCTATCCATCTCTGTACCATTTATTCATAACATAACTATTCATACTATCCCATATACTCTACCCTTGACACACTTGACCTTGAAGACGCTTAGATGTCGCCTCTCTTTTCTGAACTATACTCTCCGGAGTCCAGGTGCTCTCCACGCCCTACCCTTTCCTTCGTAAGGACTCTCTCTGTATATACCATATCCTATGATACACCATCCTTCCTGAACCATAAGTTAAAAAGAAATGACTTCAAAGTTGATCGTAATTCAGTTTTGGGATAGCTAGACCCGCTGAATTGTTAGGGAACCCCCCCATATCTCTCTCTCTCTCTCTCTCTCTCTCTCTCTCTCTCTCTCTCTCTCTCTCTCTCTCTCTCTCTCTCTCTCTCTCTCTCCTCCCAGAGTTTATAGTGAGTTGTTCCTTTCTTCACCTCCCTTAATCTAGGGTCAGTTATTCTCCTATTTCCCCCTTCCCCCCATACTGGTCTCAGGTTTGGGCCAGAGACACCTGGCGAGTGATGGTAGAAGCCAAGCTCAAACCCCCGATCTTAAGAAGAAATTGGTTGCTTCCTTCCCAATCCTCTCACACCAGCTGCTGGAAGATGCTGTAGGCGAGAGACCTAAATTTCCTGGGCCTTTGATTAGCTGGTAATGCACGTGAGGCATGGGAAAGGATGAGAAGGTTATCAGCATCTAATTGCCCACCAGTGATTAAGACCGAAGCCAAAACACGAGAAGGAACGACCAATGGCTTATATGATATAGGAGACGCAGGAGGGACTGTGAGGCCACATGGGATGTGTGGGTGTTTAAGGAAAGGAAGAGGTACAGTCAAAGCATCAGATATCCATCTCAACAGAGATCCTATCCCCGGTAATTGGTTTCAAATACCAATAAATGTCATTCGAGACTGATGGAGGATTTTCTTACGTCGCTTTTAGTATGAATGACAGTAGAGGATCACTTAGTGCCATACAACCGAGACAAGAAACGTCCCTTAGGTTGGGGAGTCTTGACTCTATAAATGGACTTTGATACATATCGTCTTGAGACCCAAGTTTTAGACGCCGGCTGTGGGAGGTGGATGGTTTGTCTCAAGTGTAGAGATGGACTCAGAATCGCCCGAAATCTAAGAACTGGACTCGTGTTCCTGGAGTGACTACTCTCGTCCTTGCAGACTACTGAGACAGACGGAACTCTATATGTCCCTCGTCTCCTACAGGAGACCTTACTCTCACTCTTACTCGAGTGTGGGATCAAGATTACTCTTCGTGTGTGTCCCCTGAATCTTCCTCAGTGGGACTGAGGTAAGCGAGAAGAACACGACCCACTGAGACCCTTCCTCTCCTCCTCCTCCCGCTGTCGTCTGCGCCTCCCTTGTCGTCATCTTGACCCACCTTCCCTCCCTCCCTCACTCCTCCTCCCTCCCACACTTGGTCGTCTTGTCCATATCCTACTCAGACTGTCCTTCCTTTAGAGAAATTGGAACGCTTTAAAAGAAAAAAAAAAAAGTGTTATGGGCCTCACGAACCAAATATTCTTCCCAAGCACTTATTGAGGCAATTTTTTCGGCCATGGATATGCTCATTCCAAGGAACACTGACTCTTGGGTCCCTAGTACACAAGGGGGGAACTCCCAGCTCCCTGTGTCCCTCGTGGTGAACTTTACCTTCTGGCACGGTCAGATGCATGTGACTGCGTCGATTAGAGGGAGTTAAGGAGCCGAGACCCCGGGAGAGTTTAATAAAATCTTGGGTAAAATACGAACAAGAGCTTTGCAAATCTCCATTGGATCGTTTCTCACATCTGCTGTGTTTCTTCTTTGTTCCTCTCTCTCTCTCTCTCTCGCCCGTTGTTTGTGGGCTGGTGTGTGTTTGTGTGTGTGTGTGTGTGTGTGTGTGTGTGTGTGTGTGTGTGTGTGTGTGTGTGTGTGTGTGTATCATCAATACAGTAACATCAATACAGTATAATACAGCTATGTATTTTGGCTGTATATCCCTGATGAGAGTAAGGCACACATTACCACTCATAATAAATGAAGAGACACACACATGGCCTTTAGATAGCTCTTAAGTGCCAGAAGGACGTATAACCGTGTGTGTATAAATACAGCGTAAGGGCCATAGAGGTGGCCTTCGGTGCAAGAAGGACGTATAATTGTATATCTTTAAACAAGGCGCATCAAGCGGCGGGAAAAATGAGGAGTAGAGAGATCCATCCCTCATACGTTCACCTCATAATTCAGGAGGGAACAATATGCCTCCTGCGAGGGGTCAGTGGGACTCTGACCCCTCCGTCACCCCTACGTAGAGGTCATGATCCTTGTCTCCCTCCTCGAGGGAGCCAGTGGGACTCTGACCCCTCCGATGCCCCGTCGTAGAGGTCATGATCACTCTCCCCTGCTCCCCCCCTACCCACTCATAAAAGTCTTTCATCTTAGATTAAGACGTTCAGACGTCTGGGGCGGCCCCCGCTCTCATCCTCCTCCTCCTCCTCCTCCTCCTCCTCCTCCTCCTCCTCCTCCATTCTCCTCCTCTTCTTCTTCTTCTTCTTCTTCTTCTTCTTCTTCTTCTTCTTCTTCTTCTTCTTCTTCTTCTTCTTCTTCTTCTTCTTCTTCTTCTTCTTCTTCTTCTTCTTCTTCTTCTTCCTTATCCCTCTCCTCCTTCTCATCCTCGTTTTCCTCCTCCTCATTCCCCCCCTTCCTTCTCCTTCCTCCTACCTTTACCTCCCTTTCCTCCTCCTCCTCCACCACCTTCCTCCTCTTCTTCCTCCACCTTCCTCCTCTTCTTCCTCCACCTTCCTCCTCCTCCTCCTCCTCCTCCTCCTCCTCCTCCTCCTCCTCTTCAGACATATCTCACAACTTTCTACTTCCGCCCAGACTAAGCCTTTACCCATTACCCACAGACCCGAGCCAAACTTTTGTCCAGTTGTTCTGATACTGCCTTATACCAACTTATCATAGTTTCTCTACTGCCTTATACCAACTTATCATAGTTTCTCTACTGCCTTATACCAACTTATCATAGTTTCTCTACTGCCTTATACCAACTTATCATAGTTTCTCTACTGCCTTATACCCATGCCTGCTTCTCCTTCGCCCCCCATGGCTGATACCGCCTTATATCTGTGACTGAGGCCGACTTATAATCATTGTCTTATACTAGATTTGGCAAGTGCCCCTTGCCATTTCGGCCTGATACCTGATATTGCCTTATGTATGTCCCTTAGATTCTACCTTATACTGACGCATTACCTCTTCTTCTGACTTTTGTAACTTTCCTCTCATCCCTAATATTTCAACGCTCTTCCTCATCCCTCATCCTGCAACCCTCCCTAATCCTGATAGCGCCTTATACCTGGGTTGCTTTACTAAAGGTGTGTCTCCTTAAGCTAGACATGTAAATCTTACTGAAGATTAAGCGAAAAAAAAAATTTGTATTTGGGATAGTTCACCTTTGCTTTGTTTGGGTGATCTATGTGTGTTATAGAAATCTATGTTCACAGCAGGTAGCCTGTTCTTCTGTTCTATGATTGTTCTTCTGTTCTATGACTGTTCTTCTGTTCTGTGATAGTTCTTCTGTTCTATGTCTGTCTGAGATGTTGTGGATGCTATAGTTCTAATGATTATAGATTTCTTCTTCTAGCCGAGTGTATGGCTACATTTCTATGTGATAATTCTACGATAGAAATGATGTGGTAAGGAGGTAGTTAGGTGGACGTGCCAATTACGGTGTGATTGCTCTAGTCGTTAGGTCGGAGTTATCCATGTCGCTGATGTGATTTTCGCCCTTATATCAGTGAAGGCTGTTTTTATTTACCTTTTCGCGAAAGTAGCATTGTATTTAACCACGATGGTTGTCTGCGGTTTCATTTTTTTTCATTTCTCTCTCTCTCTCTCTCTCTCTCTCTCTCTCTCTCTCTCTCTCTCTCTCTCTCTCTCTCTCTCTCTCTCTCTCTCTCTCTCTCTCTCTCTTTTTGGAGGGGTCGCTAAGGAGGTAATCTGGGATTCCAGCTTCCAGCGGAGCTAGTGAAGGTAGTGCCTTGGTCGTCCAGGTGCTGGAGGGTGCTTGCAGGAGAGAGAGAGAGAGAGAGAGAGAGAGAGAGAGAGAGAGAGAGAGAGAGAGAGAGAGAGGGAGAGAGAGATTCGAACCCATGTACTCACGTTAGGTCAAAGGTAATAGCTCCAAAACTGCCTCAATATTCACGCTCCTTGAGTATATATATATATATATATATATATATATATATATATATATATATATATATATATATATATATATATATATATATTCATGGCTGATTCATGTGTGAAACTGCAGAAGCTGGTGACTGAGTTTGGTAAAGTGTGTGGAAGAAGAAAGTTAAGAGTAAATGTGAATAAGAGCAAGTTTATTAGGTACAGTAGGGTTGAGGGTCAAGTCAATTGGGAGGTGAGTTTGAATGGAGAAAAACTGGAGGAAGTGAAGTGTTTTAGATATCTGGGAGTGGATCTGGCAGCGGATGGAACCATGGAAGCGGAAGTGGATCATAGGGTGGGGGAGGGGGCGAAAATTCTGGGGGCCTTGAAGAATGTGTGGAAGTCGAGAACATTATCTCGGAAAGCAAAAATGGGTATGTTTGAAGGAATAGTGGTTCCAACAATGTTGTATGGTTGCGAGGCGTGGGCTATGGATAGAGTTGTGCGCAGGAAGATGGATGTGCTGGAAATGAGATGTTTGAGGACAATGTGTGGTGTGAGGTGGTTTGATCGAGTGAGTAACGTAAGGGTAAGAGAGATGTGTGGAAATAAAAAGAGCGTGGTTGAGAGAGCAGAAGAGGGTGTTTTGAAGTGGTTTGGGCACATGGAGAGGATGAGTGAGGAAAGATTGACCAAGAGGATTTATGTGTCGGAGGTGGAGGGAACAAGGAGAAGAGGGAGACCAAATTGGAGGTGGAAAGATGGAGTGAAAAAGATTTTGTGTGATCGGGGCTTGAACATGCAGGAGGGTGAACGGAGGGCAAGGAATAGAGTGAATTGGAGCGATGTGGTATACCGGGGCTGACGTGCTGTCAGTGGATTGAATCAAGGCATGTGAAGCGTCTGGGGTAAACCATGGAAAGCTGTGTAGGTATGTATATTTGCGTGTGTGGACGTATGTATATACATGTGTATGGGGGGGGGTTGGGCCATTTCTTTCGTCTTTTTCCTTGCGCTACCTCGCAAACGCGGGAGACAGCGACAAAGTATAAATATATATATATATATATATATATATATATATATATATATATATATATATATATATATATATATATATATATATATATACCCAATCGGTAGGATTTCCCTCCTTGTTTATCACGCGTCCTTGAAGCTACCTTTGCCACTGCCATCCACCTTCTCCTCCTGTATGCCAACGCGCAGGCATCGCCCGTCATCCACTCTCCACCTATTCATTTACCACAAATGCCAGCCTCATTCTCCTCCCCAGCCCTCCACTTCCGCGTCTTAATCTCGAATGTAAATTTTTCCTTCTGTTTGTCAGACAAATCTGATTGCTCAACCAGTTGTTCTCCTGATTCCATTTTCTTTGGTTTATGTAGTTTAGTTTACCCTCAGTCCCACCCACCCATTTAAGAAGATGGGAAGATATTGTGTGTTGGTGTATGTGTCTGTCTGTCTGTACGCGCGTGCGTAGATATGTTTACTTGTCCCCTGCCGTCCGTGGACGTGCGTGAGTGTCCGTATCTTCGTCACTGGTGAGTGTAATGATTGTTTCATTGTTCGTGGACTTAACGAATCTGTTTCGTGCCTCGAGGTGTGGTCGCCTTTGGTGTCCATGTATTCATTACACACGTACGCACGTACATAGGCTAGATGTGCGCACATACGCAGGTAAATTACCATACGCAGGTATCTTGGTGGTGAAGGGTAGCAATGCTTTGTTCTTCTGTTCTGTTGTTCTTTTATTTTTCATTTTATTTTGCTTTTGTTCTTTAATCTTCCTCTTCTACCTCTTCGAATTTTGATTTAATTGTGGTTTTGTTTCTGATTCTACTTCGTCCTCGTCTTCCTCTTTTTTCTCTCTTTCTTCTCCTCTTCCCTCGCCCGGATGTACAACGGTACAAGATGTACAAGATGTACAAGCCCGGATGTACAACGGTACAAGATGTACAAGATGTACAAGCCCGGATGTACAACGGTACAAGACTCGCTGATTAAAAAAAAAAAAAAAAAGACATTGAGACAGTGATCAGAAATCTCAGATATTGTTGTGTCACTCCCTCAAGTCGTTCTCACCCCTGGACGACGAACGTTTCGCAACGTTTGCCTGGAGACCGTTTGGCTCGAGAAACGTTGCGCGGGATCGTCTTTCTGAAGCCAGTGCGCACGCGCGACCCGTGTCGTCTGTGTGTGTGTCCGTCTGTTGCCTGAGAAAATGCAAATTAATTTCTGTGTAGAAACTTAATGAAGAAGAGAAAGAAAAGAAAGAAAGAAGAGAGAGAGAGAGAGAGAGAGAGAGAGATAGAGAGAGAGAGAGAGAGAGAGAGAGAGAGAGAGAGAGAGAGAGAGATGAATTGTGTTCTCTTGTGCGGGTTATTCATGTCTAGTGAATGAAAGTGAATGATTGTATCCGAGATATGAAGAAAGAGATGAATACCTATTGTGAATAGGAGGGCTCAGTGAGCTCTTACCCACCCCTTCCCATCCCCAGTCCTCAACCCCCCCCAGTCCTCAACCCCCCCCCCATCTCCATGTCTGGGGAGGGAGGGGGTGGGAAGGGAGAGAGAGAGAGAGAGAGAGAGAGAGAGAGAGAGAGAGAGAGAGAGAGAGAGAGTCACCGACTGGCGACCATTTCTTCATCGTTTGGTTATCGTTCCATCGTCTGCCTATCCTTCTATCGTCTGGCTATCGCCCCGCGAGCTAGCTACATCGCTCTATCGCCAGGCTATCGTGCCCTCTCTGGTCTATCGTGCAGTATCATGTAGCTATCGCCACATCGCCTGGCTATCTTCCCAGCATGTAGATTATGATCTATCGTCTGGTTATCGTTTTTATATCACCCTGGCTATCGTTCTATGACCTGGCTATCGGGCCGTTATCAATCCATCATATGACTACTAGTGCCCACCTATCGTCCCATCATCTAGCTATCGTTTTTGTACCTCGTAGCTATGGTTCTACGGTCCGGCTATCGTTCTCTCGCCCGGCTATCGTAGTCTCGTCCGGCAATTGTTCTCTGGTGCGGCTATCGTTCTCTGGTGCGGCTATCGTTCTCTCTTCTGGCTATCGTTCTCTGGTGTGGCTATCGTTCTCTGGTGCGGCTATCGTTCTCTGGTGCGGCTATCGTTCTCTGGTGCGGCTATCGTTCTCTCTTCTGGCTATCGTTCTCTGGTGTGGCTATCGTTCTCTGGTGCGGCTATCGTTCTCTGGTGTGGCTATCGTTCTCTGGTGTGGCTATCGTTCTCTGGTGTGGCTATCGTTCTCTGGTGTGGCTATCGTTCTCTGGTGCGGCTATCGTACCTCGTCTGGGCCGCGGCTGTGTTTTACGCTCGACATCGCCCCTTTAATTGGGACACTGTTTGAACTCGCCTCGAGCGGTCTTAATAACCATGCCAATCATGGCCTGTCTGCTGGCCACTCAGAGAAAAGGGGAGGGAGGGAAGAGAGAGAGAGAGAGAGAGAGAGAGAGAGAGAGAGAGAGAGAGAGAGAGAGAGAGAGTATGTGTGTGTGTTTGTGTGTGCAGGTATGGAAGAGAGGAGAGAGAGAAGAGATGGAGAAGAGAGAGTAAGGATGACGAGAGATCATGGGAGAGAGAAGAGATAGATAGATAGATAGATAGAGAGAGAGAGAGAGAGAGAGAGAGAGAGAGAGAGAGAGAGAGAGAGAGAGAGAGAGAGAAGAGAGAGAGAGAGTGCAGGTATGGAAGAGAGGAGAGAGAGAAGAGATGGAGAAGAGAGAGTAAGGATGACGAGAGATCATGGGGAAGAGAGAGAGAGAGAGAGAGAGAGAGAGAGAGAGAGAGAGAGAGAGAGAGAGAGAGAGAGAGAGAGAGAGAGATCAGTGCGAGGAGCAGAGTGAGAGGTAAGTGGATAGACGTGATAGAAGGGAGCAATGAAACGATGAATGAAGTGACAGAAGGGGAAGGAAGTGTTGTTGGTAGAAGTGATAGAAGGGGAGTGAATGATAATAGAGGTGAAAGAAGGGGAAGACCTGATGAATGAAGCAATAGATGGAAAGGGACTTTTGAAAGAAGTGGCCAGAGGCGTGGAAAGGGTTGAAAGAAGTGACCGAGGAGTAAAAACCGGTGAAAGAAGATAGAGAAAGGAAAAGAAAGAATATGAAGTCCATACACAACACATACAGATACAGCTGTATGATACTAACGGATACAGTTGTAGGAACTACGTCATGTAAGCTTAACTTTAATTAAAAAGCTTATCATCGTACGTAAACAATAAATGATGCAATACTCTCTTTACTACAATTCTTATCGTTATTGTTGTTGTTATTATTATTATTATTATTATTATTATTATTATTATTATTATTATTATTATTATTATTATTATTATTATCATTATTATTATTATTATTATTATTATTATTATTATTATTATTATTACTATTATCATTATCATTATTATTATTATTATTATTATTATTATTATTATTATTATTATTATTATTATTATTAGTATTATTATTATAACTATTATTATTAATATTATTATTATTATTATTATTATTATTATTATTATTATTATTATTATTTTTTTTTTTTTTTCATACTATTTGCCATTTTCCGTGTTAGTGAGGTAGCGTTAAGAACAGAGAACTGGGCCTTAGAGGGAATATCCTCACCTGACCCCCTTCTGTGTTCCTTCTTTTGGAAAATTAAAAAACAAGAGAGGGGAGGATTTCCAGCCACCCGCTCCCTCCCCTTTTAGTCGCCTTCTACGACACGCAGGGAATACGTGGGAAGTATTCTTTCTCCCCTATCCCCAGGGATAATTATTATTATTATTATAATTATTATTATTATTATTATTATTATTATTATTATTATTATCATAAAAATAACCCACTTTCGCTGTATCTGTACACTGGCCTCATCATATTCATAAAACCCTACGGTTTCCAAAGCCCACGTTTCATTTACTAAGTAACAGCAGCCATGTGTATTACACTCTACGCTGTTTAGACCCCACATTTCATTTAATAAATCCCTTATCCTCTTAGAACTCTAAACCTATATTTAGATCAGAGTACAGCTCTCCTGTTAGCAACGAACCACGTGACCTTCTGAAGTTCAGAGGAGCTACTGATGGGAAATTAAGAGAGGGGGTCTGGGGGCAACACAGTGCCACACAGGATGTAAATACTGAACCCCCCCCCCCCCCCCCCCCGCGGGGCATTGCTGGGTGACGTCACAGTGACACACAGCGCTGTGAGGGTTTGGAAATGATTTCTGGCTCGTGAGAGATAATGTGGAAGTGAGTGTATGAGCGTGTGTGTGTGTGTGGGAGAGAGGCCCTCTACACACTGGGTGGGTTACGGGACGTGGTGTGTGAGTGTCTACACACTGGGTGGGCTACGGGACGTGGTGTGTGAGTGTGTACACACTGGGTGGGTTACGGGACGTGGTGTGTGAGTGTGTACACACTGGGTGGGCTACGGGACGTGGTATGTGAGTGTGTACACACTGGGTGGGTTACGGGACGTGGTGTGTGAGTGTGTACACAATGGGTGGGCTACGGGACGTGGGGTGTGAGTGTGTACACACTGGGTGGGCTGCGGGACGTGGTGTGTGAGTGTGTACACACTGGGTGGGCTACGGGACGTGGTGTGAGTGTCTACACACTGGGTGGGCTACGGGACGTGGTGTGTGAGTGTGTACACACACACACACACACATGTAAGGAGGAGGTGGGGATAGGTAGGTAGGTAGGTAGGTAGGTAGGTAGCCATGTTTTGATTCACATAGTGGTGTTACTGATAAGGTAATTATTCATGAAATGATGAAAATATTGTGAGGTACGTTAACAGTAAACACACACACACACACACACACACACACACACACACACACACACACACACACACACTCACAGCTGTCTGCTAAGCTTTCAAATAATTTGCCGTAATGATGGGGTGAAAGTTCTGCAACTTGAAACTTTGTTTCTTTACCTCTCCCCGCGAAACTTCCTCACGCCATTGATAACCTCGAGGGGGGGGGGGGAGAAAAAAAACTTCTCCATTCGACACGTTTCTTATCATTTGTTAAGAAATCTTCTCTCTCTCTCTCTCTCTCTCTCTCTCTCTCTCTCTCTCTCTCTCTCTCTCTCTCTCTCTCTCTGGCCTGCTAGGAAGGTGTCTCTCCCTCCCTCAGGTTTACATCTGGAGTTTTAAAACTTAACATTAACATTCGGTTAACTCCGAGTCTTGAGTGAAATTAACGCTTATCAAGGTGTTGTGGATGTGGTCCTTAAGGATCCGTGTGTCGTACCGCTGTATTCCAGGGTCGTACCGCTGTGGTCAAGGGTCGTACCTCTGTGGTCAAGGGTCGTACCGCTGTGGTCAAGGGTCGTACCGCTGTGGTCAAGGGCCGTACCGCTGTGGTCAAGGGCCGTACCGCTGTGGTCAAGGGTCGTACCTCTGTGGTCAAGGGTCGTACCGCTGTGGTCAAGGGCCGTACCGCTGTGGTCAAGGGTCGTACCGCTGTGGTGAAGGGTCGCACCGCTGTGGTCAAGGGTCGTACCGCTGTGGTCAAGGGTCGCACCGCTGTGGTCAAGGGTCGCACCGCTGTGGTCAAGGGTCGCACCGCTGTGGTCAAAGGTCGCGGGTTAGATTCCTTCAGCTCAATCAAGTGACCTGGACCAGATCTACTAACCAGGAGACACTGCTTACCACCAGTCACTTATCCTCCAAGATGCTAGCCATCTCCTCCCTCCCTCCCTCCCTCTCTCTCTCTCTCTCTCTCTCTCTCTCTCTCTCTCTCTCTCTCTCTCTCTCTCTCTCTCTCTCTCCACTCCCTCAAAGCAAGCTATCTCAGATCATGGCCCTGAACCTTCCACGACGTCCCTTGAAAGAACCCAGTTGAGGGGAACACGATCGGGTTGACCTCGACGTCGGAGGTACCCCGTGTGGCGCATTCCACCACCAGACGTGTCCCACCCACATCCCCATCGGAGGAGGCCTACATGGGCCGTCCTCCACCCACCTCCCTCAACCTGGACGACGGCAGCAGCAACGCGGCTCCCTCGTCTCTTGACCCCTTCGCCGGAGACGGACTCCCGCTCTCCTCAACCCACTTGAGGAAGATAGGTCAACGAGGCAAATGACCGAGATGCCTTCATCTGCTCGCTTTGCTTGCCGTCGCTGTGATCAAACCTGCATGCGAGTCTCCTACGAGGAGACGAAGATGAATGTATATATATTCTTTTCGCCCCTTGATGCGATCTTTTCCGTCGGTTGTAGAAGGAGTTCGGCGACGGTAGGGTGGCTACTGAAAGTACTGCCAGTTCGTCTGAGCTTCGGTGAGGGGTGGCCCCTGGATCTCGAGGAAAAGGAGAGAGAGAGAGAGAGAGAGAGAGAGAGAGAGAGAGAGAGAGAGAGAGAGAGAGAGAGAGAGAGAGTGGATGGGATGATAAACTGCGCAACGGAAGTATTTGGAGTGACCATGGTAGAGACGATATCAGACAGCTGTGGTAAATTCTTGATGACCAGGAAGTAGGAGGAAGCGAACCTGTGACTGAGGCAGATGAGGAACTTTTTGACGCCAGGGAGAAAGCAACAGGAGTGGAGGGAGGGGATGATGATGATGGAGAGGGATGGGACATGTAGTACCTGGTGATTACTCGTAGGTGGGAGAAGGGAGGGGAGTGAGGGGGGGGGGAAACAGAGCAGCAGGCCCAGACCTGACCACGCCTCCTGACCACGTCAAGTCCCCCCCGTCCTCCCTCCTCCCCCACACCCCTGGTCTAATACATTCCCCAGCACGTATTTGCCGATACCGGGCGTCCGAACGTCGGCTTCCAATAATGCAGCCGGGGGGGGATGTGGTGTAACAATCCTGGCTGAAACTTACCTTGTGTAAAATGGTGTGTGTGTGTGTGTGTGTGTGTGTGTGTGTGTGTGTGTGTGTGTGTGTTGGGGGGGGGGGGGGGGGGGGGTGTGGAAGCTAGAATGGAGATCAAAGAGAGAAAATATGTGAGTGGACTGAAATATATGTGTATGTAGATTAAGTCTCTCTCTCTCTCTCTCTCTCTCTCTCTCTCTCTCTCTCTCTCTCTCTCTCTCTCCACATATATATATATATATATATATATATATATATATATATATATATATATATATATATATATGTATATATATATATATATATATATATATATATATATATATATATATATATATATATATATATATATATATATATATGTAAAGGAGGTGTGTTTTCATGGCTGGCGTAACTCACTTGGCAGAGTGTACTCCAACTGCGTAACATGGTGGTCGTTGCCACAAGCTGAACCACCTCGTTCCCTCAGCTTGTATCACACATCGTAATCAGGTATCCGTACAAAGATAAGCCAAGCACTTTCGAACGCGGTTAACACGGAATTCCCATTTTCCTTTAAGATCGCGGTAATCAGGAATCCCATTTTCCTCTGCGTCCAGGTTTTCCATTTTCTTCGTTAAGGTTGTTGGAGCGGGGAGGGGTCATATTTTATACCGGCGGCGGAGTGGTAGGGAAGGTATGTTTTTCATAATTATACGGGTTGGTGGCCAGTTTGCATGCGAGATTGCCGACTAATAGGGGTAATAAGTCACTCCTAATCTTTGGGATGTGTGTGTGTGTGTGTGTGTGTGTGTGTGTGTGTGTGTGTTGGGGAGAGTGGGTGGGTGGGTGAGGGAGATTGGGGAAGAGGCTTAAGATTAGGGAATGGAGGGAGGAAGGAAAGAAGTTGTTTGGCGGGGGATCAGTTGCAAAGATTGGAAGATACTGTATTGCTTGTGAAGGTGTTTAATATCAGGTTCTTAATTGTGGTTAAGAGACTTTGTTAAATGCCTTAACTACGTTCTGAGGTTTATTGTATATTAAGACGGCTCCTATCTCCTGCATCCCGCTTATATTAACATTATAAACCTGTCGGACTTGATTCTCTCTCTCTCTCTCTCTCTCTCTCTCTCTCTCTCTCTCTCTCTCTCTCTCTCTCTCTCTCTCTCTCTCTATCTATCTATCTATCTATCTATCTCTTCCCTTCCTGGGGCATATATATATATATATATATATATATATATATATATATATATATATATATATATATATATATATATATACATAAATATAATTTGTAACTGAATATGGGAGAAAGACCCTTAAGGGAGTGGTAGTTAAGTAAGGGTTACAATGGGCAATGAGGTTAAGGGTATCCTTGTACAACCCTTTGATAAACATGGCACAGTGGCCCAAAGGACTTTGCGTGTGGAGATGAGGACGTGGGTTCGAGTCTTGTACAGGACCTGAGATCTTTATTTTTTTCCTTCCTCATCCACCGTTCCCGCTTTTTTTTCTTCTTCTTCTTCTTCTTCTTCTTCTTCTTCTTCTTCTTCTTCTTCTCTCGAGAAATCAACAGAATCTATGAAAACCTCACCTAACTTCCCCCTGGTAACCTAGATATACGTTGCGTTTGGTGGTAATTGAAAAATAAAAATAAGCGACTATTTCGATGTCATGTGCAGTCGGACGCCAGGAAGTTTGTTCGCTGAGTGTGTTTAGTGTTCGCTGTGTGTGTGTGTGTGTGTGTGTGTGTGTGTGTGTGTGTGTGTGTGTGTGGTGTGTGTTTGGTGCCTACGACTGCATGCAACACATATGGCGGGAGGAAGGTGAGGGTAATATGAGGTAAGGTGAGGTTCTCATAACTTCACATTGTTTACAGACGCGTTTCTCTAAATTCTACGGTACGTTTGATCCTCAACCTCCCTCATATCTCTTCTCATGTGGGGCATATGATAATGTAATTCATCACATCACTTTTTGATAGTCACAAAGACACGATTTTCAACCCAGATCTGTGAGTTACTTTAATAGCATTCCTAGAAATGATAATTCACCTCCTCCTCCTCCTCCTCCTCCTCCTCCTCCTCCTCCTCTCCTCCTCCTCCTCTACACCTCCCTCTATCTTTTTCATCCCCTTCCCTCTATACCTACCTTCACTACTTACGTGTCTCCACACACACACACACACACACACACACACACACACACACACACACACACACACACACACACACACACACACACACCTTCCCTCCCTCTGCCTCCCTCTAGGTGAATTTAATAATGCCTTCCCATTACTAGCGTAGGATATTACCAGAAATTATAAGCATAGGCGCTTCTCCGCTAATCTGGGCGGCTCTGGCTGGATCGCCTCGAATCTGTTCCCACCGATATATTAAGCATCTTGTGGGCCGGCCCGACCAACCAACCTCCATCTTCTTCTTCTTCTTCTTCTTCTTCTTCTTCTTCTTCTTCTTCTTCTTCTTCTTCTTCCTCTTCTTCTTCTTCTTTCTATTCTTCTTCTTCTTCTTCTCCTTCTTCTTCTTCTTCTTCCTCTTCTTCTTCTTCTTCTTCTTCTTCTTCTTCTTCTTCTTCTTCTTCTTCTTCTTCCTCTTCTTCTTTCTATTCTTCTTCTTCTTCTTCTCCTTCTTCTTCTTCTTCTTCCTCTTCTTCTTCTTCTTCTTCTTCTTCTTCTTCTTCTTCTTCTTCTTCTTCTTCTTCTTCTTCTCCTCCTCCTCCTTTCTATTCTTCTTCTTCTCCTTTCTATTCTTCTTCTTCTTCTTCTTCTTCTTCTTCTTCTTCTTCTTCTTCTTCTTCTTCTTCTTCTTCTTCTTCTTCTTCTTCTTCTTCTCCTCCTCCTCCTTTCTATTCTTCTTCTTCTCCTTTCTATTCTTCTTCTTCTTCTTCTTCTTCTTCTTCTTCTTCTTCTTCTTCTTCTTCTTCTTCTTCTTCTTCTTCTTCTTCTTCTCCTCCTCCTCCTTTCTATTCTTCTTCTTCTCCTTTCTATTCTTCTTCTTCTTCTTCTTCTTCTTCTTCTTCTTCTTCTTCTTCTTCTTCTTCTTCTTCTTCTTCTTCTTCTTCTCCTCCTCCTCCTTTCTATTCTTCTTCTTCTCCTTTCTATTCTTCTTCTTCTTCTTCTTCTTCTTCTTCTTCTTCTTCTTCTTCTTCCTCTTCTTCTTCTTCTTCTTCTTCTTCTTCTTCTTCTTCTTCCTCTTCTTCTTCTTCTTTCTATTCTTCTTCTTCTTCTTCTCCTTCTTCTTCTTCTTCTTCCTCTTCTTCTTCTTCTTCTTCTTCTTCTTCTTCTTCTTCTTCTTCTTCTTCTTCCTCTTCTTCTTTCTATTCTTCTTCTTCTTCTTCTCCTTCTTCTTCTTCTTCTTCCTCTTCTTCTTCTTCTTCTTCTTCTTCTTCTTCTTCTTCTTCTTCTTCTTCTTCTTCTTCTTCCTCTTCTTCTTTCTATTCTTCTTCTTCTTCTTCTCCTTCTTCTTCTTCTTCTTCCTCTTCTTCTTCTTCTTCTTCTTCTTCTTCTTCTTCTTCTTCTTCTTCTTCTTCTTCTTCTTCTTCTCCTCCTCTCTTTCTTCTCTCTCTCCTTTCTATTCTTCTTCTTCTCCTTTCTATTCTTCTTCTTCTTCTTCTTCTTCTTCTTCTTCTTCTTCTTCTTCTTTTCTTCTTCTTCTTCTTCATCTTCTCCTTTCTATTCTTCTTCTTCTTCTTCTTAAGAAACATTCAACCCCTTGAGTACGACGGTACGACCCCCTGAGTACGACGGTACGACCCCCTGAGCACGACGGTACGACGTCTGGGGTATGACGGCCCGGGCCCCTATCATCTCGGTTCAGAACAAGGGTCGCACAGTCGTGCTCAAGAACTTCCCATCTGCCTGAAGAACACGTCCACACCTGACCCACCGATACAGCTGAGTTCACCAGACAAATACTCAGGCGAGGGTGAGTGAGTCAATACTCAGGCGAGGGTGAGTGAGTCAATACTCAGGCGAGGGTGAGTGAGTCAATACTCAGGCGAGGGGGAGTGAGTCAATACTCAGGCGAGGGTGAGTGAGTCAATACTCAGGCGAGGGTGAGTGAGTCAATACTCAGGCGAGGGTGAGTGAGTCAATACTCAGGCGAGGGTGAGTGAGTCACAATACTCAGGCGAGGGTGAGTGAGTCAATACTCAGGCGAGGGGGAGTGAGTCAATACTCAGGCGAGGGTGAGTGAGTCACAATACTCAGGCGAGGGTGAGTGAGTCAAATACTCTGGCGAGGGTGAGTGAGTGAGTCAAATACTCAGGCGAGGGTGAGTGAGTCAATACTCAGGCGAGGGTGAGTGAGTCAATACTCAGGCGAGGGTGAGTGAGTCAATACTCAGACAAGGGGTAGTGAGTCAGTACTCAGGCGAGGGGGAGTGAGTCAATAATCAGGCGAAGGTGAGTGAGACAAATACTCAGGCGTGGGTGAGTGAGTCAATACTCAGGCGAGGGTGAGTGAGTCAGTGCTCAGGCGAGGGTGAGTGAGTCAATACTCAGGCGAGGGGGAGTGAGTCACAATACTCAGGCGAGGGGGAGTGAGTCAAATACTCAGGCGAGGGTGAGTGAGTGAGTCAAATACTCAGGCGAGGGTGAGTGAGTCAGACTCACTATTAACCTTAGCTTTTACGGGGGGGGAGGGGGGTTAGGGTGGGAGAGGGTCAAATAGCGTACAGCTTATGGCTCTGCTTTGTGTGCCGGTGTTCTGGCTGGCTGGCAGGCAAAAGCTAAAACCGGCCGGCGAAGAACGTAAAAAGGAGAGAGAGAGAGAGAGAGAGAGAGAGAGAGAGAGAGAGAGAGAGAGAGAGAGAGAGAGAGAGACCTGGCTACTTGGTATTCCCTCCTCCTCGGTAGCTGGAGAGAAAACATTATAATAGGCAAAACAGAGGATCTTTTACCACGGAATACTGTTTTGCTGGCCAGCTACATATTTATGCCACTCACAGGCCCAGACTTGCAGCGTACCTCACAAGTCGCTGGGAGCATATATATATATATATATATATATATATATATATATATATATATATATATATATATATATATATATATATATATATATATTATCCCTGGGGATAGGAGAGAAGGAACACCTCCCATTTATTCCTTGTGTGTCATATAAGGCGACTAAAATGGGTGGGAGGTGGGAGGGCGTCTGCTACGTTTGGAGATGCCTGTGTGTTCATGTTTGTGGCGCCGTGGTGGAGAGCAGGTGTCGTGTGTGTGTGCTGCTCGAAGGCCAGTGTGTGGTCGTGTTTCTGCTAAGTGGAAGTGAGTCGTCATTATCCTCATGACTCATCTCTTAGAAGCAATTCATTGATGGGTATGCGAGAGGTAGGTGCCAGATTCTCTCTCTCTCTCTCTCTCTCTCTCTCTCTCTCTCTCTCTCTCTCTCTCTCTCTCTCTCTCTCTCTCTCTCTCTCTCTCTCTCACACACCTACACTCACACATTGCACGGGTGACTGCCGGCGGGAGCCAACATGACTGTACTCTAGTCAACGATAGGAAGGTGGGGATTGTCTCTTTAACTCTGGGCGAGAGAGAGAGAGAGAGAGAGAGAGAGAGAGAGAGAGAGAGAGAGAGAGAGAGAGAGAGATGGATGGATTGCTGTACCACTAATAAAAGTCGCATCCTTCTCTGCCTATCATTTATGTCATATTTTTTTTTTATCTGAAGATTTTGCCTCTTCTTCTTCTTCTTCTTCTTCTTCTTCTTCTTCTTCTTCTTCTTCTTCTTCTTCCTCCTCCTCCTCCTCTTCTTCATCATCATCATCATCCTTTCTTCACTTGATCCGTCCTCTTCAAGCGGAACAAGTGGACGGGAGGAACGTGGAATGGAACACTCCCTCAACCCCCCCCCCCCCCCCCCCCCCCCTCCCCCGGAAGGTTAGGCGGCCCGAAGCGGAACTCCAGAGTCACGGGAAATATTCACCGGGCGATTTTCGAAGCTCCTCAGTCGTGGCATCGCAGATTAAGCGTTCATTTTTCACCGGCAGCGAGACAAGAGGGGTTGAGGGAGGGAGGGAGTGGGGGAGGAGGGACACACACACACACACACACGACCCACGCGCCTGCGATACATCTGAGATTAATTCTGGGTTCGAAGCCCGGCAGTTGTCCCGAGCCAAGGGCTCGACACGGGGAGTCGAAGCGCCGCGATGCGGGACAAGCGGCGCTTGGTAAGTCTCAGCGGAATCATTCACGAAAGACTAATGGCCGCTCATACCGGGGCTGGTGGTTCAGTCGTCTGTCTTCTCCTTCGTGTTTTGAGAACTATAGATGCTGTGGTGAGAAACCCCTTGATCCGAGACATTATGATTGGTAGACGAGCGAGAGAAGGTTCATTGCTGTCGAACCGCTGAGCGACACAGGGTTCTTACCTGAAAGATGAGGAGTAATTCGGCTACTGTGTCGAATCTGGGTTCACTTGTCTCAAATCTGGGTTCGCTGTCTCGACTCTACAAGGTTCAAATCTGTCGCTACGGCTAATTATACATCGTAGGGAATCACAGGATGATCATTCTTAACGTGCACGAATCTGACGTCTCGAAACGATTCGAACGAGTGGCTGAATGAGTCTGCCCAAGGGAGAGATGCCCCCCGTCATGCCTTGACTGTCATTAAAGAACGACAGAAACTGTCTGCCTTGACACTGTCATATGAGAGATGTGGGGGGAACACTGCGTGCTAGCCTGACCACTATCCCATAGGAGAAAGGCTGGGATACAGTCCCTCCCAGCTAGCTGTGTCCCAGCTCCGAGAGACAGAGACGGGACACATGTCCCAGACTCACGAGGTTCGAGATGAGCCCTCTCTCTTCTCCCGACAGTGACACATGGAGAAGAAGCTGTGGGATCCACTTCACATTTTTACCCCTAAAGCCACTTCTCTGCCGCCCTTGCGTACCTTGGGCCCCCCCGTCAGGTGTCCTGGCTGTATGAATGACATAACTTAGAGCTGTGTACCGCACAAGAACCCGAATCTCCAGGCAGGAATGAGGAGGAGGCTACCACGATGGATGGAAGATTATCTCGGTGGAAGGGGACAAAGGGTGCACGCCAGGGGGGAAGCCATATGGAAATGGGTTCAGGTCGCCACCGGAGTGATACACGGGGGTCTGTTCTGGAACGATTGCTCTTCTTGGTCTTTAGGATAACCTGCTAGGAGGAGTAGGACCCCCCCCCCCCCCCCTCACCTGGACATGTTTTGCGGTTGATGTCAAAGTTAGAAAGGAGGTAAAGAAAGAAAGAAAGAAGAGCCAGGAGGATTGCACTGGCTTGCAAGGGGACCTAGGCAAAGACTCCAAAGTTGGACCGATGCATGGGTGATGAAATTCGACTCGAGTAGAGGTAAGGTAATGTGGGTGGGACACATTAGGGGGAAAAAAGTGGGGGTGAAGCTCAGTATGAATGGTATTAAGGAGGTAATTAAGCTTCAGGAACCTGTGTATGAGACGGACTTAGAAGTCAACACTGTCGTAACGTCACCGGTAAAGAAGAAACACTTTCTGCTGGAACATGTTTGAATGACGCGTGATTATATGGATAAGGAAGCAGTCAGCAAACTTGTGCCCCTCTTACGCTTTGGCAGAACCAGAATATACTTCTCAAGTTTGGTCATCGCACTCAAAGAAGCACAAAGAACCATTAGAGAAGGTCCAGAGGAGGGCAGCAAAGATGGCACCAGAATTATAAACACGGCTGAGTTACAGGGGAGTGTCAGAGGTCTCAGATTTGTCCACCATATAAAAACAGGAAGAGTAAGGGGTGACCTGATCATTACCTTATCAATGTTAGACAACAGATTATTGAGAGATGCAGTAACAGTACAGCCGTAGGTCACATAATGAAGTAAAGCAATAGATGTGTTAGAAAAGATGTATAGTGCTATTATAACATAAGAGAGAGAGAGAGAGAGAGAGAGAGAGAGAGAGAGAGAGAGAGAGAGAGAGAGAGAGAGAGAGAGAGAGAGAGAGAGAGAGAGAGAGAGAGAGAGAGAGAGACTCGTCGAAGTCAGTCCCTCCCCCAAACAAACTACTTTATAAAGAAAACGGACGCCGCCTCTTGTCTCCGTCAGGTTGGTCACGGTGTAAATTTCCCGCCATTGTATTTTGTTAAGGATCTGGTCACAATTAGTGGCTGGTTTTTGCTGGGTGTCCACAACGGCTCATTCTCCTCCCCTGTGGTATAATAACCCATTAATTATCCTCCAAAACTTGGTAAATTCTTTTTCTTGTGGGGGCGAGAGAGAGAGAGAGAGAGGCGGAAAAAAAACAATTATATTACAATAGTTTCCACTGGGATTATTATACTCCTCTTTCGGGGCGCGCGCGTCGTTTTCTAGCGTGGCGTTGTCGATTTTATAGAAAACATGACGTAGGGTAAGTACAGGTGAGGAGGAGGAGGGGGTTGGTGGTGTGTGTGTGTGTGTGTGTGTGTGTGTGTGTGTGTGTGTGTGTGTCGTGATTCCCTCGTCCAAGGTGTAGAATACAGACTCGGAAAAGCTGCTATCAACACCCGAGCAACCGAATTACCCGAACACAATCGGTGGAATTTGCTCAGGACGCGTTGAGGCGATACCTTCCTTATGGGCTCGCTGCTCCCCGCCTGGCGTTCACTCTGTTAAAACTGAAATACGGAAATTAAAATCTCCCCCGAGGACAAGCATGGGCCATCACTCGCGCACCGATAAACGTCGGAAGGCGTTGTACCTTGGGGGAGGAAGGGAGGGGATCGGCGGGGCGGAGGAGCATCGAACTCCCTCACACTTAAGAGTATTGGAATCGCCCGTAACGATGCTCTTACGTCCGCGAGCGGGGGGAATTGTAGAGAGTAACCGAGGGTATTCAACACCACCTGCCTTCCCCCGTGAAAAGCCTCGCCGCAAATATTTATGGACTTGATTATCATTTCCCTTTCGTGTATCTGTTGCGATCCCCGTCGTTTCGGACGCCCATGGTGGGGTGGGGTTGGCCTCCCCTCCCCCCCCCCCCCCAGCTTAGGATAGGCAATATACTCATTTTTCCTTCTATCGTCTTTTTTTTTTTTTCATGTATTATTGAGCCTCTGTTCATTCAAGGGGTGTTATTCGCAATGTTAAAGAAAAATAAATGAATAACCCAACGGATTATGAACCGTTGTAAAGGTTCGGGTTAGAGTTGATTTTTATCCTTTGGCCGGGTGGAACAGTTTGATGGAACCCTGTGTGATTTATGGCCTCTGGGGCTTCAAGTAAAGCTGGAGTTTATCCTCTTTTATCTCGTTATCTTCACCATCCAGCCTGATAAGAATAAGATGAAAAACAATGGAAATGAAGAACAGGTTGTGATTATATTTGTGTTTATTTTCGTAGAAGAGGACAATAGTTCAGTTGGCTTTCTCGTAACTCGTCAACCCATCAAACACACACACACACACACACACACACACACACACGCACAAATAGATAGATAGATAGATATGATACGTAGATCCGTAGATAGATAGATATATCAGATTATATCACATGAAATATATAACTTATAACAGACCTGGTAAAATTAACGAAAGAAAAATACAAATCCCCCCAAAGAAACACACATTAAACCCGGCCAGTTCTGGCCACGCCCATAAAATAATCTAAACCACTGAAAGACCAAACCAGGTGTCCGGGCACGGGACAATCGGCCAATCAGCGAGCAGAGTGATCTGCCAACGACCAACCACGGGCTCATAATACACCCTCTTGAGGGTCCTCCACGACTCCGCCCTCTCGCTTGAGCGGCCGCCCCCACCAGTCGTCCCCCAGGACTCAAGCTGGCCCTCCAGCGGCTGCACATTGCAGACGGAGACGCAATTTTCACCAGTGCTTTGGGGTCTGGGGCTGGGGATTGTGGGGGAAGCCCCTGGGGGTATCAGGGCCTAGGGGCTGGGGAAGGGGAGTTTGTGGGAGGGGTTTGGTGTACAAATCTGGGAGGGCGGAGAGGGGATGAGGGAGAGGGGAGAGCTTTGGTGTATTACGGAGTATTAGTGTACCTCAGGATGGGGTGGAAGGGGGGTGTCTTGGTCTTTCATGGGGGGGCGGCGTGCGCGTGCGCCCCCCCCCCCCCCTCGTGACCCACGACCCAAGGTCAACGAGCTATGGACCACGACCCATGGCCCGTTCAAAGACACCCCCCCCCCACCCCCACTTCCCCGCGATCATTTTCGCCAGTCTCGTCGGGAACGGTTGACCTCGCACACTTGACCCCTGGGTAGAGAGAATGACCTCTACCACTCCCCCCCTTACCCCCTCACAGTAACCTTGACCTCCGACCTCTCCCCCCTCCCCTCAGTGTTCTTGACCTCGACTCACTCCCCGAGGGTCTTGTATGTATGAGGTCCAAAGGTGAAAGGTCAGTGTCACAAGAGAGGTCAATTGCTCTGGAATGTATCTGGTCTAACACGATCGCGTAAAGATGTACACGGACTTACGTATATATATATATATATATATATATATATATATATATATATATATATATATATATATATATATATATATATATATATATGATATATATATATTTAGATGATATATTTATAGGATATACGAAGCATTAAATCCTCAGTAAAATGACAAGTTAATCCTTCTCTCATTATAGCTCATTCTTCATTCACCCTTCATTTGATAGGTGGTAATGGTCGACCTCACACCTCTACAGTATTAGAGTATAACCTTTACAGCCGCCGTTAACACCTGTTATCTGTTATCAGTTTGATGTGATTGGATTTTGTTATCATTCATTGATTTTGCTCTGATTGGCGGGTTAACCACACTGTGATTTGATGTCATCTGTATGTTAACTACGTGTTAACTTTATGTTGACCGCATGTTAACCATGTTAAATTGGTGTCAGGTACAGATCCTGTCTGTAACAACAAGGTTGTGGGTGTCAGAAGTTGATGGTGTCACTGATTGTTGGCACCGGCGTTTCGAAGGTGAGATGACCTTTGACCTCCTAACCCATAAGGGTCAGGTCAAATGGCAGGCCATCATGCATCAAGGGGTCGTGAGAGAGAGAGAGAGAGAGAGAGAGAGAGAGAGAGAGAGAGAGAGAGAGAGAGAGAGAGACGGCTCCTCCCCTGACAAGCGCTTGTCAATGGGTGTACCAGTTCCTTAACTCCACCAACGGGAAATCATCATTCAAGTTAAAGCAGTTAATGTCGTCTTCCTCTTCCTCCTCCTTCTCCTCCTCCTCCTCTTCACCGCTCGCTAGCCGCCAAGTGAGTGCAACCCGCTAACCCGCTCAGCTCCTCCCGCTGAGAGCGCTACTCCTGGCCAGGCCATAAATCCAGCTGTGCCTGTCTTCAGTTGTACGTTTCTTCCGCGGCTCATGGCCCGGAAAATCGAGTTAAATGGCTTATTCAAACGGCACCAGTGGCAAAACGGTGTCGCTAGCAGTGACTGATGTAAAATAAAATGTTTAACTCAGCGTTCTGGTTAGCGGGAAACACCGAGTGTTGACAACGGGAACGATTTTTTATCTCTCCCCCTTTTCTCTCTCTCTCTCTCTCTCGGTAAGAGAGAGAGAGAGAGAGAGAGAGAGAGAGAGAGAGAGAGAGAGAGAGAGAGAGAGAGAGTTATTGGCAGGCGGGTCGATGTGTGGGTGTTCCCAGGTTTGGTTAACATAAAGACTAAGAGAGATTTTTATTCTTCCTTCAAATACCAATCGTAGATGTATGACTGCCTTATACATACACACGTGCGTATGTGTATGTGTGTGTGTGTGTGTGGGGGGGGTGTGTGGTAAGGGTGGTAGATGGGTGGGTTATTTCGATTAGATGAGGGGGTTGGGGTGGGAGGAGGGTGAAAAAAAAAGAAACAATTTTGTTTTAATGACTTAAAAACAATAAATCCTTCCCTCCCTCCAGCCCCAGCCATGAATGCGAGCTCCGTAATTCCTGCTAATTGAGGGAGGCAACACTGCCTGGGTGTTTCACACGCCTGTAAACACAAGAGAAACACGGCCGGGCAAAAATACAACTTAATATCCAACTGTTACAATTTAATCTTGACTTTCCTCTAAGGCCCGCGATATCTAGTCCATCAGAACCCGACCCACCACCCACCCCGCCCACCCTCACCCTCCAAGCCAAAATACAACACACTCCGTTACTTTTAATGGTCCGGGTAAGTAACAGACCACCACAGACCCCCCTCCACCACCCCCCCATCATGTTGTTGTGAATTTACAAAGATTATAAGTTGAAATGGAAATTAATAAACCAGCCTTGGGAGTCATGGGTTTAATACATCAAGTTAATGGTCGTGTGGGGAAGCCCCCCTCCTCCCCTCGCCGTCAGGAGCGGGTGTTACTGACGGCGAGGTACTCGTTCCTTACCATGTGTTACCGCAGCCCACTCGCCATTTAGCAAGACGAGAGTTACACTGTGTGGTCTTGTTACCTAGGCCCGTCGTGCTCTCCCGCAGGCCAGCGGACTCGCCTCGGCAGTTACACCGTCAGGGTTCGTTCAACTCGTCCACTCGACGCGTTTGATGGCTTCAGTAATGTCCGATCATGTCTCTTTTCATTCTTCTTTTGCGATTGAGGTTCTTGGCGCATAGGCTTTCTCTCTCGATGATCTAATGTCTTCTATTTCTTTCTTTGGGTAATTAATTTCTGTAATTACTATTTGTCTGCTTCGGGGAGAGAGAGAGAGAGAGAGATAGTTTTAGACCCTCGTTGCCCCATTTATTAACCTTATATAAATTCGCACTAAGTGTTTACCGTGTGTGTCTGTGGTTTGGTTAGTGTTATTCTGTTGCTTATCATATCAGGGACAGAACGTATTGGGCCATAGTCTTCTTCCTTCTGAATCGCTGTCTACCTTCATTTCTGCTTGGGATCATCGCAAAGTTGTTCTTCGTTGTGTCCAGCGCATGAAAAGACAATTTGTTGATTTGACTTCTGTTTTTTTGTCTTGGATAAAATCATCTCCAGTAAGTTCTGTGATTCGACTTCTTCCCTCATCTTATCCGACCTTCATGATCAATAGATAACTCTTCTACTGATAAAGCTGATCTCTCCAGTACCTTATGTCCCTGTCACTCCGCTGTAGATGACACCACATCTCTTCCCACTCGTCCCGCTGAACCTCTGCCTCCCCTCCAGTAATTTCCTCACGCCAGGTCTTCCGGGTACTCTCCCCTGGGGGAGGAGGCACGCGGTCCAGATGACATAACTCCTCGTGTCCTGAGGGACCGTCTCTCTCACCCAGCTCTGATCCATGGCTCACCTATTTCCTGTCGGTCTAAAAAAAAAAAAAAAAAAAAAAGACACTTTTAACCCCCTTCTTAGAAGCGTGCCTTTGTGTAGCCCATGCCTTAGAAATTATACAGTCCTCATCCTTCTAGTTATTACCCCATCGCTCTCACTTCTGCTGCCTCGAACTCTCTCTAACTCTCTAACTCTCACTTTCTCAAATACAAAAAAGGTCGTTTCCTTCTCTTATGATCACCAGCACAGCTTCCTTCTGTCCTGCGTGACTCACCTATGGTTCTCCTTCAGGAATTTCGGGGATTCCTTGGCCATGGTCCTCAACATACCCTTACTCATATGACGGGATGTGGCGCAGATCTTTTGTCTTTTGGAACCTCCTTCCTTTTGCGTTTCCGATCCTCTCCTTCACGTGAAGCTTCTCTCCAGCTGGTCCAGCGGGGTTGTCGTTGACGGAGAGACGAGAGACATGATTGTCCCTCAGGGTTAGGTTCTATCACCTATTTTCTTTTCTCCATAGATTTTTTTTTCTTTTTTGTTCATCCTCTGACCTTTTTTTTTTTTAACATTACGCTGATAATTCTACGCTTCATACTTCAACTCACTTTCCCTTCCCTTCTGACCCACAACACTCGTTCATCTCCTCAAACTGAACACAAATCCTCTCTTAATTTGGACTGTACAGCATCTCAGGAGAGAGAGAGAGAGAGAGAGAGAGAGAGAGAGAGAGAGAGAGGAATTAGTTTCCTCTTGAGAGATTCGGTAAAACATAATCGCAGTTTGTACCGAAGATTTCTTTTTCAAATAGCATGTTTCCTGCTGCAACATTCCAACGCACCACAAGTCATCCCTGCAATGACGTGTTAGCCATGTCCTCCACTCCGTCCCCTCACAGAAGGATCATCACAACACCTGCGTCCAGGGTGTCAGGGATGCTGTCTGTGTCGGTGCCACAATTATCCTTTTTGTGTGTGTGTGTGTGAGGCAACAGTTACTCCGCGTCAACAGGAGTTATATTCTCCTCAGCAAGGGCTCCCTGTGCTCGCTCTCTGTGGCGTGACTCTTCTCTCGCATCTCCCGTAGCCATGAAGGAATATATAGAGCTTCTTCCACCTCCTCATCAGCTCTTCAGCTATCACCTCTCTCTCTCTCTCTCTCTCTCTCTCTCTCTCTCTCTCTCTCTCTCTCTCTCTCTCTCTCTCTCTCTCTCTCTCTCTCTCTTTCTGTTCTACAGGTATTATTTCCGCCACTGCTTGCTATCGTGAAGGTGCCCTAGCGCGTCCTGGCCACCGTGGCTCGGACCGTGGCACGCGATTAGCAGCTGCCTCCCATAGTTTCACGAGCCACACGAGGATGTACCGTTATCATTCCTCCTTCTCAGTCCATGCAGCTGAGGCTGTGGCATTTTCCTCCTTTTATGATCTTTATTCTTCCCGTCTCCTTATAATCATTTCACCTTCAAGGTTCAGGTCTATAAACGCTGTGTTTAACCACCACGTTCTTTTTCTCGTACTCTGCTGTTCCTTTCATTCAAGATGGCCACCATTAGAGCGCGCTCATTTTGCCCGTGCCTTGTTGTATGATATGATATAAACAACAACAACAACAACAACAACAACAACAACAGAACAACGGGTATAGACCTAGAGTACCAACTGACACACAAACGCACCAATCACAACAGCAATAGTTATGGACCCATTTTACCCTTCTCTGGCAACCCTCCCTGCGGCAGGGGGGTCTGTGAGAGACCACCCAACCCCCCCCACACCCCCACCTCCCTCCCTCCCGGACGTCTGTTACCCCCCCTACACCCCCTCGCACCCCCTCCTCCCTCTCCCTTGCCTTCAAATCAACAAATCCGTTTAAATCCCTGTTATGCTAGAGGTGAGATGGGTGGGGAAATGCCTCAGATAAACAGACTGGCGCCGTTTAACCGCTCTGTTGGTCTCCCTCGCACGCGTCCGCCGAGGGTGTCGCTGTTTGCAGATGATGTCGTGAATCTGTCTGCTCATTCATAATGACGGGGACGCCGGCTGAAGACGTCAGTCTCCTCCACCTCTTACCACTCAAGTGTGCGGGTCTGTGTGTGTCTGGGCTGGGTGGGTGGGTGGGTGTGTGTGTGTGTGGGGCCTGTCAGCCCTCCTACTTTGTCTCCCTCTCTGATCACCAGCCACGCCGCCCATTCGACCAATTTACATACGAATTAATCACTTCCGCTAACTCTGATCATAGCTCCTGTGGGGAGAGGGGGAGAGAGGACCTCGAGCACCACCGCCTCCGGGGAGTTAGGGGGGAGGGGAGAATGGGAAAGGGGAGAGGAGAGGGAGAGGGAAGGCATGAAGGGTAGCAAGGGAGCAGTGGGGAGGAATATAATGGGTGATGGGGAGGGAAACGGGGCCTATAGTAGGGGCTAGGGCTATAATGGGAACTGGGGAGGAAAATGGGGCTATATCGGAAGCTGGGGAGGGAGGGACGGCGGGCTATTTCGGGGAGGTCGAAAAGTTAAAAGGATAAAGTTGGGGTGATCGAGTGAGCGATATGCTCCCACAAGTAATATTCGAAAAGCTATCTGTGGCACGTACCTCGCTGCTTTCCCTAACCTACATGGGGACCGTACCAATCAACCCAGGGTCCCGTGCAATGCTGGATGGAGGAGGCTGTATTCAGTCCATTCCAGAACCCCCAAGGGAAAAGAAAGAACATCTGACCACAGAGATGAATATAAAGTACACAATATCTTCCTTAAGATTAAAGTCAGTCTGTTGTTGTACTCACGTCAATGGGAGAAAAAAGATACTGCTGTGATACGAGAGTAAAGATACTTGTAAAAAAAAAAGAGACGGCGATCATATACTCCATCGGTATCAAGCACGATAACAATGACAGACGAGGACGAAAAAGTTCAGTTAAAGTGGAACTAATGGACTGTGAACCACGTTGATTGAGACGGACGCTCATACCATGCAAGGAGGCAACGCTAGCCAGGCTCGCGCGAGACTTGTCAGTACCCATGAAGACGACCCAAGATCACGACCCTACATCCCTCGGGAACGACGGTACGCTACGACCCTGTGGAACGACAGAACGACCCTGTAGCACGACAGTACGACCCTGTAGCACTAAAGTACGACCCTGTAGCACTAAAGTACGACCCTGTAGCACAACTCAATCCCCTGTAGCACGACAGCACAACCCCCTTCAGCACGACAGCACGACCCTGTAGCACAACAGTACGACCCTGTAGCACGACAGGACGACCCTACAGGGGGAAGGTAGTACCCTCGAGCGCGCTGGCACCATCCTCACACCTGGCAGGGTCGGATGGGGTCGTGGAGGGGGAGGGAGGGAGGGGGGCCACTAAAAACACTGCATCATGTATACAAACTTGCCAGGTGAAAACTAACTTTTAAATTATTCACAAATTAAAATTCAAGCTTCACTGTATTTAGCAAGACTATACAGAAATTATACATCATTTACACCGCGTGGTAAATACCATACACCATTTTCTAAATGTATATAACGGTAATTACATTAGGAAACAGTTCGGGGGGGGGTGTCATGTGACTCATCGCCAGTTCCTGCCGCTAGATGGCACTGCTGGTAATGTTGTCATCAGCCTCCTCTACCCGGGCACCATATTGACAACAGCACAGCGCCGTTATTGTAAAGCTTAACCACGTCAAAACTAGCGTAGAAAACGACGTGGATGTGCGAGTTCCATCACCACGAAGACAACGAGAACGCAAAAATGACGTGTGAGAAGCCACGTATCCTGGAAATAAGGCTCTGTGTGTGTGTGTGTGTGTGTGTGTGTGTGTGTCATCAAACGAGGCCAAAGTGTTGACGATCGTTGTCTGTGACTCGGATGTTCCGCCAGGATTTTCCCCTCGGTGTTTTCGTGGCCTCCTCCGTCCTATGTGACGTGGCGCGCACCCTTGTCCTCTGACGTCCCCGGGCTACGTGTGTGTGTGTGTGTGTGTGTGTGTGTGTGTGTGCTTCGGGAGGAGTTGCTGGGGCCTCCGTCGTTCTAGCCTCCACTCCAGCAGAGCCGCCCCCACCGACACGCCCTGGCGAGGTGAATCGTCTACCCCAACAAAACAAAAAGATGGTTGTCGTGCACCTTTATATGGCGTATTGCTGAACACTGTTAGTGAAGTGTGGTACAGGGCAGTGATTGTGTGTGGTAATCAATACAGTCATAACGCTTCACATGTATCATAATTTGCTTGCAGTAGCCCCTCTCGGATGTGTCATAACACTTCAGATGTATCATAATTTGCTTGCAGTAGCCCCTCTCGGATGTGTCATAACACTTCAGATGTATCATAATTTGCTTGCAGTAGCTCGGATGTGTCATAACACTTCAGATGTATCATAATTTGCTTGCAGTAGCTCGGATGTGTCATAACACTTCAGATGTATCATAATTTGCTTGCAGTAGCTCGGATGTGTCATAACGCTTCAGATGTATCATAATTTGCTTGCAGTAGCTCGGATGTGTCATAACGCTTCAGATGTATCATAATTTGCTTGCAGTAGCCCCTCTCGGATGTGTCATAACGCTTCAGATGTATCATAATTTGCTTGCAGTAGCTCGGATGTGTCATAACACTTCAGATGTATCATAATTTGCTTGCAGTAGCCCCTCTAGGATGTGTCATAACGCTTCAGATGTATCATAATTTGCTTGCAGTAGCCCCTCTAGGATGTCGCTGATGCCCGTGTCGATCAGTGGGTCACAACGTATCAGTGGGCGGGGGTGAGGGAGGGGCGGCGTGTGTGGGGTTCGCCGGGTGCATAACACAGTAGCTCCCTCCTCGTGAGGGGTTACGACACCTGGCACACAAGCCCTTGTCTTCACGGGGTCATTTACACGTATTATTCCGCTGCTTCTGCGTCTTAGTGCTTCAAACGGGTCAATTCCGTGAATGCGCTGTTAGGGTGAATACGGTGCATATGTATACGGTTACAGTAGTTGTCATATTATGTGATTGCTCTCCAAAAATTGACAGTTTGTCGTAAGGGTTCTAAACGAGTATGCTAGTTGGTGGTTTAGGGGGGATGGATGGAAGGCGAGGTTCCAAAGGGGTACTTGGTATCCAGCATCACTAAAGAATACGAGAATGGGGAGTGTGTTAAAGGATCAAGATTCAAGAACCCAGTTGAGGAAGAAGAGATGGTACGTGGCGACCACTGGTTTATGGCTGTATCTGAACTATTCCTGTGTTTAAAGATGGATTAAAATGCAGACTTGTACAAAAGTGTATGGAGTACCCTTGGAAGATCATACGACAAGAATATATATATATATATATATATATATATATATATATATATATATATATAAATATATATATATATATATATATATATATATATATATATATATATATATATATATATATATATATATATATACATATATATCAAGTATTGAATCATTGGCTCGCCTCATTCCACCTATCGATAAACATTTTGAGTTCCTGTATCTTTTCAAAGGTTTAACACATCCTGCATTTACCATAATTTGTGTGCAGTGGAAAAAAAAACTTTTTTATTGCCATTATTCCTTCATGCTATGATACCTTCAGAAGCGCTGTCATCCATTTAAATATTCAAATATTATGAATACATTATTGTGAATGATGCCTCGTTATGTTCAATGGGTCATTAATTTTTTATATTTATATTTTCAACGTACTAGATTGTCTTTTCAGTTTAATGATAAATGAAATCCAGATGTGTGGATGGTGAGGAGTAGCTCCACCTCATCAAGGAGGAGTAGCTCCACCTCATCAAGGCCGTACCATTTTCAGGAAGATGTTGTGTTTCATGAGTTTGAGGTGTGGGGTGGGTTGGGTGAGGGGGAGGGAGTATCAGGGGCGCTTGGGGTGGTGGTGGGTGGTGGGTGGGAGACAGAGGCCGCCGCTCGAGATATGTCGTGTCGAAGTGTCAGGCGAGGACGGCGACGCCTTCCCCGATACCTGAGTCGTCTCCGTCAACTGTCTCCGCCGTTGGTTGGCGGAGAGAGAGAGAGAGAGGGATGGGAGGAGGAGGAGGAGGAGGAGGCTCCGCGTGGTGCTGGAGGTGGAGGTTCGTAGTGGTGGGAAAAGAGAGAGACTGATGATGGTGATGGTGATGGTGATGGTGGTGGTAGTGATGATGATTATGGGGGATAGTGATGATGTTAATGATGACCACCGCTCCCACCTACCACAGCTACCACCCAACAACCACCCACCACACCAGTTCACCACAGCTCTCACCACCTCCCACCAACCACCACACCAGTTCACCACCGCTGCACCGCCCTTTCCCACCGCCACTACACTACCCTTTCCCACCGCCACTACACTACCCCCTCCCACCACCACTACAGCTGCTGTACCCAATCAATATCATCAAGCATTACAAGCTTAATCCATTAATCCGTAAATCCCCAGCTTACCTCACGCTCTCACACTCCCTGCTCACTCTCCCGTACCTGGGGTGGTGACAACCACACACGCGCACACACTTTATATATATATATATGGAAAGTCATCCTTGGTGATCTGATATTATTGCCAGTAGACGAGACGCAGTAGATTCTCAACGGTTTAGGAAAGAAGCTGCTGCGCCACTCTCGCCACCATCGCCTCCTGCTTTGAGAGATCCCTCGTCCCTCGAGTTGCAGTTCGGCACCACATCTACATCGGGTCCGTCCGAGTTCGTACAGACCGCTACGTGATCAGTCCACAGCCCAGGCAATGTGGACGTGTTAAACAACATTTGATGTTTGTCTGTTTGACGTCCTGCGCCTTTTGCATAGCGCCAGTTACTATATTATGTATATTTTCTTCGTATGTTTTTCAGCTTTTGGTTATGATTCAGTAAATAGATTATTATTGTTATTATCAATAATAATAATTACAATAATTATAATAATAATAATCATTATTATTATTATTATTATTATTATTATTATTATTATTATTATTACTATTATCATTATTATTATTGTCATTATTATTATTATTATTATTATTATTATTATTATTATTATTATCATTATTTATTATTATTATTTTTACTATAATGAGATTATTGTTTGTATTATACTTACAAACACATGGACACATACACACACACACACACACACACACACACACACATACACATACACACTGAATAAGGCAAATGGAGGAAAAGCACGGCATTAACTGGCATGAAGCAAGGACCCCACCCCGCCCCACCCGAGCCAGCGCTTGAGTGATTGTGAGCGTCTGTGTATTTCACAGTGCCTGCTTGGCTCCTCCTCTTGCCCGGGCTGGACGCTTTGTGGGAACCATTCGTTCGCTTCTGAAACGAACGTTGGTTGCTGCAGCCACCACACTGTTGCACTTAATATTCAGCCCAAAACATGACACAATCCAATTAACTTTTTCACACATTGTCAGTGGCGAATCGACGCAGAAACTGGCCGGAAATGAACAGCCCTTTATAATTGCGACCACACCGGCCGGGGTAGGGGGGTAGTGGGGTGGGGTGGGGGGGGACTTGGGAGCCGGTGGGGGAGGTGGGTGGGTGGTGGTGGTGGTGGTGGGAGGTGAAGGTGGGTTGGTTGGTTACGGTAGAGATGGGTAGAAGGTGTTTGGTGATGGTGGTGGTGAGAGGACTTGAGGGAGGTTGTAGTGATGTGGGGAGGAGATGGTAGTGTTGAGGGAAGTAGCAGTTGAGAGGGAAGTGGCTGTGGTGAGGGAAGTGATGTTAGTGGTAAGGGAAGTGGCAGTGGTGAGGGAGGCGGTGGTAGTTGGCGAGGGTAAAACTGGTAGTGATGGTGTTGGGGTTGGAAATATCGCTGGTGGTGATGGGAGTGCTGGAGATGGTAGTGGTGGTGATGTGAGATGGAGAGAGAGGTAGAGGTGGAGGAAGGGTGGTGGTTTTGGTGGTGGGGGAGAGTAGAGAAGTGAGGGAAGGGTTTGGTTGTGGGTGGTGTGGAGGGGGTAGGAGCAGGTTGGTGAGGGAGCATCAGTTGGTAATTTTTGTTGGTTTCATCTTTTGTTGGCTGAGGCTTTTATTTATCAGATTAGCTTTTGCTTTTTTTATGAAGGAGGGGAGAGGGAGGGAAGGGGATTTTTTTTTTTTTTTATAATGCCATATGTTGGGTGTTTGTAAACAGGTGATATCATTTCTAGTGATGCTTTCATGATTTCTCCCCATATTTTTTTTTTTTTTTTTTTAATGGCCAAGTGTTTTGAAAAAAAAAAAGAAGAAAATAACGTTTTTTTTGTGTGTTTCTGGTTTTCTATATATGTTGTACGTATGTATTGGCAAGTCGTGTTACGGCTTGACCAATTATTTCCGGATTAATAATTCATCTGTTCATCTGAACGTGGAGCTCGTCACTTGACCTCGATGGGTGATACGATTAAACCCCCAACCAACCAACCCCCCACCCCCCTTTACCCTCCGTTATAATCAAAATTATTCATTGTATCTCCATCCAATCATCCTCCTCCTCCTCCTGCAAATTCCTATAGGATTCGCCAATCATCGTTGGACTCGTAGGAAAGGCCGAGTGCTAATCAGGGAAATAAACGGGGCAGGCTTTCCCTAAACAACGCTCACGGATTTTAGGGCCGACAAACCATCTACGGATTTTAGGGTTTTGGTAAGGTATTTACGGATTTCACATCCTTGCCAGGGTATCTATCTATCTATCTATCTATCTATCTATCGATCTATCTATCTATATCTATCTATCTATCTATCTATCTATCTAACTATATATATATATATATATATATATATATATATATATATATATATATATATATATATATATATATATATATATATATATATATATATATATATGTACATAGAATGGATCTACAATTCCACCGTTTTGTGGCCTATTAGGTTCGGCAACGAGGCTCCGAGGCGCCCACCTCGCTACACCGACCACCGCCCATAACGGACAGACTCGCCAGAAAACGAACGAATTATTTTCGCGAACAACTGCAAAAGACAGGCGGCGAATTTTGTTCCCCTGTGAATTTTACAATGATGCCACAACAGTGGAGAGGTAAGAGCCGTGGTGGGGAGAGGGAAGAGGCAGGGGTTGGGGGGGGGGGGGGGGTAGAAGAACAGAAAGAGGAGGAGGAGGAGGAGAAGGAGAACGAGGGAGTGGATGGTGTAGGAGAAAAGTGGAGTGGGAAGACGACAGGGAAAAAAGGGTGAGAAGGAAAGATTAAGAGGAAGTTGAAAGGTAGGAAGGAAACAGAGGACAGTAGAGAGGGAGGAGTTGATGATGTTTACATGGGAGAGGAGATGTGAAGAGGAGGAGGAGGAGAGAAGATGACGATGACAGGATTTCCAGATGAATCATTTATCCTCACAGTTACCAACTCATTAACTTCTTTCCCTCTCGTTCACTTCAGTCTTCCTCCTGTTTCAGGTCTTCCTCAACTCCCACCACCTTCTGGTACCCCTCACCCTCCGCAGCCCTCCATATCTACCACAATCTCATCAGCCCTCCACAGCCCTCCCTCCATTCCCTCCCCAATTTCCATCTTCTCTTGACCAGCCCTTGCCCAGCCCAGCCCTTCAAACCAGCCCTCACCACACCCTAGCCTTCCCCCCTGTCTTCCCTCCTCTCCTCCTCCCCTTCTCATCCAGTGCCTCATCTCACGCCCCCCCCTCCTCCTCCTCCTCCCCCCTTCCCCCACCCCCCACCATCACCACCCCTCACCCCTCCGCCCCTCTTCTTGCCAATAGTCTCCACCGTTTTTGCGGTCTCCTCCAATGATCCGGCAACACGCAATATCGAAGCTACGTCAGGGTTGCACGTCTTTGTTGGCGGTGTTAGCCCAAGTTCCACGCCCGTAGTTACAGGGAGCAACATCTTCATCGTTCCTTGCTGTGGGAGGGGGGTAGGGGGTAGGGGAGGCTGCAGGTCGTAGCTACTGCCTGGGACGGGACAGGAGGGGGGGGGGGCAAGTAGCATGGGACGGGACGGGGGCTAGAAGAGTAAGGGGCATGGGACGGGATGTGGGTGGGTAGGACCCTCACTGTTTCCGTGGAAGGGGCTACAGGATGTAGCTGCGGTCTGGAACGCAGCAGAAGGGGATTCAAGGAACATGTAGCACCTCCAGTGTTCCTTGGAGGTATACAGACAGACTACATGTATGCCTATGTATGTATCTCTTCCATGGTTCGTCTTGCGCCTGTGTGTCAAGCAAAGATAGACAGACATTTGTGTGGGTAAATTTGCTTAGGTATTTGGCTTACCTTGTGTGTGCTTTTGTATGTCTTTGGCCAGAATGTGTGTGTGTGTGTGTGTGTGTGTGTGTGTGTGTGTGTGTGTCGAAAGTGCAAGTTATTATTGCAACCGTAATTACATGGGCGTGTTTATGTGAATGCGCAACGGCGGCTCTTAATTCAAACATACTTGCATCTTTCGAGAGTGTTGTGAGTGCTCGTTCCAATATATCTAAACCTAACCTTCAGACCTGTGGACGCACAGGCAAGAATTTTGAAGCGAATGAAGCAACGCAACTTCCACCCAACCAACCAACCACCTTCTGGCCAACATAAATTTTCGATTCTCAGTCTCGCGAAAGGCCTTCGTCCCCTGTCAACCTTGAAAATTCAAAATCATTTCTGTTCATACACTTTAAATGGTTCGGTTACAAGCATGGATGCTTTTGGATTATGCTATTTCCAAAAGCCTTCCTTTATCCTCCGTCCACCCTTCTCCGTTTTCTATTTGTCCGCAAAGAATAGGCGGGCTTCACATGTGATTACCCAATAATGGCCTTTGAAATTGAAATCTAAAAAATCCTGATATTCTCTTACGTGTTTCCTTTTGGTTTGAGACACCTAGGAAATAATTCGGTGTTTTTGGCCGATTACGTCATCAGTGGGAAGGAAAATTACCCGGTATCGGTTCCCTGACTCTGGCAGTGGCCGACTCACAACTCATGGAAACCTGGCGATCGAGCCTTCGAAGTCCACCGATCCAGGACTTTGAAATCCAGCGAGCCAAGATTTCGAAGACCAGCGGTCTGGAGGGTTTTCTTAAGTCCAGCAACCAGAAGCTTCGAAGTCCAACGATCGTAGGTTTCAAAGTCCAGTGATCCGAGATTTTCGATGTCTAGCGAACCCTGGCTTCGAAGTCCAACAATACGTGACTTTGAAGTCTAACGATCCGAAGCATCGAATTCTTGTGATCTTATTCGGAGTCCGGCGTTCTTAGACTTCGAAGTCCAACGAAATGAAGCATCAAACTCCATGACCTTAATACTTCGAAGTCTAGAGTTGTTAGAATTTGAAGTTCAGAGATCCGTGGCTTCGAAACTATGGAGATCCGACACTTCGAAGTCCAGCAATATAGAAGTCAACAGAGCTTGTTAGGGGTAACTTAACAGATCCCTCGAAAGACTTAGTCTTGCACTGTTGCTTCTTTAACATGGCTCTTCAAAGACTCGGTTCTGCGTCACTGCAAGTAAAACTGCTTTTGATAGGAAGATACTTTTATGTTAGTCTTATTTCAACAAAGCAAGTCAAGGCCAAAGCAACGCGATACCCCTACTTTAACATAGCTCATAGACGAGTCCACTTTACAATACTCCCTTAAACAAAGTCTGTGAAAACCCGGGTAATACGATCTTACTCCTTTCACAGATCTTGTGAAAAGAGGAACCTGACGATATTCCTCCCTTAACAAAGCTCCGAGAGGCCCTGTGGCGTGGGTATTTTTCTCCTTCAACAAAGCTTATGAAAACATTGAAAAGATGCTGGACAGCGGCATACATCAGCCCATTGAGAGGGAGGCAGAGGTATAAAAGCGTGTCCAAGGGGGCGAAAAGGAGGCAAGAAACAGACACTTTCATACAAACCCACGAGGGAAAAGATAAAGGTCTGGTTGTGGATAGGAGGGGGGCGGGGCTCTGCTCTTGGTGCATCTCGCATGACGGCGAAGGAGGCCATTTTTACGTCTGTTCCTGACGCTAATCGCGATAAACTGCAAACAAGTGTAATATATATATATATATATATATATATATATATATATATATATATATATATATATATATATATATATATATATATATATGATTATGCACAAGGATATTACCCAAATGAATAGTTTATATGTATATATGCAAATACGCTCGTATCTTTTTTTCGTAACATCACAGGTGACAAGAGCAGGAGACAAGTGTAGTTATCATGTGCAAAGCGAGGTTCATGTCATTAATAAGCTGCAGCTCTTCAACTCACAGACATTTAATTAATGGAAGTCCTGATTACCTTCCCATGCCGAACATTAATTACCTTGACTATCAAAACATAATTTACTGGTATGCCTAATTACTTTTTATTCGTAATTGATTTGTAATATCCATAATTGCCTGTTTATGTACTCACGTCTCCTCTGTTTATGGCTGGGTGATTCGATACATCGTTAATTCATTGCATTATTTGTATTTGTATTGAGCGACGTGACAAGGGCCAAACATGCCCTTGTCAAAGGCCATTTCGAAATCTAAGGGTTTGAGTGAGAGAAATAGAATATATATATATATATCTTTCTTTCATACTATTCGCCATTTCCCGCATTAGCGAGGTAGCGTTAAGAACAGAGGACTGGGCCTTTTAGGGAATATCCTCACCTGGCCCCCTTCTCTGTTCCTTCTTTTGGAAAATTAAAAAAAAAAAAAAATTGAGAGGAGAGGATTTCCAGCCCCCCGCTCCCTTCCCTTTTAGTCGCCTTCTGCGACATGCAGGGAATACGTGGGAAGTATTCTTTCTCCCCTATCCCCAGGGATAGTATATATATATATATATATATATATATATATATATATATATATATATATATATATATATATATATATATATATATATTGGAAAGGATCACAATTTTGCGCGTGATCAAGATATTCCTAAGAGTCCACGGGGAAAATGAAACACGAAAAGTTCCCAAGTGCACTTTCGTGTAATAATCACATCATCAGGGGAGACACAAGAGAGAAATATATATATATATATATATATATATATATATATATATATATATATATATATATATATATATATATATATGTGTGTGTGTGTGTGTGTGTGTGTGTGTGTGTGTGTGTGTGTGTGTTGTATACGTGCAGACAGGTGAGTGTGTCTGTGCATGCGTGTGGGTTGAGGTGAGGTGAGGTGAGTGGGGGGGGGGGCGACGTGTACCACTAATTATTTGTCGTGCGATGTTTGTGGTCATTGTGAGACTTGAGTTATTAATCTGCATGTCAAAACACATATGTTATTTACCCCTCCTGGCTTCATCCTAGCCGCGGTCAGCCCCCTCCCCCCACCCCTCCTCCATGCCCCATCGCACGTCATGTAATTAGATGTAGCAGCTAATAATATGGAACTTTTTTTGTTTTGTTTTCACGTGAGAATTAACGAAAAGCTAAGACAAATTCTGTTGTCTTATTTTTTTTTTTCTCTCTCTCTCTTTGAGCTTTGGTGTGTTCATTGATTTAGCGAAGGATTTCCAAGAAGGAGGGTAGGAGGGAGGGGGAGGAGGGAGGATTCTATCCTCCCCCGTCAGCCATCAGGGATGACAATGCTGAACCCGCGTGAGGATGATGACGATGACGATGGTAATGATGAGTTTCGTGGGCCTGAGAACTGCAACCGAACGAGATAACTTGTCTCCGTGCTTGGATAGACGACGTACATTTGCCTGTGTGAAGAAAACAATTGCTGTTCTCTTGAACGCACTCGTTCCTCCCACCTCAACGAGGTGGCGCCAAGAAGAACAACGGCTTCATTTGCACACACCATTCAGTGTTGAGCTGTCACGCCGCGGAGCACCGGGCCATCGCCATTCTCACAGCCAAGCCTCACAAACTATTCCATGGTTTACCTTGACCACTTCATGTTGTGCCCTGGCTCAGCTCACTGACGACGCGTCGCCCCGTGTATACCATTGTTGATTCAGTTCATTCTATTCCATGCACGCCTCTCATCCCCCCTCCCCCCCAAAAATTTTCAAGCCCCGATACCCCAAAGCCTCTTTTACCACATCATCTTTTTGTTTCATCCCCAACCTACTTCCCCCCTCCGTTGTTGATACCTAGGTAATGATTGTCACTTTTTTCCGCTCTTCGTCACCATATATTCGAGCCTTTTCAGCACGCCCTCGTCACCCCCTTGAGTCATATTGCGGTTACTGCCACCACCCCTTTCTCTTATGACGTCTTTCCTTAAACGCTTAACCAGCTCTCGCCACACGTTGTCCTGAGGCAGTCCACTCTCAACACGTCATACATTTCTTCTTTTGCACTCAGGGCCCAAGAACTCGCATTCCATACGACACCGTCGAAACTAATTCGTATCAAACATACCCATCTTTGCCCCAGCAGACAAGTGAACTCTCCTTACACACATCCAGCACTGCATGGCGTATGGTTTATGGAATGAAAATGTAGTGAGGGAATGAAAATATACAGTAAAGACAGTGAGGTTATACCAAGTGGAGGGAGGATTAAAAAGGTATTCTTATAAACACTATTATTTATGTGTGATGTTCATTTTGGCTGGGATTTGGCTGTTCTTGTGGCTATCCGTACGAGCCGGTATGTGCTCGATGAGAGTGTGGCGCCGTAGTGCAACTCGGGGACGAGGGATCCCCTGTGGCAGGAGATGACGGTGGCTGCAATGGAGCAGATTGGAGTGAGTGAGCGCCTCATGCAAGGTGAGAGATGAGGGACTGGGGGATGGTTTCACTCGCCGTTTAATGTGAGTGTCCTGCCTTCAAGTGCCCTGTCTTCCGCAGACAGACGGACAGAGAGACAGACAGACGAGAGAGACGGACACAAGATATGTGTGTTGACACTCCGGCCCTCCCTGGCCCCGAGCCCACAAGGGAGGCATTACGGGCCCCCCTAATGATAACACCCTCCCTGATCAACACCCATTAACAAATGAATTCAAAATTGCGACCCACCAATAATACGAAATGATTCCTTCCAGAGGAAAGAGAGAAAGAGAGAGAGAGAGAGAGAGAGAGAAAAAAAAAAAGATGACTCCTGGGAAGGCAACACCAGCGAATTAAACATAATTCCGTTTTCCAACCGCTTGCCCCCTTCACCTCTCCCCCCTCCCCCCCCCTCTCTACCACCCCTCCCCCCTCCACCCAACCACCACCACCACCACCCCCCTCCCCCCTTTTAGAGCCACTTCCCGCACCTCATTAAAAAGTATAATTAAAAACCACAAGCACGCACAATTAAATGGAATAAACACACACACACACGCGCACAAAAAGACACATAACACATTCGGATCACGATCCTGCAGTCGACAGTTTGGGACGGACCCGCGGCACAGAGCGACGGGTAATGGACGACGTGGAAACTCAAGACAAAAGCGGGTTGCCAAGTCGCAGTTATATACTCTCCGGATTTTGACGGATCCGCTTTTATTTATATGAATGGAAGCCGTTGGGGAGGGGGGGGGGGGGGGGTAGGTTGGGGTGGGTGGGGGGGATGGTGGGGGGAGGAGAGAAGAGAAAGATGTGATTTTTTTTACCTCCTTTTTTTTTTCTTTTCTCTTCTTTGCTGTGGGAGGTGGGTGGGGGTGGGGGGGGTGTGTAAGGTTTTATTTACCTGAATAGAGCGATGGTGAAAAGGAATTGTTATAGCCCCGAATTTTGATGGATGTCGGTCTAGTTCCTGTGTGCGAATGGTGAAGGTGGGAGGGTGGGGTGAGGGGGGTGGGTGGGGGTAAAGAGAGAGACGGGAGGGGGGGGAATATAATGGAGTTGTCATTGTTTCCTTTTATTCCAGGCTGTTACTGAGCTTGTTGATGAAGGGGGAGTAATTTGGGAAATGGGCAGGGTTGGGTGGGGGGTTGGGTGGTTGGAGGGGTTTGGGGTGGGTTGGGGTGGGGGGCGGCGGGGGTTGGGTTGGGTGGTTTGGGTGGTGGGCGTGTAAATTGTGTCCTCAAGATGACGTGAATATATAATTATCCATGCATTGTCTACCTGGCCTATTTTTATGATGAATGATTATGGCCTCGGATATAGTATTCATGGTAGACTCACGAGTTACGATGCGATGATGGATAGCTTATTTTTTTTTCTCTCTTTTTCTTTTTTTTCCTAACTTCGATTTAGTTAATAGCAGATGCTTCAACATCAGAAAGCATGAGAGAGAAATGTTGGTTAAAGAAAACCGTGCATGATGTGCCACGTTTCATCCGTGGAAAGAAAACGTGGCGAACGTTGTTTCCATACCGACTCAAAAAACAAAAAAACAAAAACGAGTCGAAACGTTTCAAAGATTTTTTTTTTTTGGCTTTGCGAATCGGTCGACATGACACGGTCTGACCTGTGTCTCGGTGACCCGGACAACCCCCCCCCCCCACACGTAACCCGTCGCGTGCTTATAACACAGAGATAACCGGTCGCGCAGAAGGGCCCCCAAAACGGCCTGTTACGTGACAAACGGTAACGGAGGTAACGAGAAGCAGTATTGAATGTTTTGTATTTCGAAGGTCAAACATTTGTCTTGTTCTCCATGATGTCACTCAAAGCCAGTCACCTGCTGGCGAAACCAGCTGTCTCCCAGGAGGTGTGAGGGAGGTGACAGCAGACCAGCTGCCCTTATGATGATTGTGACAGCAGACCAGCTGGCCCGTGGGTGGCGTGAGAGGCGTAACACCAAATCAGCTGGCCCCCCAGGTGGTGCGAGAGGGGTGACAGCAGACCACCTACCCGTGGGTGGTGTGAGAGGGGTGACAGCAGACCACCTACCCCCCAGGTGGTGCGAGATGGGTGACAGCAGACCAGCCGGCCCGTGGGTGGTGTGAGACAGAAACTGCTAAGTAAATATTTATCCAGAATAAGCAACAATAGAGGACGCAGGACGTCAGTTGGTGCCTTCATTATTCGCATCCTGGGAAGAGAAAGACAGACTCTAGGTTGTGCACAATGAGGCATAATGAGAGAAGCTGACCTCTCTCTCTCTCTCTCTCTCTCTCTCTCTCTCTCTCTCTCTCTCTCTCTCTCTCTCTCTCTCTCTCTCTCCCCTCCCACATCGTATCCAGCTCGCCGTTTCTCGCTACAAATAACAGTGGTCTCTCTGGAGGATATATATATATATATAGAGGTCATCAACGTGTTGCATTGAGTCACCCTTTATAACCGCTAAGAAAACGGAGGGAAGGTCGGGAGGGTCAACTCTGTGTAATGATCTCTCAGGAAGACGAGACTGAAGTATATAGCCTTTTTCCTACTGTGCTGAAAGAGATCAGAGAATAAAAGAGAAAAAAAAAAGAACTATAATAGAAATATGACCCACAGAAAGAATCCAATACTTGTGCAAAAAAAAGTACACGGGTTTTGCAGGGGAAATGTATTAGAGCCATTTGGCAACAGATGGATAATAGAAAACGTAGTGTGAGCTTTATGATCGTCCCTGGTGCAGCGTGGTTGCCGTCGGTGACCATGTATCACGCGCGGGCACGCCAGGGTTCGAATACTGCTGGACAGGGCGGTTGGGTCATGGCCTACCCAAATCTATATCGTCCTCTGGGAGCAACATTTTGTTCAACATCGAATTGAACAGTTGTTAATCAGAGGTTTATATAAAGCGGTAAACACAATTGGAAGATGTACAAGCTAGGGTTGCGCCGCTGTTCGAAAAAAAAAAGACTGGGAACTGGGAACCACTGTAGTGAATATGTTGGGTAGAATACACAAGGAGGCCTTTAACCGAACGGTGTTCTTACTGTGAATATCCTGCAGTCAAGGAGTGTACCTGTAAATGACGTGAAAATGATATGTAAATCATACAGGCTACATATTCCATGTCTTCTACAAGAGGCCTTGTAAAAAGATAAAAAAAAAAAGATGAACATAAGCCATCCATTGAAGTACAGAAGAACTTAACGTTATTACATAATCCAATGATACAGCCACATTCTCAGGTTACAGTTAAGACAAATGGTACAGGATACGAGTAGCGCCTCTAGGTAGCAAGATACAGGCTACAGGTAACAAGATACAGGTACAGGTAACAATATACAGGTACAGGTAACAATATACAGGTAGAGGTAAAACATGATATAATTGAACACAGTTTATACATAGGAACGTAAATATGACCAATTTACAATTTATTAACTTTATCGACAATATGTCTGAAAAGAAATTAATCCATTAAATTATTTAATTACCAAATACATTTGTTAATACATTGATTTGTTTATTTGCTGGGACCGTTAATGATAGCTGACTAGCTAATTGGCGTGTTGATTAAGTGACTTTAACCATTAGAGTATAATGGAAGTATCATAATTACAAAAATTCGTTCATTCATTCATTGTTTTTAGGTCATTTGTTGACGCCATGATCCTTCTCAAGTTAAGGAAAGTAACGATACCCTTTTCCTTTATCTCATTATCTCTCATAGTTCCACATCACTGGCCATGAAGCACTGAATAACACCCACCAACGACTCGATCCGAGATACACGACGAAGGCCCAAAGTGCCCTCCCTGTGGCACTCCACTGCGCGAGTATCAGTCGCCTGGGGACATAGCGGGTCACAGGAGACAGACACACACACACACACACACCTTCCTCCTGTGAAGATGTTCACCATTGAGGCTTTCGTATTCTCGTCTTTTTATTCATGAAAGACCCGACCAAAGGCGATCATCCTCCGTCATGCGTGTGGTCGTACGGCATGCAAGATGTGATGGCAGATGGTCTGCAGTCATGCAGACGGAATGTGGTCCGTCTGCTGAACTCCCTCACCAGCAGTGCCAATAACTCCTCTCTCTCTCTCTCTCTCTCTCTCTCTCTCTCTCTCTCTCTCTCTCTCTCTCTCTCTCTCTCTCTCTCTCTCTTACCCCTTCAGTATAGCAACGCTGCCTTCCCCATTTTCTCCGTTAAACTTGTCATTGTTTTCCTTCTCTTACCAGAGCCATTCATGTTGCCATGAAGGAGAAAACGGACGTAAAGTCGAGTCGCCAGCGAACTCCGGCTATCCCTCATAAAAGCCAATGATAGCTACTTATTTAGTTAACATTAACAGGATATCTGTCGTGTTGATTTTATTGAACTAACATGAACGTGAAACTCTCTAGTGTTACCAATTAACATCTGTCACAACACAACGCCTGGGGATTACCAGCCCCTCGTCTCACTGGCTAGGAAAAATGGCAACAGATCTCCAAAAGGGTAGTTTTCCTTTTCATGTAATTCACTTTCTTTCTCTCCCTAATTACTTAATTAATCGTCTTAATTAGTGTCAAAGTTTTAATGATTTGTTTTGGAAGTGCCTCTCCACATCATGGCTCTTCAGCGGTCCAATGGTAAATGTGCGCAAGTATATATTAAGCATATATCGTCGACTTCATTGGAAACAAGTGTATTTGTTATTCATTGTTAGTATGGCACTCTCCTTGTTCCATGGCACTGTCCTTGTTCTATGGCACTGTCCTTGTTCTATGGCACTGTCAATGTTCTATGGCACTGTCCTTGTTCTAGTAGATCATTCTCTCATGGTGGCATTACGAAAAAAAAATTATGGAGGTTCGATTTTTTCTTTTCGATTTGTTTTTGTCTTGTTAATATTCATATATGTTTCTTGTGTCGTTCTGATCATGAAACTTGCGCCATGGACGAGACGAGACGCCCTGGGCCAGCCCCACAGAACACTCAGATGTTCTGTTCTCTGCGGGAATAACTTGCGGGTTGAGTCATGTGTTTGTTCTAGTAACAAGCAAGACTGGGCCTATCTGTGTCCAGAGGCTGGTGCTTGCCCCCCTCCCTCCCCTCACGATACCCTGCAGTGGAGGACCACATAAACGCAATACGACGGAGATGTATCATTGTATATGACGGGTGTAGCCTTACGCTGCGCGGTGGGTCGGTGGAGGATGATATGGTCGCGCCGTTGCACATCATCGGTAAAAAAATCTTTCCTGAAGTGTGGTAGATGTGGTAGAACCTCGTGGGGTTGGCCTGTCGGTCTCATCGGAGGATGGCATGGTCGCACCGTAGGCCACACGACGCCGTTCTGGGCCAGAAAAAAATTGAAAACTTGCGGGTAAGTCCACGAAATTCCCGTTAGCACGCACGTGCCAGCTTGGCACGCACGCACGAACGGACGCACGAAGAACGGATAGCCAGCCACGCGTTTTTCCCCAGTCCTCTTGGGAGTGGATAGTCTCTCCTGGTTAGTGAGGCAGGATAGGCCGGGTGGCTAGAGAGGCCGGGCAACACCAGGCTCACCTGGTAAATAACTGGCGTCACTTGCTGGTGGCCCGCCATCCATCACGCTCCCGTCACAGGCCGTCACGCGCCCTCATCCGTCACACTTACGTCACAGGGGCGTCACGCACTCACTGAAAGGGGGAGATGCGAGTGTGTGTTTTTCCCCCTCTCTCCTTGGAAAGAGCCTGTGATTATTCTATTAAAGATTATTTAACGTTAGTGACCCCCCATGACTGGCGGGCGACGACTAGCGAATCCTGATTGGATAGTTTCCGACGGCGAAGTCTTCCATCTTTATCACGTGACTGGACAGAGTCGTGGACGGTGAAAGAATAGGGATATATATATATATACATATATATATATATATATATATATATATATATATATATATATATATATATATATATATATATATATATATATGTATATATATATATATATATATATATATATATATATATATATATATATATATATATATATATATATATATATATATATATAAGGGAGTGGTAAGAGCAGCATTACAAATACAGTGAAGAAAAAACACCATCTAGAGAAAAATACAGGTATTGTATTAGTGAGGGAAATACTGTAGCAGGAGACCTAGACTACGAAAAGATTAATCGCATCCTACATTTGTACCAAACGACCAGCAAAGGTCGACTAATTACACTTTGAAGTCATTTCGATATTTTGTTTGTTCTCACAAGGGGGCCATCCGAACAGAAAGACACAGACACACAAACGAGAACAAATGGGACACATGCAGACAAGATGCGAAGATCATGGTGAAATATACAAAGAATAGATAAGGTAATAAGAGAAATACAGTAGGGATAAAAATACAGTAAGGACGATTTCAGCAGCATGAGATGAAAGGGGAGATACAGTAGGATGGGAACTAATGTAGCAAGCAAGCCATTAGTATTTTTTCTCCCTACAGGATCACTGACCACACCTCACCCCACAGCTCGAAGACCTCATCCCATACTAGCCAACCACACCTCACACCACGTCTCATAGCCCCTCACTCCTCATACTTGCCAACCACATCTCACACCCCCTCAGCCCCTCATACCAGGTAACCACACCTCACATCATGTCTCGTAGCCCCTCACCCACTCATACTAGCCAACCACACCTCACAACACATCTCACACACCTTCCCCCCCCCCCATCCTTCATACTAGCTAACCACACCTCACACCCCATCTCATAACCCCCTCACCCCCTCATACCAGGTAACCACACCTCACACCACGTCTTACATCACACCTCAGAAACCTTCCCCTTACACTTCGCCTCACCAGCCACACCTCACAACCCCTCCCTCCAACCCCTCACCCCCCCCCTCACGACACCTCGGGCTCACCAAGCACATCTCACGCCGCGTCTTAGAGCGAAAAGAAACGCAAGGAAGAAACAGAGAGAGAGAGAGATAAAAAAAAATAAGAAAGCAGTAGTGTTTCCTGCGAATATGATCCAGCCACATATCGAAATATATAAAGAAACATATAACCTTACTGGTCGCTCTAGCATTTTCCTTGGCCCCCAGTAATACCTGGGAGAGGGGCTGGGAGAGTGAGGGAGGGAGAGGATATGCTCCCGCAGCAACAGGAAAGTGTAATAATATGGTTCACAAGGATCCGCGTGGCGTCAACATTCCACACGGTCCTCTCTCTCTCTCTCTCTCTCTCTCTCTCTCTCTCTCTCTCTCTCTCTCTCTCTCTCTCTCTCTCTCTCTCTCTCTCGGCGGTGGGCGCGACGCGCTGTCCCTGCCATCATGGCATAATCTAGTCGTAGGTAGGTAGGTACATTCAGGTACACTCTCTCTCTCTCTCTCTCTCTCTCTCTCTCTCTCTCTCTCTCTCTCTCTCTCTCTCTCTCTCCCAGCACGCTCACCTTGCCGCCTAGCATCATTATGGGAGAGCGTCTATTCTTATGACTAGCACCTGACCCTTTCTCACGCCGCCAGACGCACCAAACTGTCTGAAAAATGGGCATGAAGCATCCAACTCCCTCCCTTCCCGGAGCCCGCCTGCTCCGGGGCTTCATTCGCTCGACCCCCCCTGCTCGAACCCCCGCTCGACCCTTCCTCGGTACGTAGAGAGACGAGGGTTTCCCCATTTCGCTCTGTCTTTTATGTGTTATCTTTTTTTTTTTCTAGTGTGTGTGTGTGTGTGTGTGTGTGTGTGTGTGTGTGTGTGTGTGATTTAAATAGTCCCTCCGAGGTGTCATTTTCAAGATTATTTGAAAAGAAGGGGGATGGGTAAGAGAGGGGGGGGGGTTTAGGTGGGGGGGGGGGGCAGTAAATTGGTGAAGTGTTGTCGAGCCTTGAGGTTGGGGGGATGGTGGGTGGTGTGAGTTGGGGAGGAGAGGGGAGGGGGGGAGGGAAGGAAGAAGAAAAAAAAATAGACATGAAGCTTCGAGTATTTGGTACGTGTTTCGGAGATTTTTCTTGCGTTTCGTTTTCTTTGTTGGGGGGGGGGGTGTGTGGGGGGGGGATGGAGGGGGGTAGGGAGGGAGGGATACTGGAGTAACTTGTTTTGTTATATTTAACAGCTTCGTTTTCTTCCAGCTGTAGGGCGGCGGGATTCAGACGAGGAGGGAGAGAGGAGGAGGAAGAAGAATTTTACCCCGTGTTTTGGGTCAATGATGCTTGGCGAAATCACTAAGAGGGAGAGAAGGGAGTGATTAAGAATAACTACCTTGTTATGTAACGTTTGTCGTACGTGTGTTACGTCAGGATTTCATTTCCCAGGGTAATTTGTCGTAGGGGTATATATATATATATATATATATATATATATATATATATATATATATATATATATATATATATATATATATATATATATGTGTGTGTGTGTGTGTGTGTGTGTGTGTGTGTAAAGCGACTTTCGAACCACGTCAGGGATTGTGGAGCGTCGGTGGAGGTGTAAGTGGTGGAGGGATGTGGCGGGGGTGTGTGGTAGGGTGTTAGTAGGATAGAGAGAGAGATAGGGAGAGCTTTTGAGCAAGGGAGCTTTGATATTTCTCGGGCTCCAGGGAGCGCTAGCCAGACTCAGGGAGCTGTGGACAGAGGGAGCTTGAACTCAGGCGAGGTCTGGATCAGGTCTCCCTTCCTCCTGGTGCCATGTGTCGTCCACCCTCCTCTTGGCACCACGTCCGTCCCCCACTTTGGCACCGCATCCCTTCGACACCTGACCCGTGGCACCACCACGTCCCTCCACCTCAATCCCTGGCACTTCGTCCTCACTTGACACCTCCCACCCACCACCCGCCCAACAACACACACACACACACCAACACACGGGCACTGTTGTCGTTCCCTCCCCCACCTCGACCCAGCCTCTGGCACTGAGGGAGGTAGAGGAGGAGGAGGAGGAGGAGGAGGAGGAGGAGGAGGACACCCCCCTCCCCCCCAACACAGGCAGCAGCGGTCCATCTCGCAGCAGCCGGCCGCTGCCGCCCGCCCCCCCTTGGCCTCTCAAGGTGGCGACGAATCCGTTATCGGAGAAGAATGTAACCCCGGCGGCAACACCTCACGCGGGAGCCGTTGAGGACGCCCTCCTGCCCGCCCGCCCGCCCCGCGTATACCATCCCGAGGATCAGGAGGCCTGCCGAGCACACCTCCTCCTCCTCCTTCCCCATCTCCCCCACCGCCACCTACTTTATCGCCCCGCACTTTATTACTTACACTTTCAGACACTTTACCGCCCGTTGGACGAATGAATCAGAGGGACGATAGAGGGACCCCCACCCCCATTTTCTCTCTCTCTCTCTCTCTCTCTCTCTCTCTCTCTCTCTCTCTCTCTCTCTCTCTCTCTCTCTCTCTCTCTCTCGTAGCCGTTTGGTTGACGATTAGAATGTGTTCTTTGTTTTTTTGTTTTTGTTTTTTCAAGCCTCCTTACTACTGCAGGGAGGAACCGGTGGTCGACTTCTGCTTTTGGTTCTGGGAGGAAATACAGACTGAGCCTCACACTTTGCTGGCCACACTTCTGAACCCGCCTTAGTGTCCGCTGGGGCGAAAGTGTGTGTGTGTGTGTGTGTGTGTGTGTGTGTGTGAGGGGGAAGGGGAGAGTAGGTAGGAGGAGGAATAGCAGCAGCAGCTCCACTTCTCCCCAAACAAACTGGGGAGATTAACTGCGTCTATTTTGTGCTTCAGGAGGAGAGGGTGGGGGAGAGAGAGAGAGAGAGAGAGAGAGAGAGAGAGAGAGAGAGAGAGAGAGAGAGAGATGTAAAGTATGGAGGGGAGGACGTGGGAGGAGAGGGGAGAACAGTGGGGAGAAGGTAAGGATAATGGAAGAATGAAGGAAAACGAGGGAAGCCGAAAGAAGTGAAGGAGTGAAGAGGGAGAGCTGATGGAGGAGTGAGGGAACTGGTGAAAAAAAAAAAACGAGATAGAAGGAAGAGGATGGTGGGATGTGGTTGAAAGATGAAGGAAGAAGGAAGGAGTGAAGACCCGCTGACCCTAACCTGACCTCAGGGGCTGGGGAGCGTCTTGTGTGACCTTTAATTGCTCAGGTCAAAGGTCACATCATAGTTCCCCAAGGTTCGGGTTTCAACAAGATAAAAGGAGACCAGATCATTTCATGGTCTATACCTGTCCTACACCCACTTAACGCGCCTACACTGACTTGCCACATTTGCTCGATCCTGGGATCGAACCCTGGTACTTGCGAAGGTAGGTTGAAAATCGCCACTCTCAAAGCTGGTGTCAGTATATTTGAAATCCTTTGGATGAAATTTTTCCCTCGTTTTTATTCAAAGTTTCTCAGTTAGCTTATTAGCGAGTAAGAGGATTGGGAGCCACTTGCCAGTGGTCAACCAGTCTGTGTTGTTCTAGTAAGCTGTTGGTAGAGAGAGAGAGAGAGAGAGAGAGAGAGAGAGAGAGAGAGAGAGAGAGAGAGAGAGAGAGAGAGAGAGAATGAGAGAGAGAGAGAGAGAGGTTCTCCCTCCTCCTCCCACACACACACAACCACAAACAAAAAAAGAAACCCTCGCCAACCACATAGCCACAAGACAGCCCTAGCCGTTCACACGCTGGCGCGTCTGGGTCGGCCGTGTCATTTGGGGGGGTTGAGAGCGAGAGTGACACACGCGGCCCGAGATGGGCGTAGTAGGGACAAGGGCGACAACTGGCGGGACACGGCGCAAACACCTGCCCACCGCACACTACACCGGAGACCAACATTGTCTCAACCACAACGCTACACACCCGATTTATGTACGCGACAGAGCGTGTGTGTGTGTGTGTGTGTGTGTGTGTGTGTGTGTGTGTGTGTGTGTGTGTGTGTGTGTGTGTGTGTGTGTGTGTGTGTGTGGGTGTGTGTTCCTGGACTGAATGCCGGCCAACCCGAAGGCAGGGGGGGTGAAAGGGGAGAAGACCTTGACAGCCACTGTAATGCTAGCCTTACTGTGCCGCCCCGCCGCCGGCGAATTTGATTTCCTAAGATCGGGTTAGCAACTCCCTCCTGGTCAGTGGCTCGGCTGCCCACCAGCACTGCCCGGCGTACGAGGGAGAGAGAGAGAGAGAGAGAGAGAGAGAGAGAGAGAGAGAGAGAGGGGGGGTAGACAATTCTACATTGTCTCTCTCTCTCTGACCGTTCTAAGGTAAGGCTACTTACTAAAAGCTTCGAATACATTTTTTTTTTTAAGAGGAAATTCTGTTTGTTTTTGAGGACAAAAATTCCAGTGTGCAAATTGGTCCCAGCTTTCTGACGTACATTTCAGAAGGCGGGAAGAGACGACAGACGGATATCAACAGCCACTAAAAGTGATTGTTAATGTGTGTGGATAATGTGATGGTTTTCGTGTGGCGTGAAGCGTTGGCGTGTTTTGCGATGAGGCACGGTGGCCCGATGAGCGAAATTTGTATGCTTAGGCGAAGGAATTTAACAATATTTAGTAATATTAGAGAGCGGGGTCCAGAAAAAGTCCTTGTGTACTCCTGGATGGTTCTGGCCCTACCCAGGAGCAGGGGAAGGGGATGGTTCTGGCCCTACCCGGGAGCAGGGGAAGGGGAAAATGTGAGGGACAAAATTAATCTCCTTCTGGTGCGCGCGGGACGGTGCCTGTGAGGGTGGCGTGTGCTCCCCGCCCAGGGTTGTAAATAAATAAGTCAAGAGATGAATAAATATATATATCCACTACATAAGCTCTCTCTCTCTCTCTCTCTCTCTCTCTCTCTCTCTCTCTCTCTCTCTCTCTCTCTCTCTCTCTCTCTCTCTCTCTCTCTTTTCCCTGACACCTGTAATGCATTTCTTTCACATCTTGATACCCTAAAGATCCGTAAAAGATGATTTCCAGACTTGCCAAACCTTCTTAGTTTCATGATTGCCTCGTGTATACATGATGCTCATTCGTTGCCTCCCCAACTTGTTCTAACGACCTCATTAGTCATTAAGGTTGTTAGACGCGTTACTGCACGTGTGACTCGCTTTTTACCTGCATATCACCGTCAAACATCAAAGTCTGTCCTCCATGATATACGGCAGATCTCAGTGGATCTATTTTTTTTTCGATTTTACAGTTTACAGTTTAACTCCAATTTTGCCATCACCTCGAAGTTTCTGCCCTGGAGTTCTCTGCCATCATACGCGCTTCCTAGGTCCTCCAGACTCGTCCCTGGAACCTCCTCTGCTCCCCACGCAGCAGCCATCATCACCACCACCCCACCTCCGGTTAGACACGGAGCATCGCGCTGTAGGGAGTGTGGGAGTGTCGCCTGGAATATATCCTTCTTCTCCCTGCCAAGGCTCCTGCGCTCCTCAGACTTACCACGTCTCCGCGAGGGTTGATGGCTCCGCCGGTCTCGGCAGCCTGGCCATGCCCATGTGTTGTCGAGGTGAAATGACTGTAATCCCGCCGCGTCGCTAGTTGACCACCATTTTCCCGGGGATTAATTCGATTTGATACGATTGTTTTTTTTTTTAATCTTCTTTCTTTCTTTCTTTCCTCCCCTTTCACCTGCCGCGTGTTAGCGCGTTCATCGTCAGCCAGAAGCTTGTGGGGCGTCGTGCCCGAGACAAGACGGAAAGGATGTCGTTCAGCCGTTGCGAACTGAACGGAAACGACACAGCAGACGAGACGCGACGGACAAGGACGAAGTCGCGTAGCCTACCAGACACTTCATGATACTTCAGCAGAGCGACCCTCTGGTCAGACGTCTGTTTTCATGAACACTTGTAGTTTGATTCTAGAAATATATAAGCGTATCTACTCCAGCTACTGTCCTTTGTTGACGCGCGATCCGTCTCTAGCCAGTGCTGTAAACACACACACACACACACACACACACACACACACACACAGCTGTCACACTATAATCCTCTGACGGTGAGGCGGGTGCTCGGGGGAGGGAAGAGGGAGGGGAAGGAAGATGTCAGATCAAATGGTAAACCTTAACAGTCTCCATCTTCCAGTAGGGACGTCCGCTCCCTCCTCATGGCGGTCTTAGCGAGGTACTCAGGCCGGACTTATAAGAATAAGTTTGTACCGTGGAGAATATGAACCCCCCCCCACCAACCTTCCCCTCCTCCTCCTCCGCCGCCCCTTACTACCTCCCCTCCCCTCCCCTCCCCTCCCCTCCCCTTCATCCTTTGCCCAGTGATGATGCTCAACACTCTCTCCCTCCTCCCCATCCTCTCTCTTCCCTCTCCCTTCTCTCCTTCCTCACCAAGACAACCCGAACCCTCCGTCCCTCCCTCCGTCCCTCCCTCCGTCCCTCCCTCCGTCCCTCCAGATCGTGATCGCCCCGACGACGGACCGACAGGAAACACGTGCCGGCTATTGCTGAGGCTCTCCTGGGGGGAAAAAATACCTCCGACGGACCAAGACGACGAAGGCTGTCACTACCATTGTCGGGTATTGAGGTACTGTTGGCCCCCGTACCTTGTCTTCCATCGTCTTGTGTCATCCCCAGGCGTAAGGGCCCAGGGCTGCGTCAGGGCCCGTGTCACCACCCTCAGGGGCAAGGGACCAGGAAAGGTATCAGGGGCCTGTGTCACCTAGAGGAGGTAGGGCTTACGGGGCCCCGAGTCACCACTGAAGGATCAGAAGCCATGGGACATATCCTGTAGTGCAGCAGTCTCATATGAGGAGAAATAATGAGGAAGATTGCCAGTGTTCTAAGAGACGGAGAGGAAGATTGTGAGTGAACTAAGAGACGGTGAGGAAGATTGTGAGTGAACTAAGAGACGGTGAGGAAGATTGTGAGTGAACACAGAGACGGCGAGGAAGATTGTGAGTGAACTAAGAGACGGTGAGGAAGATTGCGAGTGAACTAAGAGACGGTGAGGAAGATTGCGAGTGTTCTAAGAGACGGTGAGGAAGATTGTGAGTGTTCTAAGAGACGGTGAGGAAGATTGTGAGAGAACTAAGAGACGGTGAGGAAGATTGTGAGTGAACATAGAGACGGCGAGGAAGATTGTGAGTGAACTAAGAGACGGTGAGGAAGATTGTGAGTGAACTATGAAACAGCGAGGAAGATTGTGAGAGGCTTGGAAGAAGCAAGGGAGGAGTAGAAGGGTGTGAAGCAATGAGGGAGAATGTCAAAGTAACTTCAGTAATCGTAGCGCCGATTACTTAGATTTCTGGTGGGATATTGATCTGCCGAGACTGTACACACACACACACACACACACACACACACACACACACACACACACTAATACACCAGCGTCATATATATATATATATATATATATATATATATATATATATATATATATATATATATATATATATATATATATATATATATATTTATCACTACAGATAGAAAGCACAATGTGTTCTTTCTCTTTGTTCCTGTTTTACTGTGTCTTGTTGTGCCCCCTCTTACAACTCCCTGACAAGGCTTTGCGGACCTCCATTTCCCATTCCTCCAGTCACTTCCACGCAAATCGACTCTCACGATTTTTTTTTTCCTATTCACAATCCATCCTTAGTGTCTCCTTAAACCGAGTCCTTATATTTGATCGCCTTATTAATCCTTTCTAAACTCGTACTTCTGTCATGATGCACATCTGTGTTTTCACTCCTTCCCACTTCTTCTCCTCCTCCTCCACCACCTGCCTCCTCCTCCTCCAACCATCTACATATCTTCATCATCTCCTGTCTTCCTCCAGGACTCTCCCTCCCTCTCTTCCATGCCTCTTCTTTATCCTTCAGGGAAATTCGCCTCTCACCAGACGCCCTAGCAATCTATCACCATTGTTCTCTTTCTTCCTTTTAGAGACTTTCTCATTCCTGGCCACCACTGTCTCTATCTAGAGATCCAGCGTTAGCTATCTCTTCACCTCTCTCTCTCTCTCTCTCTCTCTCTCTCTCTCTCTCTCTCTCTCTCTCTCTCTCTCTCTCTCTCTCTCGGGAGATTCTACACTACTAGCTCTCTTTTCGCCTCTATCTCTCCAGTTAGAGATTCAGTGTTGGATGTCTGTCTCTTTACCTGGTTCCTTTGTCGACTCGACGTTCTAAAGAGCTTCAGTGTCTCTGTGTTTGCTAAATGATTTCGTGTTTGTGTTTTGAATTGTGTGTGTGTGTGTGTGTGTGTGTGTGTGTGTGTGTGTGTGTGTGTGTGTGTGTGTGTGTGTATGGGTGTGACAGCTCTACCCCTTCCCCATTCTCTCACCCATTACCATTTCACACCCATTCCACCCATCCATTAGTACACCATCGTCCATTAATCTCCTATGACCCTTTTTTTTTTTATTAAATTTATGTCACTCATCGAACGTGTGAGGTCAAAGGTCGGGAGAATTGTATGTTTAAAAAAACATCCGAGGGACAGGTGTTCTCCACTCCTGCTACACCGACATATGTGTAGTCATCCAAGTGTGTGTAGAAGTGTAGTGTATACATGGAGGAGCATATGTGTAGTTGTAAAGTAGAATATGCATACACTGTAGGAATGTATTGGCATGTCATGCAAACTAGGAGTGTATGAGTATAAAAAATTTAAAAAACATTTTCGATACGAAATTAACATTTATATAATCACAAAATTGTATATAATCTATGAATTATTATCAGATGTAATTGTAATGGATCTGTTTTGAGTTAGAGTATTTATGTTTTACCTGCGCTGCCCCCCCAAAAAAAACACGTTACTATTATTATTAATCGTATTGCAAACGTACCCGTGTCTGAGTAGGTTCTGAGAGAGGACTTTACCCTCCCTCCTTCCCTCTCTCCCTAGGTCCGAACCCCCCAGGGAGAGATGGTATTGTTTGTCTCCCTGAGGGACTTCAGAGATTCTGATACACAAGGGAGACACTCGGGAGTAAAAACATGCACGAATCTAAGGGAGGATGAACCGTGAGGGAGGAGAGATGTGCGGGGAGGGTCTGTGGCTGCGTCGTGCCAGCCTGCCTACCTCCCTCCTCCCCTCCGTTGTTCCAGGGTATGTGGACGTCTCCACTGCGGGGAAGGGCGCTCGGAAGGGCTCGAAGAGAACGGAGATCGGAGTGCCGCCACCTTCGCGTTGATGCGCACCGGTCACCTTTCCCTCTCCTCTGTAACTGTGGTCTTGTGTTCTGTGTTATGTTCTCTCTCTCTCTCTCTCTCTCTCTCTCTCTCTCTCTCTCTCTCTCTCTCTCTCTCTCTCTCTCTCTCTCTCACACGTCACCGGCACTACTGGTCGGCCGTGGCCAGCCAGCAGCAGGCAAGCGAGACAGCAGCGACCTTTCCCCGCCTGTCTCTCATGCATCGCCTTTAATAGGCTTATCGCATTTTGCTGTTTTTAAACAATATGGCCGACCCGTGTGGCGCCGCCCGACTCTGCTCAATAGAGGATCCGATCGCCTCTTGACCGTCCGATAGAGGATCCGATCGCCTCTTGACCGTCCGATAGAGGATCCGATCGCCTCTTGACCGTCCGATAGAGGATCCGATCGCCTCTTGACCGTCCGATAGAGGGTCCGATCGCCTCTTGACCGTCGGTTAGAGGATTCGATCGTCTTTTGAGTGTCGGATAGAGATTCGAATAGTCCATTCTGGCGTCGGATGGAGGATCGGATAATCTCTTTGGCGTCTGATAGACAATCCGACCATTTCTTGGGCGTCGGATAAAGAATCTAATGGTCACCCGAGCCTCAGATAGAAGTTGTGGTCGTCTTCTGAACGTTGAGTAGAGGATTGGATAGTCTCTTGGGCGCCGGACGGGAGATCCGGTTACGTGTTGAGCCAAGTATAAAGAACCGGATTGCTTCTTTAACCGCATAGTCAAAGGACCTGATCACTCCCTGAGCCGAGAAGGAGAACCTTATCATGGACCTGAACCTAATATATAGGCTTTGATTCTTTCATGGAAGTCAGGCAGAGGATCCAGTCTCGTATCATCCGTTGGAGAATAAACGGTTTGGTCTTTGCGTTATCCTTATGGTGCTCCGCTTCGTGTGATCAACCAGTTGATCATTTCGTCACTTTCTGATTAATCATCAGTTAATCATCATTCTAGTGAGATGGAAGTCCCCCTCCTCTCCCTCCCTCCCCCTGTTTACGCGGATGCCACATGTTCCATCTACGGTGAAGTGATGGATCCCCTTTCCCGTGATGGACGAAGTGCCAGTTCTGCTCCCATTCCATCTGGGATGGAGGAGATTCACACTTCTCTTCCATGGATGAAAGAGTACCAGCGCTTCTATTCCGTCGGAAGTGAAAGGGAATTGGATCCTCTTATTCATCGTGTGATAAAGTTCGGTCGTCTATCCCATCCGAGGTAAATGGGGACTGGATCTCCTGTTCCATGAGTGATAAGGTATCAGAAAGGACTGTCTCATCTACGAGGAAAGAGATTGGATCTTCTGTTACACGAAACAATAAAGTATCGGAACTTCTGTTCCTTTTGAGGTAAGATAATCGTATGATCGCCGTTCCACATCAAGAAGGGTTTGAACCCTCCACCTCTCGGGTGGGATAGTATTAGATCCTATACCTCAGGGCGGGATAGAGAGAGATTCGAAGGTGCTTTAAAACACCCACCCCACACACACACACACACACACACACACACACACACACACACACACACACACACACACACACACCCCATCCACGAGAGTCGGACCCCATCCTCCTCACCCACCCACACCTCTGTCTTGCAGTATTTTCATACACTGGAGTGCGGTCCGCCGTAAGGCCGGCCGCCCGCACGCCCGCGCCCCAACACCCGTGAATATTAATAGACATTTACCATCTGGTAAGACCGCCACATATATATCTGTGTTAGCGTGTCTTCTCTCCCCCCCACCAACACCACACCACCACCACCACGCCCAACCCCCGTCCGCTCTGGACGAGGGGTAAATAGTTGCATTGTGTAATGAGAAGTGTAGCAGATGGGGCTATGTGTAGCAGCTGTTGCTGTACGTAGCAGGTAATGCTCTGCGTAGCATTTATTGTTATTTGTGTCCCTTGCGTAGCGCCTTTTGCTTAGCGTAGCGTCCTGTGTGATGTTTCCTTCTGCTCAGTGTAGCGCCTTTTGGTTAGTGCACCGCCCTCCGCCCTGTGTGAAATGCCTTCTGCTGAGCATAGAGCCTTGTGCTACACGTAGCGGGAGGTGCTACATCCACAGCCATTTAGCGGGGTAAACAGGGTAAACACAACGGCGAGAGATGGGCCTCTTACAGTCAGTAGATGCCTCGACCAACGTTACGTACTTACAGTACCCGACACTACACCTACTTACCGTACCCCACACTACACCTTTTTACCGTACCCCACACTACACCTACTTACAATACCCGACACTACACCTTCTTACAGTACCCGACAATACACCTACTTACAGTACCCGACACTACACCTACTTACACTTTACGAGCCGACCCACACACCTTCGCTACTTCTACTTGCACTTCGTTACGGCTTCGTACACTTTAACACAGCTATTTGGATTGTACTGAATTGATTTATGTAACCGTCATTAAAGCTACTAACGCTGTACAACGCCGTCTCTCTCTCTCTCTCTCTCTCTCTCTCTCTCTCTCTCTCTCTCTCTCTCTCTCTCTCTCTCTCTCTCTCTCTCTCCCTGTATATCTCAACAATCTCCCTTTGTCTCTTTATCCACCGTGAGTTCACGTGACTTTTCCCTTTGCCGCCTCAGGGGTGAATCCATATATATATATATATATATATATATATATATATATATATATATATATATATATATATATATATATACGTAACCACAAGTGGCCGATATAGGTAGTTAGAAGGTAATACAGCTAAGTGAAGGTTTCTATGAAGAGCCGGTGGTCGCTGTATACAGGTAGTGGTTGCTTTAGTAAGGTGATAACGACTCCAATCGAGGGACATAGATCGTTATATCCAGGCTTTCACTGTAGCCAAGGTGGTCATCCTGATCAGTGGTGGTCGCTGTAAGCAGTTGATGGTTGTTATGGTGTGGAAGATGTCACCGTAGTTGAGAAGTGGTCGCTATAAGCAGGTACATGTCTTCGTCACCAGGTGGTGGCGGTCGCGCTAGGCCAGGCAGTGGTCGCGATGGGCAGGTGGTCGGTGTGTGTGTGTGTGTGTGTGTGTGTGTGTGTGTGGCCCCAACAGGGAGAAAGATGAGTGAATTGGTCGTTCCGATACCCCGGATGTAGTTAATGTTGCCATTAGTACGGTCTCCCTTGCTATAGCGGCCACACGCTGGCTGGCTGGTCGCTCTAACCAACCCTAGACCACAAGCGGGCTATTTACGGCCGCTCTAGCCGGCCGGTATTGTGAGGGATGGTCGCATTAGCCGGGTGGTCGCTCGGGGAAGGATGTGTCATTAATGGTTTTGGACGGCAATGAGGAATGGTGTCATTAGGTGGGAAAGGGGAGAGGGGGGGGGGGTTGTACTGTGACTGGGGGGGGGGGAGGTAATGGATACCCCACCCTAAATACACCACCCTGAATGGCTCCCTTCCCCCGCCCTCCCGCCCTAACACCCTCCAACTCCCCCTTCTCCTCCCACTTTTCCACTAACCCCCTCCACCCACCACCAACCCCAACACCCCGTGGCCTCCTCCCCTCTCCTCCCACTCTTAGCCCTGTGTCCCCCCCCCCCCATTTTTCTCTCCATCCCCCATCCCACCTCTCCCTCTGTCCCCAACTCAGTCTCCCTCCCACCCCAGGTTTCCTACTCCTTCATTTTCACAACTACAAGAACGAGGGAGACCTGCTCTCCACACGGGGGTCTCCTGCTGGAGGAATGATAGTCTCCCTGGCATGGTGCTCTCCCTGGCATGGTGCTCTCCCTGGCATGGTGCTCTCCCTGGCATGGTGCTCTCCCTGGCATGGTACTCTCCCTGGCATGGTGCTCTCCCTGGCATGGTGCTCTCCCTGGTTTGCTTGTCCGTAGCTCATGGTTGGCAGGGAGTCTCTCACCAGGGTATGGCCCCGCTCCTCGGGGGATATCTAAGAAAGAGATATCTCTCATAAGGATACAAGGATGGAAATCCTCCCTCTTTGCGCCTCCGGCAAACACTACATTGACGAAGTGTATCCACACCATCATAACTCTACAAACATTCAGACAATCGCACTACTCTTCCCCCAACCCAATCTTGAATTCCATTCCACTGAACATACACCCATCTGAAACTACTCCCCCCTAGACAGATACGAGTGACACTTTTTTTTTTTCTTTTTTTGCGTGCGCGCTCTGTACACACATTGATTCTGCGTATGATAGGACTCCTTCTTCTCCCCTCCTCATGGCCAAGATGCGACCACCATATATGAAGACACAGCGAACACTTACTCCTTAAGCTGCCCAGCACGTACCCTACCCAGCCGAAGGAAACGCCACGCCACTTCCTGACCTGTGGTCCCAGCCGGTGGACATGGATGACTCCCTGATCGCTGCCAGAGCCCCATTAAAGGGAGGTTTCCTGGGGCAGGATTGATTGATAAGTCGTAAAAAAAAAAAGATGGCGATGAAACGCCCATTGAAAAGTTGCGCTTTGGAGTGTAGTTGACCATTTACAGATGAAGGTTGCAGTGTAGTTATCGTACGAACGGTTGATAAAGATATTTAACAGTTACTGGCATCGGGGATGAACAGACAGGTTAACATCAATCATGGCCGAGACAAGGCATGGCAGGGGAAGCCAGAAAACCCCCCCTAGTAATTAGCCCTGGTCAACTTGGGTTACAATTGAATGATTAACTCATGTTTCACCTCCGTCCGACCGACTTAAATTGCCGTCAACTTTTTAATGACAAGTTGCAGGTGCCTCTCCCGGTGTGTACACCCCCCCCCCCCACCTACCCCCACAACCCTCCCCTCCCCTCCCCTCCCCTCCCTGTGGCCTGCAGGTTACCTCCCTCTGGCCAGAGGTTACCTCCCTGTGTCTGGAGGTTAGCTTACCCACCCCCCTCGCGGGTGGAGATTACCACCCCACCTCCCGCCCCTCTCCTCCCTCGTGGCTGGAAGTTACCCCCTCCCCCTCTCCTCCAACACACACACACACACACACACACACACACACACACACACACACACACACACACAGGCTGGGGTCAGGGGTGACGAGTGGCGTAAATTGAACCGTTGCTAATTACCCCAGACACCGCCCGGTATAACTCACACTGAGTCACGACTTACCAGGCTCCTCCTGCTGCTGCTGCTCCTCCTGCTGCTGTAGTGACGCTGCCGCTCCTCCTGCTACTACTGCTGCTGCAGCTGCACCTCCTCATCCTCCTCCTCCTCCTCCTCTTACTTCTCCTCTTCATACATCAGTCACAGTTCTCATCCTGCTCCACGCCCTTTATAAGACGCGCTCTTCATCTCCCGTCGTCAGATTATGCTGAAGACTGGGAAGGAAAAAAAAAAAGATAGAATGAGTACAAAGATGAGCAACCATACCAAACCCAACGCTGAACTAATAAAGTTGACGATAAAAGACGGAAGTTGAAAACTATTTCCTATAAAGAGAGGGGAAAAAATCAGACTCTTAAGAGGTTAAATGCAAGTTTTGAGAATAGTTCACATCAGCCTTGATGACTTAACGACCATCTCTTCCTTCTAGATAGAAATACCATTCCAGAAACAGCGGTAGGAATCTGAAGTGATGGAAATGTGACAAAATGAAATATGAAAAAAAGAAAATCAAAAGTTGTTCGTCATTAGTTGAGTTACAGAACGTCGGAGTGATAGCTTGACGAGAGATATTGTCAGGACGAAAACTATAAATACACGTAAATCACAGACAGACAGACAGAAGACAGACAGACAGACAGACAGACACTTTAATGATATTATCGTTGAATTATCCTTCGTATTCTGTTTATTTACAGAATGACAGTATAACATGTTCGTACATATGTCAACATAATTTTGTCTGTACAGATTAGTGCTTGAAATGCCACCACCTCGAGGGTATCCAGCAGCTTAAATTAGGTCAGAATGTGTTTGCCATTCATTCGTTCCTATAAAACGTCCAGAGCAGTATACTCTACACCAAATGGTGTTCCGCCTTCACTGTTATCCTGCCGGCTGATGTGAGGGAGGGAGTAGTGGGTAGGGGAAAAGCCATCTGCTTTACTATCCTGTCTCCATCTATATAGGTTCGAAATTTGGGGTTACTGTTTACTGTTCTGTGGTAGATGACCTAGCCATAGACCATCAGGTCTGGTGTTACCTGTCTTTCCCATGTACCCTCTATGTAACCCCACATATCTTCCTTATCGTAATTCCTATTTAACCTCCGCTACTGATGCCCTTAGCAGAGTTAATGATAATAATGATAATGATAATAATGATAATGATAATAATGATAATGATAATGATAATGATAATAATAATAATGATAATGATAATGATAATGATAATAATAATAATGATAATAATAATGATAGTAAAATGATAATGGTATCTTATCATACTATCATCATCATTATTATCATCATTATCATTATTGCTATTCTCATCATGATCATTGATCATCATGACTTTACACATCCTTCGACTGTAATGCTGTACGATAGATCCTTGGTATCCTGGCGTCCCTCTGTCTCTACCACGAAGGCTACACTGCAGGGGTCCTAGACTGGTGTTCCCCAGGACTCCCTGCTCCCACTGCTGTTTCTCACCAGAGACGAAGCAACAGCCACTGTCCAGGCCTCCTCCTGCTCCTCTGTGTAAATGTTCGGGGTTTTTTTTTTGTCTGTGTTTTTTTTTTCCAACTTTCTGCTCCACTGTACAGTCCATTGTTATCGCTACACCTATCTCTATTCTCTTCACACTCTATTTTCTCTCTCTCTCTCTCTCTCTCTCTCTCTCTCTCTCTCTCTCTCTCTCTCTCTCTCTCTCTCTCTCTCTCTCTCTCTCTCTCTCCCTCCCGAACAACAACCTGTTGCCCCTGAATGTTCTAAGGAAAATTCCTGTTATTTTTCTGTTTTTCCAGTCTCCATCTCAACCCTCCCCCCCCCCTCCCCTCCCCTCCTGATAATACACGTTTGCCTCCACAGGTTCTAATTTCCTGTAATGGTTGCTCTCTCTCTCTCTCTCTCTCTCTCTCTCTCTCTACACGTGGGGGGGGGGGGGGGGGGTTGAGTGACACATCAAGTGCCCCGCCTCGCCGTCTCCCCTCCTGTCCGCCGCGCGTCCCACGTCTCGCCATTACTCCACACCTCCACCTCTTGCCCCTCACGCCATCTGCACGTGTCACTCCCTAGTTGACCATCTCTCTCTCTCTCTCTCTCTCTCTCTCTCTCTCTCTCTCTCTCTCTCTCTCTCTCTCTCTCTCTCTCTCTCTCTCCCTCGCACTAGCTGCTGTCCCACTGTCTCACGCACCATCTGTCTATCAGTCTGTGGCAGCCCCAGACCATCTGTCTGCCGCAGCACCGTCTGTCCAAGCTTCCCTCTTGGCTCTTACGAATCAATCGTTGGCCTCCTTCCTCCTCCTCTTCCTCCTCCTCCTCCTCCTCCTCCTCCTCCTCCTCCTCCTCCTCCTCCTCCTCCTCCTCCTCCTCAAAGACCTCCTTCCTGTATGGAGGACACACACACACACCAATCTTCCTCACATCCCTCCTGGATTCTCCTCCTCCTCCTCCTCCTCCTCCTCCTCCTCCTCCTCCTCCTCCTCCTCCTCCTCCTCCTCCTCCTCCTCCTTCCCTTGCCACACCTCTGTCCCCTGTTTTCTTTGGCTAGTAAGGACTGTCCACGTAAACCCTGAGGCATTATATACACTGTTACCCCTATGGCATTCCTATCCAGTCTGTCTCTTGCTCTGTCTCCAGTCTGTCTCTTGCCCTGTCTACAGTAACACTACCTTCCACTATCCTGTTACCTTCCACTAAGTGTCTATTCTCCCCTTCATTCAATTTTACGATTTTGAATATATGTTTTCATCTCCTTCGTTGTCATTTCTCTGTAATCATCTTTTCTTCCCTCAAACCTACCTCTTCAGCTCCAGTTTACTCCAGTGTCTGCCTCCATCCTGCCGTGCACCTGTGTATATCTTTCTAATGTAACCACTTCAGAAGCAGCAGTACACGCCTTTCTTTATCGAGATTCCGTTGACATACCTTCACTCCACACCGGGACCGGCCGTGCTGTAAGGTAGTCCTTGCCCTTTCCTCGTTCTTAAGTCGTCCTCGAACAGTCTTGTTGATCAGACCTCCTCCTTCCGTTACCCATGTGCTCAGTGGCTCTCCTCCTCCCTGGCGTCTTTGTGAAGAGATGGTTGTCATTACAAACACCAGAGGGGGCGCTACAGTGTCTCCTCCCCCCCTCCCCCCTTGCAAGTTCCCCCCCCCCCCCCCACCACCACCCCCATCTTCTCATCATCACTTTCCGTGACCAACGCAGCCTCTGCTAAGCCCCCCCCACCCACCTCTCTCTCTCTCTCTCTCTCTCTCTCTCTCTCTCTCTCTCTCTCTCTCTCTCTCTCTCTCTCTCTCTCTCTCTCTCTCTCTCTCTCTCTCTCTCTCTCTCTCTCTCCTCTCTCTCATCTATCTATCTATCTATCTATCTATCTCTCTATCTATCTATCTCTATCTATCTATTCATCTATCTATCTATGTGCGGTGAGAACTTCGCGCCAGTCCTGCCATTTCAGCTAAACCTCGTCGTAGGTACTGCCTCCCTCTCCCTCCTTCTCTCCCCTTCCCTCTCCCTCCCTCCCTCCCTTCTCGTGCCGTCCCCCAGTTTACTTCCTTACATTGTGTTGCCGTAATGACCAGCGTCACAGATGCTGTTCCTTGTGAGTGAGCAACCCGCCCGTCCGTTTTCTTTCCCTTCATTCCCAACAGACACATGTTGGCCCTCCCTCCCTCCTTCCCTCCCTCCCCTCCCTCCCTCCCTCCCTCCTTCCCTCCCTCCCTCCCTCCCTCCCTCCCTCCCTCCTTCCCTCCCTTCGTGTATTTGTTTAAGCTGTTTATGTTGTTCCCACATTCTTTATCTAATCATGTATCATAATGATGATAATGATAAAATGGGAATGTAATAGATGTATAATAATCATTATTAATGGAAGATCAAGAATTATGGGACCAGCGAAGTATTATGAATATTAGTGAGATCAACCAAGGATCTCTGGCGGTTTTTCGGTAATGTTTTCACTCTACGTCGATTCGTAACGTTCATCGGTGGCGTAACACACATCTATTCTCATGTCACGGCAGGCTTGTAACGTTAAGAGAAGTTCTGATGTATTTCTTCTGTCCTTAAGCGTAACACAGAGTAATAAATGAATCATGTAAAAAGATAAAGATATTAAGATTATCTCTCTCTCTCTCTCTCTCTCTCTCTCTCTCTCTCTCTCTCTCTCTCTATCTATATCTATATATATATATATATATATATATATATATATATATATATATATATATATATCGTATGTATATCGTATACTCTATCGCTTGTCCAATATTTGCGCGGAAATATACCCTCATTCATGAGTAGTTTGTGTTGCTAAATATACCGCAACACTTAGGTATAAAACAAGGCCACAAGGACCACAATGGTGGGATAGTGTTGATGATGCGGTTGGCATTGTCTTCACTCCCCCCTCCTCCCTCCCTCCCTCCAGTGGCTCGGTACCCGGCACTTTCTCAGCACAATTTCGATACTGGATGATAACCCCGGCCATAAAAATAAGCATGAGACTATTACATGAAACTTATGTAGCAATTTCACAGCGCTTAGATGGGTACGGGGGCCATGCGCTCCCCCCCGCGTGGGGCAAGCCACCTCTCCGACCCCGAAGGTGGATGGGCAGGAGGAGGTGGAGGAGGAGGTGGAGAAGGAGAAGGAGGAGGAGGGGTAGGAAGTAGGGGTTGGAGACGGAGAAGTATGGGGAGAGGAAGGGGGAAGGAAGGAAGGAAGGAGGGGGGAATGAGGAGAAGGGGAAGGTAGAAGGAGGAGGAAGAGGAATGGTAGGAGGGGTAGTGAGAAAGAGGAGGAGGAGGAGGAGTACCAATTGGGGACAATGTGAGCCTCCCTCACCCTCCCCTTAACCCTCGATCCTCCTCGGCAACTGATGACTTTTGATCCACTCTCCACCATGTGGTAACTCCTACACTACTACCCCTACTACTACTACTACTACTACTACTACTACTACTACTACTACTATATCACCACCACTGCTACTGCTACTACTACTACTACTACTATAACTTTTTCCTTTTCTTCGTTATTGTGTTCCTGTCTCGTCTCCCTTGTAAATCTTTCTTTTCCTGCTAACGTAGTCCCATACAGTACCACCTTACCATGTACTTGCCAAATTACCCACTTGCCTCTTTCCTTCCTCTCTGCACAGTCCTCCTACATGCCTAACCCTTCCCCAGTTACTTCCCTCAGTAATTAACTCCCATGTACCTACCTCCAGTACTCCTACTCAATTACCTTCATATCTTTTACCCATCAGTCTACCCATCACCCTCCTTACCTTTGTGCCTACCTCAGTGTAACAAGCTCAGTGTGCTGGATGCATGCCTAATTTTACATCACCCATCCATCTCGCTTACCTACCTACCCTACCTCTGTGTTACCTCTTACCTACCAAGTTTCCACTCCTTCTTACCCTCCGACTTACCCACTTACCTGCCCAGCTACCTGCCTACCTGCCTACGTCTCCCCCACACCCACCTCTAAGTCTTCTTCGTCCATCCAGTACATTGCTTCGGAACATTAGCATATTACCATTTGGGATATTGCTTGGTGTGAAGGTTAGAGCAGAGAAGAGGAGGAGGAGGAGGAGGAAGAGGAAGAGGAGGGGGGACGACTGCTACTCCTCCTCGTCCTCCTCCTCCTCCACTACCTCCTCCTCCTCCTCCCTAAGGAAGCATCATCGTACCCTGTCTGACAAAAGGGGGTTTAACAAAATTGCTATAGTAGTGTTTATGTCACCCGGTGTTTGTTGTTTATGACGCCTCGCTCCCTGATGGCTTGTCCTACCGCTTGAGTTATGGTTCCTTCACTGTGCCCGGGGGGTGGGGGAGAGAGAGAGAGAGAGAGAGAGAGAGAGAGAGAGAGAGAGAGAGAGAGAGAGAGAGAGAGAGAGGATGGTAAGTGGAGAGGTTTGAGTCTGTTCCACCCATGTGTCCTGGGTCTTTATGATGAATATGTGTGTGTGTGTGTGTGTGTGTGTGTGTGTGTGTGTGTGTGTGTGTGTGTGTGTGTGTACGCGTGGGGATATATTAAGGGTGGTATATGGGTGTCTCGGCGTGTATGTGTGTATGGTATACATGTATATATATATCTTGATGCTTGCGTGTGGATAAGTATACATACAGTATGAACACAGAGATATCTGTGAGTGAGGGCCAGATTTTGCCTCATTGCTTTCCTCATTATGTGCTAACTGTTTCATTCATTACCTCAGTACTAGCTTCATTCATTGTCCTGCCACACTCTACTGGGTTCATTCATTGTCAGCCCCTCACTTTCTTCATGCTTTCACTCATTATTATACCATAGGGAACTTCTTTCTATGATATTCCAATACATTTTATGACTTTCCTCATTATTCGCCTCACCATACATCCTCCTCATCAAACGCTCGCCTCACCATACTCCATCACCCTCATCACCTCATTATATATACCTGTTTCCTCATCTCTGGCTTCATCATGAATCCTCTTCCTCCTCATCTCTCGCTTTACTCTTCACCATCCCCTCATCATCTCACCATGAATGACCATCCCCTCCTAACAGCCCTCACACCTGCCACCATACGACCACTGTAAATCAACCAGTGTTCCCACGTGGGTGTGTCCAGGCCAAAGTCCCTCTCACTTGTGAGTGCGTCTAGATCAGGTCCCTCTCACTTGTGAGTGCGTCTAGATCAGGTCCCTCTCACTTGTGAGTGCGTCTAGATCAGGTCCCTCTCACTTGTGAGTGCGTCTAGATCAGGTCCCTCTCACTTGTGAGTGCGTCTAGATCAGGTCCCTCTCACTTGTGAGTGCATCTAGATCAGGTCCCTCTCACTTGTGAGTGCATCTAGATCAGGTCCCTCTCACTTGTGAGTGCATCGGTCGATCGGGCTTAAGAGGCAAAACATTAACAACAAACTTGACATGTTGGTAGACGCCGAGGAGGGGGTGGATGAACCCCGTTTTCTATGGCCTGGGATTGAGGATGTTACATATACTTGTCCACTCTTAGATCCCGGGATGGCTTTCGCATGTATTCTTTCCACCTAGGATTTCGGGGCACCTTTTTTCTTTCCCTCTTCTATTTTTGGGCTAAATCAGCCCTCCACTTTGATGCATCTAATCAGTCCCCCTCACTTGTGAGTGCATCAGATCAGGTCCCTCCACGGGGGGTGGGGTGCATCTAGATCAGTCCCTCTCACTTGTGATGCATCTAATCAGGTTCCCCTCACTTGTATCATCGTCATCGGGCTTAAGGGGCAAATTTTAAAACAACTTGGGGGGACATTTTTGGTAAGGGCCGGGGGAGGGGGGGGGGGGTTTTGAACCCCGTTTTTTCTATGCGCCGGGGGGATTTTGAGGGATGCCCTACACTATATTTCCTCTCGTCACACTCTTAGATCCCCGGGGATTATGGCTTTCCCGCACTGTATTCTTTTCCACCTATGGATTTATGGATTTCCGGGGCACCTGCAACTTGCCGGATTTCTAGATTTGCAAAGTTCTTGTGCCCGGGAATTCAGAATTTTTCTGATGCGAATGGTGGCCTTACGTTTTCCATTTTCTCTTTTTATGGCGCCGATGGGAATACATGTTTGGTGGGTATATATTTTCCAGCCCCCACTGCTGTTCCTCCTTGACGCAAAGGTATTTTTCTTTTCCCCTCTTCTTTTTTTTTTTTTGTGTGGGTTTGTGTTTGTAGGAGTTTTCTTACGTCGGTGTAAAGTTCGAGTAAGATTTACGTGTGTGTGTGTGTTCATTCGAGTAGGATTCATCGTGTGTTTCATTAGGATTTATCGTATGTGTTTCGAGTAGGATTTATCGTGTGTTTCGTCAGGATTTACCGTGTGTTTCGTCAGGATTTATCGTGTGTTTCGTTAGGATTTACCGTGTGTTTCGTCAGGATTTATCGTGTGTTTCGTCAGGATTTATCGTGTGTTTCGTTAGGATTTGTCGTATCTGATCGAGTAGGATTTATCGCGTGTTTCGTCAGGATTTATCGTATGTGTTCGGGTAGGATTTATCGTATGTTTCATTAGGATTTCCAGTATGGTTTTTTTTATACAGTAGGATTTACCGTATGTGTGGCGTTTGTCACGGGGGATTATGTACAGGAAATGTCCAGGCACGTCGAGGACACGTTTGTGCCATGTTTGTTCGTGTTTGATACGTGTATTGACAGGTTTCTCTATTCCCAGCGGTCGTGAGGTTATGTAAGTCTTTCTGACCTCGTCTTTGCATCTTTACACCTCCATGTGTCCCTCCTCCTCCTCCTCCTCCTCTTCTTCTTTCTCCTTCTCCCCGCCTCCGCGCCTCTCCCTGCTTGCTTCTTACTCTCCCTTCACCAGTGATCCCCCTCCCTGTTGGTCTCGCGTCTCAACACCACACTTTCCCTGACCATCACCATCACCATCACCACCACCACCACCATCACCATACGTCAGTGCCTGTCACTATCCCATTCCTGATGGCCGAGGCCTCTCTTGGTTTCATAGTGGGTCCCATCACTTTGCGCCGTGTTACTGGGCCCCATCACTAGGTCCCCTCTCGGTAAGCCCTTCACCTGACCACTCCATCCTCTGCTTCAAGACCTTCCTACCCCACGAGTCCTCTCTGTTTTCCACGGGGGGTTTTGCAGCGCTCAGCAAACAGGCCACGTCCACTGGTCGGGACCACAGGTCATAAGGTGTAGTGATATCGTGAGTGTGTCTGTGTGAGGAGAGTGCGTTTACACCGTGGGCATAAGGGGGGGGGGGGGGGGGTGTCTTGACGTATGCCTGTGCTGAAGGGATGGATGGTGTCCAGCGTGTAGACGAGAAAGAGTAACGTGTACGTGTCTGGGGAGTGTGGTTTCGGATGGGTGTATGTCTGCTAAATGGCGTTTGAGACCTGAGTTGGAAGGGCATTTACTTAGTGCTTGTTGGGTCATTTCGGCACGTTTATGTCTTGTCAGTGTTGTGTTTGCAATGGCGTCGGGGGGATATTTTCAGTTTAGGCTCTACCTTCCAATCCTGCTGCCTTTCTACACCTTTCCCAACCCTTCCCTTCGCTTCATTTTTTCTCCCCTCCACCACCCCACATCCCTTCTTATCACTCGTATGCATCCCCCACTTCCCCATCACCCTCATCTAATCTCTACTGATCCCATTACTCCCACTCCTCCCCCAAAACAGCCCAGGCCAGACCTCCTTTACTTAACCCAACAAAAGGAACTGATAACCTCAATAATAATCCTCGGCTCCTCACACTTTCATTTCCAGGAATGAGGGGGAACATTGAGTCATACATGTGAGGCGAGGGACATGTGAGTTGAGTGGTCTGGTATATGTATTTCACTGAACAGATGATGAGGCTGATGAGTGAGGCAGTTCATCAGAGATGGCAAGGCCAAAGATTAGGAGGAGGAGGAGGAGGAGGATGAGGATGTGGAGATGGAGGAGGAGGAGGAGGAGGAGGAGGAGGAGGAGGAGGAGGAGGATGAGGATGTGGAGATGGAGGAGAAGAAGGGTGAGGAGGAGGAGGAGGAGGAGGAGGAGGAGGAGGAGGATAAGGATGTGGAGATGGAGGAGAAGAAGGGTGAGGAGTAGGAGGAGGAGGAGGAGGATGTGGAGATGGAGGAGAAGAAGGGTGAGGAGGAGGAGGAGGAGGAGAATGAGGATGTGGAGGTGGAGGAGAAGAAGGGTGAGCAGAGTACAACGGTGCAGCCCTTGAGTATGGAGGCTTGGCCTTCAGTCAGTGGCTTAGCCACCTTACCCAAGGACCTTCCCGCCGTGATCAAGGGTCGTACCTCCCTGCTCAAAGGTCGTAACGTCGTGCTCAAGGATTATACCGCCGTATTCAAGGGTCGTACCGCTGTGTTTAAGGTGATTACAACCGAATATAGGTAGTTGTTTTTATGAATTAAAAAAAGAATTCACAAAGATCGTGACATATTAGTCACACAGACACAAAAACGTACTTAGACATAATGAGGTTTACCACGAAGCAGCAATACAATCTCTCATGAGGCAGTAATAGAATCTAATGAGGCAACAGTAGAATCAGTCATGAGGCAGTAATAGAATCTATCAAGGCAGCAATAGAATCTATCACGAGGCAGTAATAGAATCTATCAAGGCAGCAATAGAATCCAGTTCTAACCCCGACATAGTTATAGACTCCGGGGCACCTCACTAGGGGCTTGTGGCTGGGTCCAGCTTGTGGTATTCCGGCCTCAGTTGGAGGGAATTAGATTACCTGGTGAGGGAGACTCATGCCGCCATCAGGATCAAATGCTCCATCGTTTGTCCAGATCCTCCATCTATAGTCCTGCGAGACACAAGGGTTCAGGGGGACGACTCTCCCTTGGGTGGGAGAAGGTAGGAGGGAGTTGGGAAGGATGAGGTGCGTACACGTGAAGAAGGAGGAGGAGAATAGGTGAAGGTTTATTAGTGTTGATGGAGGACCATCTAGGTGAAGGAGGGAGATAACAGAGAGATTGCCAGTGGACGGGAGATGGAGAGATAACGGGTTATCTTGGACAGGGAAAGGAACTGGGGTTGACAACATGGTTAAATCAAAGTTCGAGTTATTTAGAGACGTGAAGCGATGTTGTTCACCCAGGAGAACGGTGGGTAAGAAGGACATTAGCTTAGCAAATACACCGTTCATGATGCGGTGTTTACCTACGAACGAGACTGCGATGCTTGACACAAGGACGTCCATTAGACTTCAGTACCTGGACTTCACGTCTCTCGACTTCAATCCGTCATATTCTGACTATTTCTTAAAGGCTGTTGGTGTCACTCTCTGACTTACTAACTCCTGTCGTACGCAGTCGTTCTCATCCATCTAGAAACAGAGATTGTCTCTCGAAAGGTGGTGGTGAAGATGCTTGGTTTACAAGATACCAGCAAGTCCCTCATTAACACGTGAAATAGAATCGAGACTCGTCACCACCAAGTTCCCTTCCTGGCAGGACTTGCCTCCTCTCCTGTCGAAATCCGTCCTGATTCCCCGGAAAATGTCGTCACAAATATATTAATGCACCAGGCGTTCCTTTAGGTAAAACTTGCCGCCCGAACGCTGTCAAAAATATAAAATTTTTGTGTTCGTTTGGATTATTTAAAGTTACAGGAAATGCCTAATGGTCTTGTAAGAGCTTATGTCACACGTAATAGGATTTGGAATTTTACGTAATTATCTTACGGGCGGCGGGGAATTTCTTGATGGGGAGGAGGGGGTAAGCCAGGCATGGAGTGGTGCAGTGGGGGAATTCCTGCAACTGTTGTGAGGTATATTGCTCTGTTGCTTTTGTGCTTTGAGGGAACGGTGTGTATTCCGACCCTATGTTATAGTATGGCTCTATATTGTTCGTATGTGTGTGTGTGTGTGTGTGTGTGTGTGTGTGTGTGTGTGTGTGTGTGTGTGTGTGTATCTCACATATGTATGTAAGGAAACCACACGTTACAATCATATATATATATATATATATATATATATATATATATATATATATATATATATATATATATATATATATATATCCCAACAAAAAATATACATTTTCCATAGTTACATGCAATTTTTTCCCCCAGTATAAACAGAGAGAGAGAGAGAGAGGCGACAGTCCTCACCCTATAAAGAGAATCTTGAATATTGTATTGGATATTGTCCATGGTGGTGCGAGTACAAATGGAAGGTACAGAAAACTGGGATAAACAGGGTAATAGACGTTTGGGGCAATTAATGGAACGATAACAGGCGGGAGGGCAATTTGCAGCTTACAGAACGGGCAGGGAACACGATGGTGTGTGTGTGTGTGTGTAGTGGTGGTGGTTGGGTGCGTGGGAAGGTGCGGTTGGTCGGTTCCTGATGTTAGAGTGTGTTGAGTGTGTGTGTGTGTGTGTGTGTGTGTGTGTGTGTGTGTGTGTGTGTGTGTGTATACAGTAAGACTGTAGTGGATGTGTGGCTGGTGTATTAGCTGTGTAGTATTTGTGTGGTACATGTGGTGGAATGCAGCGAAGCTTTTCAGTGGAATAGTTTGTGGTTGTGTGTTGTGGGCGAGGATATGTGTGGTAGGTCAGCGTTAGGTGGTAGGAGTGTGTGGTAGGACAGCGATGGGTGGGAGGTGTGTGTGTGTGTGTGTGTGTGGTAGGACAGCGATGGGTGGGAGGTGTGTGTGTGTGTGTGTGTGTGGTAGGACAGCGATGGGTGGGAGGTGTGTGTGTGTGTGTGTGTGTGGTAGGACAGCGATGGGTGGGAGGTGTGTGTGTGTGTGTGTGTGTGGTAGGACAGCGATGGGTGGGAGGTGTGTGTGTGTGTGTGTGTGTGGTAGGACAGCGATGGGTGGGAGGTGTGTGTGTGTGTGTGTGGTAGGGGGACTTCGCAACCCGCATTTCACAAGCACAACGACAAAAATATATAAATGCCAACGAGTTTAGCAAGAGATTAGCGTCACCTAACACGCCAAAAAAAGTATATGGTCGCACCAACCCGCATTTCATTATCTCTCCCACCCGTAGATAATCTTACTTCCTTATCTACCATTATCTCGTTATCAAAGTGCATAGTTTTACCGACCTTATGATGTATTTCAACCGATCAGCTCTTCCCATCACCAACAAAACCATGAAGTTTCCATGGCTCCACCTACTAATAATGTCTACGGAAGGACGGCCACAATTTTCACTAACGAATTGAGTTTTTTAAAAGCCTGTTCGTCTCCACACTTCACGAACATAACGAACTTTTTAATATGCGGAATTACGTCCATCATTGCGTGAACCGATAGACTAGGCAACCACCATTTATGGTAGAGACGAGAAGTGGATTGTACCGAGATCAGAACACTATCCACATTGACGCGAACACCCGCGTTATAATGGAAATTACCACTGGAGTGCCACTGCATCCACGCAACCAAATCAACCACATCACCCCAGTGCCATCCACGCAACCACGCCAGAGCAGTACTCATCCACACCGCTACCACAAGACCACACCATCCACACCGACCAACCACGCCAGAGCAGTACCATCCACACCACTACCACAGGACCACGCCATCCACACCGACCAACACCTCCAAAAAATTGTGCAGCGTTTGTCTTAAGAGCCGTCGTGCCTCCTGGCACCACCTGCAAAATACCTTGTACATTCACCTGTGGGAGGGAGGGAGGCGAGAGGGGGCGGCGGGGATGGAGGGTCAGGGGAGATGTTGTTGTGAGAGGGGTGGGGTGGGGAAGGGGTAGAGAGAGAGAGAGAGAGAGAGAGCTGGGGTGGGGGGGTGGTGTAGGGAGATGTGGTAAGCACCCATCAGATCGTAAGCTAATGGCTCGGCAAAGGTAATAATGTGATATCGTTCAGAAATTACGTGTGAGGAGGAAAATACCAGACATTTGGCACAACACACGGGGCAGGCGGGGGACAGCAACCCCGTGTGTTTGTGTGTGTGTGTGTGTGTGTGTGTGTGTGAGGCCCTAATTCAGGTCCTCCTGTATCCTTGGCCCCGCACCCCAAGGGTCGCAGCCGTATGAGGCCCTACTTTCAGGTCCTGCTGTGTCCTGTAGGGCCGCCTTTCCTTATGTAGGGGAGGGACGGTGTGTGTGTGTGTGTGTGTGTGTGTGTGTGTGAGGTCATTGTGCAGGTCCCGCTGTGGTGGTAGCTTATCCACCCCCGGACCCTTTATGAATAGGCTGGTGTCGCTCAAGGTGTGTATGTGGAAGGCCGAGTCTATTATGTTTCACTATAGATGTAAATGTTACGTAAAACACGACCTCACATTCCTTTGTTTTTATGTGCATATACATCCTCAGTAGACCGAGTTATGGTTGTCTTGATTGTTGTATATATTTCTGCTCTGGTTGCGTACCTCTCTTTATTTTCCTCTCATTTACGCACCTTTTTTTTTTTCTCTCTCTCTCTCTCACGTGCCTCACTCACTCCCCTCCCTTTTCTTTTCCTTCTATCTCCCGCCTTCCTCCCTTCCTGGCTGCAGGTTCTCCCTGCGTCAGTAGGTGCACCCCTCCCTCCGTCAGGAGAGCACCGGGGCCCACCTTGTGCAGGTAGCGGCCGGAGGAAGACGGATGCTCCCATCAACAGCAGAGCCTTGGCTCGTCGGTCAGAGGGGCGCCTCGCTCCGGGGGGTTCCTCCCTCTTGATGCACTCCTACATTTGCTCGCCCCTGCCTAGAATTTTTATAGTCACTTAAACTTTTTCGGAGGACGTGTAAGCTGTACTTCTGCGGTCGTTTGGTGGAGCCCAGGGATCTAGCGCAGTGGGCCCCCTCCTCCCTCCGTCCCGTGTTCTTTTATTCTGGCCCGATGGTTTGTTTATGTTGCGACAGGAGGGCCCAGAAGGCCTTGTGGTGCGGTGTGCGGTGGTGAGGGAGCAGGTCAGGGTGTGGTGAGGGAGGGTGGGTCAGGGGCTGTGGTGAGGTGTGATGAAGGTCAGGGGGTGTAGTGAGGGAGGGTCATGGATGTGATATGGTGAGGGAAATTCAGTAGTGTTTTGTGTGGTGAGAGTGGGTGGAGTTGTGCTATAGGATGGAGATAGATGGATAGACACACTAGACAGGTAGATAGATCAAGTGTTCTGCATAAAGATAGTTTGAGAGATGGATATATATATATATATATATATATATATATATATATATATATATATATATATATATATATATATATATATATATATATGTATATATATAACGACACATCCAAAATGGGAGACAAAATTATTAGCATACGACACAAACACGTCTACATATACATTTCATAATGATGACATGTATATTCCTCTCTCTCTCTCTCTCTCTCTCTCTCTCTCTCTCTCTCTCTCTCTCTCTCTCTCTCTCTCTCTCTCTCTCTCTCTCTCTCTCTCTCTCTCTCTCCACGTAAGACCTCGGGAACGTAGTAAGCTTCCGGCTGGCCGAGCCCCAGGCCGAGCGGTGGTACCGATGTTCAGTTATGTTCTCCCGTGTCGTTACGTTCAGCTGGGGTCGTATGGATTCTGCTGTGGTCCTCCTCCACCTGTGTCTTGGTGTCCTCTGGGGAGGGTAGTCTGGGGGGGGTGGTCGTGAGTCATCTAGGGTCGTTCGAGGTTGTCTGGGGGTCGTCTTGAATCGTCTGGAGTCGTCTCGAGTCGTCGTGAGACATGTAGGGTCGTGTTTGTATAACCCTCTGTGCTTTTTTCCACCCGGCTGAACGATCATCCTATTCAGGTGTGGCGTGGAGACAAACGAACCTGTGTCCCTCTAGCGTGGTGTGACGCCCTGGTAAGCCAGCACCTTTATAAGGGTGTAGAATGAAGCCTGGTGAGGTAATCCCTTTATAAGGGTAAGGCGTGAAGCCCGGTGGGTCAACCCCTTCGTAGAAAAGGTGTGGAGTGTAGCCACACGCAACCACAAGTAACTAACTGCCTTATCTTCTTCGCTCCTCCACCTCTACCCTTCATCCTCGCTGGACAGCTGGTGTAAATACTCCACCTCACACCCAGCCAATGAATTTATAGAGGCGTGGAGAAAAGCCTAGGGGCTAACCAGTCCCTTTATAAAGGTGTGGAGGGAGAGATGGTGTTGGCGACGGGAGGGGTGTGGCGTGGAAGTGTCTCACACAGGGATACGTCTAGGGACATGGGCGATGCCTGGAGGGGAACACAGAGTACACGTAGTCTGGACACTGGTGGCTTGAGTTGCCCAGGGCACACTGACCATCAAGAACACATGCTCCCGTCCTGAGTTATTTCTGTAGGCCTGTGGAACTCCTGTCGTCCCCCAACCCCCTTCGAGCGTGTTCGGATACGCAACGACTCCCAGCAGTTCCTTCTAACCGCTTGAAACGTATAGAGAGAGAGAGAGAGAGAGAGAGAGAGAGAGAGAGAGAGAGAGAGAGAGAGAGAGAGAGATCACTATCTCTTTTTCGCCACTCGTGGAGAACATAGCGGCAACAGCGCCAGCATCCCGCCACTTATACCCCCTCCAAGATATCATGGCCAGGAAAATCTGGCCACAGAGAGAGAGAGAGAGAGAGAGAGAGAGAGAGAGAGAGAGAGAGAGAGAGAGAGCCTCCCTCCCCCCCACCAGGGAAATATCGCCACTTATAGCCTCCAGAACGTCTTAACCAGCCGTTTCTCGCCACTTGTAACACTCGCAACAGCATTACCAACCACTTCTCACCACCTGTAGTCTCTAAAGCGCTAAAGATAGCAATTTCTTTTCCACATAAAGCCTCCAGGAACATTGTAACCAGCCAGTCCCGCTATGTACAAGCCCACGCGTAGCGATGGTATCAATGGGGCTCTCTCTCTCTCTCTCTCTCTCTCTCTCTCTCTCTCTCTCTCTCTCTCTCTCTCTCTCTCTCTCTCTCTCTCTCTCTCTCTCTCGTGTATTCACCGGGCCATCATCATATCCCGCCTATCCTCCTCACCCACCCCCCGGTGGCGTCCGCCCCAGGCAGTACTACCAACCCATTTCTCGCCACTTGTGGCCTCCAGCGCCAGAATTACCCACATTTTCTCGCCATTTGTGCTGGCTGCATCACGCCCGACGCGCCACTGGTGACTGCTAGACCCGACCACTGCTGGTAATTAAAAAGGAAAAAAAAACAAAACAAGGGGAATATGAAGAATGCGTCTTTCTCTTTATTTCGCCCGCGAACGATACAAAAAATACTAAAAGGTGTGTGTGTGATGAAGTATGATATACATGTAAATCGCGTAAAAGATACCACATAACGCGCGGTTTCACGTGGTTTTTTTTTTCTTTCCCTTCATCTGGTTTTTACTTCGTCCTGATGATGGGGACGCTTTTGCTGGGTTTCTCATGCCGGTCTCTAGACGTCTTAAGAGAGGGAGAGACAGAAGGATGGGAACACAAGGGGGGGGGGGGGATTCGAATGGAGATCTTGGTTCTTGATGACGACTTACCAAACCAGACTGAAGAGAGAACTTATAGAAGGAGAGGCAAGAGAGAGAACGTAAAATGAAAGTAAGAAGAAAACGAGATGTGTGTGTGTGTGTGTGTGTGTGTGTGTGTGTGTGTGTGTGTGTGTGTGTGTGTGTGTGAGAGAGAGAGAGAGGACTGCATGGGTAGATGGGAGAAACTGGATGGATTGAAAATGATTTACAAAACCGGAGATGTAAATTGAAAGGTGCTATAGTGATGGAGGAGATGGAAAGGGTATAGGGCACTGAGGGTTGCCTACAAGAAGGATGGACATAGTTATTATCATCTCAAGGTGTGATGGAAGGTATGATGGAGCTGCCTTCTATGTCGTGTGCTGCCCTCTATGTCGTATGCTGCCCTCTATGTCGTGTGCTGCCCTCTATGTCGTGTGCTGCCCTCTATGTCGTGTGCTGCCCTCTATGTCGTGTGCTGCCCTCTATGTCGTGTGCTGCCCTCTATGTCGTGTGCTGCCCTCTATGTCGTGTGCTGCCCTCTATGTCGTGTCGGACTGATGTCGTCGTTCTAATCCTTGTCGTCGTTAATGGTGTCGCTTCATACTTTCACTCCCTTCTCCCCTGTGGATGACACAGACGTCCAAGATCTGTGGATGACACAGAGGCCCAAGATCTGTGGATGACACAGAGGCCCAAGATCTGTGGATGACACAGAGGCCCAAGATCTGGGGATGACACAGACATCCAAGATCTGTGGATGACACAGACGCCCAAGACCTGTGGATGACACAGAGGCCCCAAGATCTGTGGATGACACAGAGGCCCCAAGATCTGTGGATGACACAGAGGCCCAAGATCTGTGGATGACACAGAGGCCCAAGATCTGTGGATGACACAGACGTCCAAGATATGTGGATGCCATAGAAGCCAAGATCTTAATATGAGGGTCACCACCAGATGTCACCGAGGCAGTACAAAGAGGCAGTCATGCCTGGGGGGAGAAGACCTCGCCCCTGGCGTGAGGGAAGGGTAGGGACTCGGGCAGGATCCCGGCGAGTTGTAAAGGGAAGAGATTAGTGGACATTTGGCAGGGTCCTGCTTGGGGAAGGGAGGTGGGGATGCACTGAGGGCGTGAATGAAGGGGAACAGTCAGAGAGAGAGAGAGAGAGAGAGAGAGAGAGAGAGAGAGAGAGAGAGAGAGAGAGAGAGAGAGAGAGAGAGAGAGGCATGGAGGAGGGAGGGACGACTGTGTAGCAGGAGACCTCATGGACCAGACACGTGTCAGGCTACCAGGTGGACAGGTAGGTAGGTAGGTAGGCAGGCATACCTGTGTGATGCGACCCAGCTCAGCCATCACCGCCTGCCTGGTCGACCCCGCCCACTCCTACGATCTCTCCTCCTACAAATATGGCACCGTGTGTGCGTGTGTGTGTGTGTGTGTGTGTGTGTGTGTGTGTGTGTGTGTGTGTGTGTGTGTGTGTGTGTCGCCCTCTTAATGAAATTTTGAACAGTTAATTATTCTTTCTGGGGGATCATTCATTAACTCTTACCTGTTTAACAACGGGCCAGCATCCATCAGCTCTTTCATTCAATTTCCTCCCGTGGGGGGGGAGGGGGGAGCGCGGGGGGGGGGGGGGGAGCGCCTGCTGATTCATCAGAGGAGCGACAACGGAAATGTGAGGTCTTCATTTTTGGCGCTGGGCAGATGAGGGGCTCCTGTGGTCGGCGCCTCCCTCCCTCCCTCCCACCCACCCGTCTAGCCTCATGAGCAGGTGTCACAAAGTTCATTTCAGGGGAGATCCTCCGGGGCGATAACTTCAGGGGTGAGTGGGAGAGAGAGAGAGAGAGAGAGAGAGAGAGAGAGAGAGAGAGAGAGAGAGAGGAGCAGACACCACCACTAGGCCCCCCGCCCTAACCTCCCCGCCATCATTCACATAGGTTCCCCCCCTCTCCCCCTCACATACACACACAGACACACACACTCTTACCCTCCTCCCACACACACACACACACACACACACACACACACACACACACACACACACACACACACACACACACACACACACACCTTCCTTAATTACCAGGGGACAGGTGCGTTGACGTCGGCTACCCATGGTCGCTTCCAAAAGCCTGAATATATATATATATATATATATATATATATATATATATATATATATATATATATATATATATTCTAACTCGCCAGCATTATCATTAGGTGATCGTTGCTCTCTGTCATACGTGGACAGACTCATTACAATCAGCCTCACACTCATGTGTCGTGGTGACGGGAGAGGGCAACATGAGAGAGAGACGACCCCCCCTTCCCTCACATGCCATGTCCCTCACCCCTCAGGGGACACTTGTCAGCGCTCATGAAGGTATCTCTAGTTAATCGTCACTTATCCAGTGGATGTCTGCACTACGCATGTAGTTCAGTGGGAGAGGGTTTTCTCGCGCCAGTTCGAGGTGGCAGTGTCCATAGTCACGATGTATGGGAGGCAGTGTGCACGGGGGGGAACCCCGTCATCATCTTTACGTTCCGGGCAAAACGTACGTCCAGCACGGTCTTGGGGGGGGGGAGGAAACACTCAGGTACTCGTCCACACCGTCGCCCCGTCCACACACACACACACACACACACCTGACAGTGGATTTTTACCCGCAAACACCGAGAGAGAGAGAGAGAGAGAGAGAGAGAGAGAGAGAGAGAGAGAGAGAGAGAGGATGAGCTGTCTTAGTGTTGATAAGGAAACACTATATGACTAACAAGCTATTTCTATTGATAAGCATTGATTTAATATAGCATGTATGTCTGGCGTGAAAATGAACCAGTACGTATGATAGCGTCTCTAATATTGATCTATATATCTTATAGAATGTTACTTGAATGGCGGTGTGGTAACTGGGCTAACCTGTGGTTCACTGGGGAGATGAACAGTGAGGAAGACCAGGTATATGGCAGTGGTTCCTGTCTGTTGGGACCACGAGTGGATACAGACGTGGGAACACACGTAGGAACACACGTCAGGATCTTCAGAGAAATGTACAACAAAGAAAAAATCTATCTATCTATATATCTATCTATCTATCTGTGTGTGTGTGTGTGTGTGTGTGTGCTACTGCTGCTACCCGTAGCACGACCAGTCGTCTGTGGTCGTCCCAGTGGCGTTCCTCCTCCAGTGTGTGTGTACGACTTGCCAAACAATGACAGATCGCCGGGCGGGAGAGCCAGGACCAATATCGAGGTGTGGCGAGGTATTCTCCTCTTTCCACCCCCGTGGGACCCGGCTATATTATTCCCCCCCGCCCCCCCGCACCCTCCCAGGGAAATATACCCAGCCGAGGGAGGGAGGGAGGAAAAAAATATATATATCTATATCCTTCGGTATTCTGCCTATTCTTATATTTCTCTCATATTTCTGTCATTTGATCTGTTGGTCAATAGGTAAAATCAACAGGAGGATGAACCCTCATGTCATTAAACTTTATCATTGCCTTTATTTTCACTGATGTGTTATTATTCACGAGAGTTTGGCACGCTCATTGTATTCAGTATAGTTAACAGATCCACTCTGTTCCTTCACTCTTGCTGCCTAAGCGTGCCTGGGACAGCCTGAACCCACGCACTCTACTCCACACACTTCTCCCATTCTGAACACAGAGATGCGAAGTCCGACACTCCTTTGAGCCAGGGGGACGGAGGGGATGGGGAGGGTATAGAGAGAGAGAGAGAGAGAGAGAGAGAGAGAGAGAGAGAGAGAGAGAGAGAGAGAGAGAGAGAGAGAGAGAGCACTGGGGTTGCAGGTTAGGAGGGAATGTCCGGTGTGGGGCGACTTTCCCTTGTGGGCCAATAATTTTCCAAGGTGGTCACGACTGGACGGGAGGGGAATTCCTCCCACACCACATCACCCCCACACCACACCTCCCCCACACCTCCAGGGGAAATAAACCCAAACTAGGGAAGAAAACGGGGTCCCCAGTGCCCTGTTAGAAGCCTTTAGCCTCATCGTGTTTGCCAAGGTTGCTCGTAAGTATGGTAGACATCTTGAAAGACTCATTTACTCAATATCATGTTCAAGTGATCAATGATCTGATCAATATCATATTCAGGTGATCAATGATCTGATCAATATCATGTTCAGGTGATCAATGATCTGATCAATATGGAGACGTAAATATATAGCGTACAGACTCGTTAATGAGGTTGTAATTAATTTTTTCTCTCTTTTTTTCCAGTCGTCAACGAGAGAACTTAACTCCACGAGTTTTCTGTGAGTATTTTTACGTTTATTGTTAGTGTATTTCCCTTAAGTTTGGTTGGGTCAGGCCAGACTGAGTTCTCTTGCCACAAACCTTCATTGATATTGCTTATCAAATATTTCTCTTTTATCATAAGACTGAAATAGTGTGTGTGAAGATAATGACGAGAAGAAAATAGGTTCATCTCGTCTTTGGAGTTCTCTCCAGTGTGCCTGTGTGTGTGTGTGTGTGTGTGTGTGTGTGTGTGTGTGTGTGTGTGTGTGTGTGTGTGTGTGTGTAAGCGAACCAGTTCGTGAAGCAGTAGATGTCCCGATGACTCAGAGAGGTGCTTTGGTCTCCAGAGTGAATCTATACGTTTGTTACAGAGTAACAAGTGTGAGACGGTAGGACTGTATGTTTGTGGAGCAGCCCTCGCGCGCGCGTGGGTGGTGAGACAGCGAGAAAAGACACCAGTCTGGGCAAAAGGGCGTGGAACTCGACAGCCGCTGAAGTGTCGGCTCGCCGTGCAACCGTCTCGAACCCCTCCCGATACCCAGGCAGGTGGCTGCAACACACCGCCCTGGTCGACGGCTGTCTACCACCCGTGAGAGATGGTGTGGTGTTGGGAGAGAGGGAGTCCCTCCTTGTGTCTACCCTCATCCCGCTTTATGTGTGTGTGTGTGTGTGTGTGTGTGTGTGTGTGTGTGTGTGTGTGTGTCCCATTCTCTCTGTTGCCATTGTACTTCTCAAACCAGTTCGTCTGTTTTCCTTTGTCTTTTCGTTCTTGCACTTACCTCATTTATCTCTCCTCCTCCTCCTCCTCCTCTTCTTCTTCCTTTCCCCCTTCTTTCTCTTCCTTCTTTCCTTTTCTTTTGGCTCCCTTCCCCTTCCTTCTTTCCTCTCCCTGCCTCTCCCACAGAACCGCTCGCAAAGCGGGAAACTCATAAATTTTGTACCTGAACAAAAGCTCGTTAGCCCCCCACCTGTGCTATTTCTCCCCTTCCCCACCTGTGCAGGTAAATCCCCCACCACCTGTGCCGTTAATCCCCCATCACCTTTGCCGGTAAATCCCCCATCACCTGTGCAGTGTTTCTTTCACCTGGGCACTTCCTTC
>NC_092236.1:6310533-6313033 GCF_036320965.1 Panulirus ornatus | reverse complement strand
TGTCGAACCCCCTTATTTAAAGACCGTCTTTTTGACGAACACTGATCGAACCCTACCCATTATAGAGGTCCTCTGATTGTGTCGAACCCATTTCATTTTAAACCCCCTGTTTTGGGGTCTAACCCTCTCATATTGATCCTCTTATTTTGTTGAACCCCTTTCACGGTGAACCCCTGTTTTGTCCAAGCCTCTCATATTGATCCTCTTATTTCGTTGAAACCCTTTTTTTTGTGTGTGTATTTATTCTTTTTTTTGTGAGTGTGTTTGTGTCGAACCCATTTTGCATTTTTTTTTGTGTGTGTGTATGTGTTTCTGGGTTTGGAACCCCTAATATTTTGTTGCATCTGACCCTTTATACACCACAGTTGTCGATTGGAGTTTGTTTACTGCACAATTTCCCCAAAAGGAGATTAGTTTAGTTTTGTATATGTGAAGTGAACTCCACTGCTCAGCAGCTGGCGACTTAAAACGAAGAAAAATGTTGGGTGTAATGCTTTTGATGGGGAGTGTAGCTGGGGGAGAATACTGCTGGGTGTAGACCGGTGTGTGTGTGTGTGTGTGTGTGTGTGTGTGTGTGTGTGTGTGTGTGTGTGTGTGTGTGAGTGTGTCTGTGTGTCTGTCTTTGGTGTGTGTGTGTGTGTGTGTGTGTGTGTGTGTGCGTGTCTGTGTGTGTGTGAGGGGGAGAACACTGCTGGGTGTAGGCTGGTGTGTGTGTGTGTGTGTGTGTGTGTGTGTCTGTGTGCCTGTCTTTGGTGTGTGTGTGTGTGTGTGTGTGTGTGTGTGTGCGTGTCTGTGTGTGTGTGAGGGGGAGAACACTGCTGGGTGTAGGCTGGTGTAGTGGGTGTTTCCTGGTGTGTTTTGCCCGCCCAAACTTTCCCTCATGGTAACAGTGTGGAAGTGTGTGATGGAAGGGGAGGAGAGGGAGGGGAAGGGAAGGGAGGAGAGGAGAGGATGGAGTGGAGGGGAGGGAAGCGAGATAAGGGACCGTGGTGAAGGATGGTTCGTGTTCTGTACTGGATTCGTGGACGGGTCATCATCCTGACCACCACCACCAGTCTCTCTCGTGACCCGGGTTCGTCTGACCTGACCTGACCTGATTGGGTCACCGTTGTTCTAGCTTGACCTGGGTTACGGTAGGTCTTTTGACATGGCTTCCCCCTGGCTTGGCCTGGCCTGACCTGGGTCACAAGTCATGACTTGAGTCGCCTGACCTTGATGTAGGTCACACACCCTGACGAGTAACATCCTCTCTCTCTCTCTCTCTCTCTCTCTCTCTCTCTCTCTCTCTCTCTCTCTCTCTCTCTCTCTCTCTCTCTCTCTCTATCTATCTATCTATCTATCTATCTATCTATCTATCTATCTATTTATCTATCCATCTATCTATCTATCTACGTTATGTAAAACTTACGAATCTGAATTAAAAACGTTTCTGAATCTTTCATTGTACGAGAACGAAGGAGTTAGATGCTCTATATGTGCCTAAGCTAGTGTGTCTGACTTTGATGTAACCACACCCGAGGCATTTCTGTTGAACCTAACAGAAACTTTTCCCCTCACATCCACGAAGGTAAGACAAACATTACTGAAGATATTTCAACTGATATGAAGATTGACTTACCTTTTTTTTTTTCTAGTGGTGCTAAGAGCTTAGAATAAGAGAGAGAAAAAATATATATTACTCCCAGTATGATGGTGATACAGGTGTTGACGGGGAAGGACAGTCAAGGAAGAGTACATTGAGGGCAGAGGCAGAATAAATCACCAGTAGAGGCACGGTAGACCTGAGACAAGAGGCAGAATAAATTGACGGCAGAATTGGAATATATTGATCGTAAGCAGGGAATACATTGTGTTGATCTATCAGGGAGCTGGAGATGGGGGGTTAATCTGGGCTTATTCTCCCAGATGAGGAGGAGGAGGGGGTGTGTGTGTGTGTGGTTAGGGGAGGTAAGGGTGAGAGAAAAAAATTGTGCCATGGGGAGTACATCCGTAAATGTACAATACGGGGTAAAAAAAAAGATAAAAAGGGAGAGATGTGCAGTTTGACCAGAGGGCAAGGATGAGTGGCTAGAGATTGTTATGGTTCGTGTCGATAAGGCAGGGAGAGGGAGGCAGTGAGAGTGAGGGGGAGGGAGAGTCAGCGTGTTGTAGGAGGACAATGGTTTGTAGGGGAGGGGGGGGGAGGGGAGGGCATTTGCTTGTATGGGGGAGGATGGGGGGGAAATTACCTCCCCCATATCCCAGTCACCGTCACAGAATCCCAAAATATATCCCATTTTTCATCTCAGTCCCATCAGTTAACCCCCTCCCTCCCTTCCTTATTTGAACCTCGTTATTAACCCCTCTCGTCCCAGCCATCCCTCGTCCCAACCCTTTCACCAAAACCCCCTCTCGTCCCAACCCTATCCCCGATCCTTCCAACCCCATTATCTGCACCCACCCATTTTTTTTCGCGACCCGTCCCTATCCACTCATTCATCCACTATCACTTCCTGAAGCT
>NC_092236.1:6298033-6308033 GCF_036320965.1 Panulirus ornatus | reverse complement strand
CAGGGATACGAGGTAGAGTGTTCACACGGTACAGGGACACCAGGTAGAGTGTTCACACGGTACAAGGGCACCAGGTACAGGGTCCACACGGTACGAGGGCCACCAGGTACAGTGTTCACACGGTACAAGGATACGTGTTACGATGCTCACACGGTACAGGGATACGAGGTAGAGTGTTCACACGGTATAGGGACACCAGGTACAGTGTTCACACGGTACAGGGACACCTGATGCAGTGTTCACACGGCACGAGGATACGAGGCACGCTGCTCACACGGCACACGGGCACTAGCGTTTGCCTGGAACACAATATCTGTAAAACAGAAAACACATTTTACACAATATTTACCGAGCGGCGCCTGTTTTACACTGTGTAGAGAAGTCTGCAGACAAGGAGATGAGTTTTTTGGCCGTGTTTACAGAGACCAGAGGTACAGTGGGGGTGGGAGGGGGGGGGGGGGGTGGCAGTGTTTACTTGGGGAGGGGCGGGAAGGAAGGGGAGGGGGAAGATAGGGCGGGGAGGAGGGAGGGTGGGCGGGCGGGCGGGGTATTAAACGCCCAGCGTTCTAGTGTGTTTATAATGTTGACTCTCTGTGTTCTTATAGGTTGCTGGGAGAGGTAGGAAGCACACGGGAGGGAGGAGGAGAGGGATATTTGGAAGGGGGAGTAGAGGGAGTGAAGGGGGAGGAAGGGGAGAGGGGAGGAAGGGAAGGGAAGAAACCACAAAGGGGTAGAACGAGTAAAGAAGCTGACAGAGAACATGGCAGAAGGAGGAGTTGAAATAATCTATAAGTAGTTACAGACGCAGGTTATCCTGAATAAACTTGATGTTTATTCTAAAGTGAAATCGGATTTATTCTAACGGTATATAGACAGCAAACCAAATGCCAGTCTCTCACAAACCATGGATTCGTGTCCGATAAATCAAGGCCAGTCTCTCGCAGACCAAGGTCCGTCTCTCGCAGACCAAGGTTCGTCTCTCGCAAATCAAGGCCTGTCTCTCACGAAACAAGGTCTGATCTCTCACAAAACCAAGGGAGGGCGGGAAAAGCAACAGACTACGGCCTCGTTCTCACATCCCAGCCTCGGCACAGCCAACAAGCCAAGACCTGCGCGTGGGCAGCAAATGAAGGCGATGCCAGTCCGACAACAGACGAGTCTAATCTATGCTTACTGTGTTCAGGACGCAATAAGGCTCCTATTGGAGAGGTGTACAGTAGCGAGGCGTCTAGCCTGGTGTGTGTGTGTGTGTGTGTGTGTGTGTGTGTGTGTGTGTGTGTGTGTGTGTGTGTGTGTGTAGGGGGAAATGAAGAAAGGTAAGGGTAGCGAGGAGGGAGGGAGGGAGAGAGAGAGAGAGAGGTGGAGGAGGAGAAGGAGAGGAGATATAGGAGTGTCTTTAGCTTCCTGTGTAAACAAAGTTATACCTAATGTTAATTGACGGCTGGGAAGGGGTTGGAGGTGATGGGAGGGAGGTGGAATGGGATGTCGGGAATGACTGGGAAGGGTGGCGGAGTAAGGGGAAGGGAGAACGTTAGAGGCGGGAGGGGGAAAGAAGGGAGTGGAGGAAGGAGAAGAAGAGGGTGGAGGAAGCTGAAGAAAAGTTACCGTCGTGCTCAAGGGTCGTACCGTCGTGCTCAAGGGTCGTACCGTCGTGCTCAAGGGTCGCTCCGTCGTGCTCAAGGGTCGTACCGTCTTGCTCAAAGGTCGTACCATCGTGCTCAAGGGTCGTACCGTCGTGCTCAAGGGTCGCACCGTCGTGCTCAAGGGTCGCACCGTCGTGCTCAAGGGTCGTACCGTCGTGCTCCAGGTTCGTACCGTCGTGTTCAAGGGTCGTACAATCGTGGGAAGGATTATAAAGAAGTTTAAATCATGCTAGATAATGACGGTGGGAAAAAATTGCACTAGTTCACGAAGGAGTTAAGATGGAGCAGAAGACAAGGGAAAGAAGAAGGGAGAATAAAAAAAAAAGGGGGTGGGGGGCTGAGGATGGGGTTGGTAGAAACAGTGATGATAACAGATAACAATAAGATAAGAAACATGAAGAAAACATAATAATCATGTACGCAGGAGATGGGACATCTGAAAGTGACGTCATTGAATTAAATGGACGCTACATATATAAATGATAGACGAGAGAGAAATATTCGGAGAAGTCTAGTTGTATACTGTATAGGTTTTTTTGTATTGCTGTATATCATACACTGTTGTTTTCAGACTTACTGTATATGACACACGGGTTCGTGATCCAAGCATAGTGTGTATTATAATCAGACTTACTTTATATAATACACAGGTTCATGATACAAGCCCAGTGTTTACCCCTGGCCTGTGTATACTGCACTGTGAGACAGTTTCAGCGTAGCGAGGGTCAGTGTTGGGTGGGGGAAAGGGTTAGGGAAGGGTGGGTGAGGTGGTGGTGGGGGTTGCCAGCCCTCACCACACATATACAGTCATCAATCATCTAGAATTATTTGTTAAAAATCTATGGTAATTGCGAGTCGTTTTCAGCAGGTCACACATTCAATTACACCAATACATCGATTGTGGCCAAAAAAGAAAAGAAAAATGGGGCCATTGACGTTATATATATATATATATGTATATATATATATATATATATATATATATATATATATATATATATATATATATATATATATATATATATATACGTTTATATAAACCGAACCGTTGCGTGTATAAACCAACTGCCAGCATAATGGTTTATGATGGTTTACAGGGGGGTTTATTGTAGCCTTTCTAAGGCCCTCTAGGAAGGGAGGACGGAGTAGGCCTTCTGCCACGCCTTCCTCGGGGGGTTTTCTCGAGATCCTCAGGGGTTCGAGGGGTTAACTTGTGGTGTTGTCTGTATACAAAGGGTTAGGATCATCTTGATCCAGGGGGGTTAAGTCACGATGCTCAGGGGAGGATAAAGTTATAGTGGAGGAGACGAAGTTCGAGTCATCAAGAGAGGGAGTTATGGCATTCAAAAGACTTCGAGTTATAGAACCAAAGAGAGTCAGGTTATGGTGCTCGTGCTCACGTCAGGCAGGAGCCGAAGTTATGGAGCTCAAGCCTTCCAGTTACCCAGCTTGAGAACCTCAGGTTAAGGTGAACTGAAAGACTGAAGGTGGTCGCGCGTCTGTTTACCTGAGAGCACTCGAGCAAGGAAGGAAAAAGGAATCTGTGAGGGACGCTTCATGATTAGTATCGTACCTCGACAAGAGGAAAGTTAGCTTGCGTTTTCTTCTGTACACGAGTTTACCAGAAAGGAAATCCCTGCACACACACACACACACACACACACACACACACACACACACACACACACACACACACACACACACACACACTAGGATGATTAAGGATAGAGTTATGAGGGCTTTCAATGTGGCTTCTGCCAGACACTGTCCTCTCACTCATACCTCTCCCAGAGCCCCTCTCCCCTCTCACCCTACCCTCTCCCAGAACCCTTTCCCCTCTCACCCTACCCTCTCCCAGAACCCTCTCCCCTCGTCAGCTTCACCAGGTCAACAGTACTTATCCCTCTTTAGGTCACCTACTGTTGAAATCCCCTCGTAATATTCTCTCTCTCTCTCTCTCTCTCTCTCTCTCTCTCTCTCTCTCTCTCTCTCTCTCTCTCTCTCTCTCTCTCTCTCTCTCTCTCTCTCTCTCTCTATCTATCTATATCTATCTATCTATCTATCTATCTATCTACTCTCTCTCTCTCTCTCTCTCTCTCTCTCTCTCTCTCTCTCTCTCTCTCTCTCTCTCTCTCTCTCTCTCTCTCTCTCTCTCCTTCCCCCTCTCTCTCCGCTACCCAAAGCCATCGTCTAACCCCTAAAAGAGACGAAGGTTGGTCTACGGTCCGCGTGAGCAAAGTGAATTAGATTGAGCCTAACCGCCCTAGACAGCCTCAGCCACATCAAAGTCCTGGGGAGGAGAGGGGAGGCACCGTCTTCCCTCCTCCTCCTCCTCCTGTGTTACTAGAGGAGGAGTTGGGGGATGGGGGATGGGAGGGGGGTGGCGGGACCACTCCTCACGCCCCAGGTCTTACAACGAGGCAAGGATGTGTGGAGTGGGGTGGGTGGAGGGGGAACCACTGTCTCGACCGTTCTTACCGTTAGTCGATGTGCCATTCTTACCCGAAGGGGGCACCACTCCGTGTGCCACTGATACAAGGAGGGGCACCGCTTGTTCTCGGCCAGAGGTGCAAGGAGGCACCATTCTCTATGATGATATGACCAGGAAAGGGGGGTGGTACCATTCCACCCCCCCCACTAGAGCCACCAAGGCCACAACCCCCTCCCTTCTTCGTAGCGTCGGCAAGGGGGCACCACTTGGTAGTGGGACCACAAGGGGCACAACTTCCACAGAAGAGGTACCTTTCCCCTGGGATGCTAAACACCCATATTTTCACGGTGGGTTTAGGGAAAGGGGGAGTAGAAGTGCTCTACCCCCCCCCCCCTACCTGCTTACAGCCTGTCTACCTGCTTAGAGGCTTTCTCTCTGCTTAAAGTCACTACTTCCTACATCTTGGTCGAGTCCTACCCCTGCTTGTGTGCCTCCTCCCTGCTCATGCCCGTCTCTACCTGCTGGCAGACGCGGGGAGGATGGCAGTAGGGACACTGCTGCCTGCTGAGAGACACGTCTGCTTGTTGTAAGATGCTTCCGACTGGCTGTACCTACTCATGCTAGATGTTATGTGGGGAGGGGGCTTATCTGCTCAAGTCCTTGCCACCAAGATTGATCCTCCTTAAATGCGTTGATCTGCTTATCTGCTGGGGTTCCTTTTACCCGCTGGAGTTCCCCTTTTACCTGCTGGGTTCCACTTTACCTGCTGGGTTCTCTTTTACCTGCTGGGTTCCACTTTACCTACTGGGTTCCACTTTACCTGCTGGGTTCCATTTTACCTGCTGGGTTCTCTTTTACCTGCTGGGTTCCACTTTACCTGCTGAGTTCCCCTTTACCTGCTGAGTTCCCCTTTACCTGCTGGGTTCTCCCTTTACCTGCTGGGTTCTCCCTTTACCTGCTGGGTTCTCCCTTTACCTGCTGAGTTCCCCTTTACCTGCTGGGTTCTCCCTTACCTGTTGGGTTCCACTTTACCCACTGGGTTTTCATTCTCCTGCTGGAGGTTCCCCTTACCTGCTAAGATGCTATATAAACATGTCGCGAGGGAATGTGTGAGGAAAACGACATTTGACAATAAGGAGAATTATAACGAACAAGTCAGAGAATATATGAAAGATGATGATGATGATGTAATGTGATGTCATGCATCCATGTGGGAGATCAGAGGTAAACACTGACAAAGAGTAGGGTCGGGGGGGGGAAACAGGTAAATACGATAGTAGAGAAGAAGAGATGCGTATCGTACGGTGGAGGTGGTAGGAGAGGTGTGTGTGTGTGTGTGTGTGTGTGTGTGTGTGTGAGTGTGAGAGGATGGTAGAGGAGCCCGAACTGTGAGAGAGAGAGAGAGAGAGAGAGAGAGAGAGAGAGAGAGAGAGAGAAACATAACAGAAAGGCCAGGGAGGTTAAGTGAATTAAGCGTGCGGTAGTAAGAGGGAGGGATTGTGAGAGGGAGGGAGGGAGGAAGCAAATGGGAGGGAGATGGTGGAGGGTGGAAGGGAAGGGGCAGCCGAAGAGGAGGAAGAGATGGAGGAAGTAGATGAGGAGGAAGAGGAGGAAGAAGGTAAGAAGAAAGAGACCAGGACAGATGGGAGGAGGAAGATGAAGAATGGAGATGAGGAAGGAATGATGAGAAACGGAATAGTAGACAGACCAATAAAGGAAGAAGAGGCTACAAGGAGATGAAGGAGGAAGAAGAGGAGGAAGAGGAAGAGATGAGGGGGGGGGGTCAGTCTCCCCGATGAGAGCCGAGGGGGGAGGGGAGGTAAGTCCTGTACCCTCTCCTCGCCGAGAGGGGGGTAAACCCTGGAACTTACCCCTCCTAAGTCAACCTAGGGGTGTACAACATCATACCAAATGTACACAGTTGTACAGTAGTGTACTCCCGCGTGAATGTGTGTTTCCTTGAGTGTGCACGCGCGTGCAGCTGCACGCCGGTGTGTGCGTGTGAATCACCCAGGTGTGTACATGTGTGCGAACCTTCAACTCGCTCTGTATGTATGTGTATGTGTTTTCAAATATGTATATTTGTTTAGGTATATGTACTTTTTTGTGTATGTGTATGTATGGTATACCTGAATGTGTACACTTGTACACCCTGTCTCATGTGCGTGGTGGGAAGTCCTTCTCTCTCCCTCCCCTACCCGGGTTGTTAATTAGGTCGCTTGTCCTGTATATATCAGCAGGAACTCGGCCCTCGGGCTGGTAATCATAGGGCCGGAGCCCCCGAAGTCATACATGTACGTAATGGCCTCCGGTGCGTATTTAGGTACACACGTAGGCATACATGTACACACGGAGTCGTATTTGTGCACACAGTGATCTGATGTCGAGTTCATCACTGGGAAATATATATATATATATATATATATATATATATATATATATATATATATATATATATATATATATATATATATATATATATATATATACCAAATGGCGTCCTAGCTACGTCTCTTCGTCATGTATCAACTGACCGTTACATTTCTTTCTTGTGTCTCCCCTGATGATGTGAACATTACACGAAAGTGCACTTGGGAACTTATCGTGTTTCATATCCCCGTGGACTCACAGAAATTTACTTGTATATATATATATATATGGTTTTTACCTAACCATTGCAATGACGTAGAGTCACCCTTTCTTTCTTTCTTTCTTTGTTCTTTTGATATCGCCAGTGATGTCGTTTACGTCACCGTGATGATGGAGTCTCCATCCCCTTCCCTTCACGATCCACCTCCAACAGTGGAGGGCGACTCCCCCGGGGGGGTTGGGGGGGTATCTTCTTTACCCACCCCCCTAACCCCCTGCACACATGCTGGAGTCTTTTGGAATCTTCTCACTACACCGTCCTCCTCCTCCTCCTGTTCTCGTAATTCAGTGAACAGCGGAATGAAGAGGTAAACTCAGTCGTCCTGTTTCATGTAGTACAACAACACTTGACAACCTCCCCGACCTTACAGCGCCGCCAGCCCTCACCTTACAGCTCTACAGCAGCCTTGAAATGACACGACCAACAACCCTTGGCATTGAATACTGACAACTTTAACATCACAGCGCTAATAACCTCAACATTACAGCACTAACAACCATAAATTACCACACTAACAACCTGAACATCACAACACTAACAACCCCGGCATCATTATCTACAGCAGTTGTTCTGTCCCGCCACATATAAACACCAGACTTTCTTTGGTTATCATCGCAGCAAAAAAATCTTGTTGTGAGTTTTCATGTCTGTTGTGGAGTGTACTGGTGTCCAGACCCAGCGGCGGGGATAGAGACCTGCCCATCTTGACCACCACGCCCTGCTATGTCTTGAGTGAGTGTGAGGAAGACCTCGAGGAAGAGGAGGAGAGGAGGAGGAGGAACAAGGTTTCTTCAAGTAGGAGGAGGAGGAGAACAGTGATGCCTTGGAGGAGGAGGAGGAGGTGGAGGAGCAACATACGTCGGAGGAGGAACAAGACGTCTTGCAGGAGGGGAGGAAGTCCTCCTTGCTCTGGCCTGGCGAGTGGTGGGGAGATAGATGGTTTGTGTCACCTAGACTGTCATCCCAGGACCACTTAATTGGTGTGGGAGAGGGGAGAGGGGAGAGGGGAGGGGTGGGATAGCGGAGGCAGGATTGGGTTTTGAGAGAGAGAAGGGAGGGCAGAAAGTGGTGATGTGGTTGATGGATGGGAGAGTTGATGGGGAAGGGGCTGGCGTGAAGGGAAGATGGAGAGAGGATGATGGAGAGGAGGAGGTGGCGAAGGGAGGGGACAGGCAAAGAGGGGAGAAGGAAACGGAAGGGAAACGGATGGTGGGAATGGAAGGGAAAAGGCAGATCACAAAATGTATGAAAAGCTTTAAGGGCACAGAGCTGGGGAAATTTGGGAAATTGAGTGTGTGTGTGTGTGTGAGAGAGAGAGAGAGAGAGAGAGAGAGAGAGAGAGAGAGAGAGAGAGAGAGAGAGAGAGAGAGAGAGAATTGGCTGGTAAGTGTAAGATTAGCTGCCATGTTACCTGTACCCTAATTGGTCCAGCCTAACTGGTGGTTATGGGGAGTGGAGGAGGGAGAGTGAGGTGTACATTTAGGGAGGGGAGAGTTTACAGTGGGAGAGTGGGGAGAGGCGGGAGTGAGTATGCAGGGAGAAGTAGATGCCGGGATGAGGATACAGGGGGAGAGAGGGAGGAATTGGTGAGGGTTCAGGGGATGGAAGGGGCTGGGGTGAGTATATACGGGGGTGGAGAGAGACCGGGGTGAGGAAACAGTAGGGGTGGGGAGAAACAGGGGTGAGTATACACACTGGGAGAGGCGACAGTCTATGACGGAAGAGGAGGGAGGGGAAAGTGTAAAGCCAGAAGAGAAAGGAGGAGAGAGAGAGAGAGAGAGAGAGAGAGAGAGAGAGAGAGAGAGAGAGAGAGAGAGAGAGAGAGAGAGAGAGAGTCATACCTAGGAAGAGAAGACACTGAATGTAAATAGAGGATGATAAAGGAGAAGTCGAAGCTCAGAGAGAGGGAGAGAGAGAGAGAGAGAGAGAGAGAGAGAGAGAGAGAGAGAGAGAGAGAGAGAGAGAGAGAGAGAGAGAGAGAGCTAGCTCTCGATGCCAGCCCCAGGCACCGTGCTCTGCCTGCCGGATGTGAAGGATTGCACAAAACATTCACCCGTCGGCCGCTGGGGGGCAGGATGTCGGACGCCAACCATCGATTTCACATTCCCCTAATTTACATGATATATTAGAAGGTCAGAATTTCCTTTATATTCCAGAAATAAATCCATATTCTATACCGTGTATATATATATATATATATATATATATATATATATATATATATATATATATATATATATATATATATGTATATATATATATATATATATATATATATATATATATATATATATATATATATATATATATATATTTATTTATTTATTTATTTATTTATTCATTTGTAATTACCCTCAAAACCTTCCTAAGCGTTCTTGCTAGACAAAGCTGCGCTACGTCCAGCAGCAGGGAAATGCAGGCGCCTTTGTAGTGAGAAGTTCTTTGACAAGACTGTACTCCTAGTGATAGAGCCTCGCCACAGGTGACTTTTCACTCGCTGTGTAACCCCTTGCGGGCGGAGCCCGGTAACACACACACACACACACACACACACACACACACACACACACGTGTTAATGGAGTAAAGTACCAGAGGCATCGCCGGAACTGCGTGTTTCTCCCGGACAACAGCGATGCACTACAGAAGAGCTACCCCCTCATGCCTCCATATATATATATATATATATATATATATATATATATATATATATATATATATATATATATATATATATATATGTATATATATATATATATATATATATATATATATATATATATATATATATATATATATATATATATATATATATATGTTCATCTTCGTCCTCTGATCTCGTATCCCTGAGCCCAAATTTCGCTAATCAGAATTCCTTTCTTAATTCATTTATTTATTCATTTCGTCGACGAACTCATCCTGTCTGTCGGTATATGTGTATTTATTGATCTGTTATCATTTATTTTCCTAGCCTGTGTGTTTTGCCATCCGTTATTTTGACTAATTAATTCATTTGTTTTGGGTTTTTTGTACGGGAGTGTGGGTCAACGTACGTCGAATGGATTAGAGCCATCGTTCTTTTAGGTCTGTGTCCACCTTCATTCTTTTACCATTTACAGACGTAGTTGGCTCTCTTAGCGCCAGCCACTACCACCAGCGCCCTCTGTAGCCTTGTATTCCCCTTGATTAAACCTGACGTCCACAATATGATTATTTTTGTGCTTTGGGCAGTGATTAATGAAGGATTAATTTAAGATGATTCGAAACTAATAGGCAAC
>NC_092236.1:6250533-6293033 GCF_036320965.1 Panulirus ornatus | reverse complement strand
TTTGGAGGAAGGGGACGCCGACCCCCGAATATATATATATATATATATATATATATATATATATATATATATATATATATATATATATATATATATATATATTCACCATCACAGACGTCCAAGTTATGGGTTTGATTTCTTTTTGGGGGGGAATGAGTTTGTCATTCACGCTTTATGTATGTCTGTCTGTTCATATTCGTTATGGGCGTATGTGCCAGAGTCATCCCATCTCTCCATTTTAGTTGTGGCTGAAGATCCATCAGTCGAGATGTCTCACACACACACACACACACTCACACACAAAAGATATAATGATAGTTTAGATATCTTTTGTAACGATGTCTCTTTTGTTTTTTTTTTCTCCCCCTCTCCTCCGGAGAACGAGCTGACATCCGAGCACAACAGATTGGTCTATCTGTATTTTTCACTATTCAGTTGTCTGTCCCTTAACGTGGTAGGCGAGCTCTCAAAGGGCCTCCTCCCCAAGCCCCTCTCCTCACCCCATGTCGTCGACAGTGTGGGTGGGTGTGTGTGTGTGTGGGGGGGGGAATATTTCCATAATATCTCACTCATTCAATCCACGCCATCTCCACTCCATCTCCTGGACAAGTTTCCTTCCAACGTCAAACCTTCGTCAGATCTTAATGAATATTGACGGCTCTCCCGCAGGAAACATGAGAGGAGGGAGGGAGGGAGGGCGAAAAAAAAATATATGACCAAGATATCGGGATTTGGATTTCAGATTGTCAACACGAGACGTTTTCTAGCTCAGCCAGTTACAGCCGTCTCTCGGAGGGTTGTTACAACCCAGACGCGGGTTGTAGCTCGTGTCGCAACAGTTAGACGTAACGGATGGGTTATAGACGTGGAAAAATACAGCCCATGGAAGCCAGGGTTATAAGAAAGAAATCAGACGAAAGGGAAGCTCTGAGGAAAATGGTGGATTCAGATGTCTCGAGCGATTCGAACCGTTTGAAGCAACAGTCTCGGGGGCAGGGAGGGTAAGGATACCTTCCTCTCTCTCCCTCCTGAGGGAGGAAGGGAGAAGTCCTTAACGCAGCAGCTCCCCCCTCCCCCCCCAGCAGACAGACGCTCCTCCTCCTCCTCCTCCTCCCTCCTTGTCTCGCTGATGACACGAACTTCTCCTCCTCCTCCTCCTCCTCCTCCTCCTCCTCCTCCTCCTCCTCCTCATCCTCATCCTCCTGTTCCTTCTCCTCCCTCTCCACCCTTGGTCATAGTGATAAAGCAAATTTATCCGTTCACAAGGTTTGCTCTCTCTCTCTCTCTCTCTCTCTCTCTCTCTCTCTCTCTCTCTCTCTCTCTCTCTCTCTCTCTCTCTCTCTCTCTCTCTCGTCAGCCTCGTCTCATACTGTTCTGGGGGTCTCCTTCTTTTTGCGATTCCACTAAGCACAACGGCACGACCCTTACGTACGTAGGCACGACTCTCGTTCGCGAAGATACGACCCAGTGGGCACGAGGGTACGACCCTCCAGTAATAATGGCCCAGTCAAAGGCCAACGCTATCGTACCCTGAGGCTCGAACTGCCCTGTTTGAAGGTCGCGCCGTCGTGTTCAAACCCCCCCCCCCCCCCCCCCCCCCCCCCCCCCCCGCCCCCCACCCCCATTGTTAGAACCATCATTATAATTATTATGTTTTTTTTTTTCAATTTTCCGTGGGTTATGCAGACTTAGCATATCCTTCAGTGTGTACAGTGAGTGTTACTTTCAGTTTCAGGCTGAACTACAGCGTCACTGATTGCAAACCAGTCATATATATATATATATATATATATATATATATATATATATATATATATATATATATATATATATATATATATATTTATATATATAATATATATATATATATATATATATATATATATATATATATATATATATATATATATATATATATATATATCCCTGGGTTGACTTCTAACCCCATCTAGACTGCGATACATCTCTTATCTCGCCCCTTTTTAAAACCCCTACACTGTACGCAATCGCGTCTATCCTCTATGAACGTCAACCTCGTCATTACATAATCCCCCCCTTAGCTTCGTGGATAGATAATGCCAACCCCTCACGCACCTAAACCTTTTCCGTAGCCTTCCGTAGCCACCACCACCGCCCCACTCATATAACCAACCCCCTCCTGTCCTCACCACTTGGGTTCACACCCGACCTTCACGTTGACCGCTAACTCCTAAGTCTCGACGCTACACCAACCCCCAACCAACCAACCCCCCCTCTATCTCCACCCCCCCCCCCACTCCCGATTCCTGTAATCCCAAACTCCCTCCACCTCCCTTCCCCCCTTCCCTCCTTCCCCTCCTCCCTCCCCCTTCTCCTCCCAGGCCACCTGACACACCCCCTCACTACTCTCTCTCCCACCCACCTCTCTCCCAACCCCAGGCCCTCAGCAGCTTCCTCCCCACCGTCGCACGAGCCTCTCCCTCTAACGTCTAATCTATTTACCGATTATCTGTCGTCAAGGAGGACACCCATGAGGTCGTCCTCGACAACGCCCGGCAACCCAACCCTCAACCTCCAGCGGACATGAAGAGAAAAAAAAAAAAAGGAGTTTAAATCTCATGCATTTTTCATGAACCGAAAAAAAGAAATAGAGAAAAATGATAGAATTATAGGTCTGCTGCTATACAGTACATGTAGTCATATATTATCAAACATCATAACTCACGATGGACAAATGGATAGATAGATAAGTCTATAAATCTATCAGTTCCGTGGCCATTTACATGCGGGGGAACCGTGTGGCTACAGCGACCTCAGTTCCTATATTCATGTCCTAGGTATATATAGCAGGTATATATAACAGGTATATATGACTTATGGAAGGTGTAAGCAGATCTGGCGTTCGTGTACCAGCAGGAGTATATTGGCCCATGAAATGGTGAAGGAACATTCACAGTGTACTCATGTCTTGCTTATAATAACCCTATATATATATATATATATATATATATATATATATATATATATATATATATATATATATATATATATGTTAGATATCTAGGAGTGGATCTGGCAACGGATGGAACCATTGAAGCGGAAGTGAATCATAGGGTGGGGGAGGGGGCGAAAATCCTGGGAGCTTTGAAGAATGTGTGGAAGTCGAGAACATTATGTCGGAAAGCAAAAATGGGTATGTTTGAAGGAATAGTGGTTCCAACAATGTTGTATGGTTGCGAGGCGTGGGCTATGGGTAGAGTTGTGCGCAGGAGGGTGGATGTGCTGGAAATAAGATGTTTGAGGACAATGTGTGGTGTGAGGTGGTTTGATCGAGTAAGTAATGTAAGGGTAAAAGAGATGTGTGGAAATAAAAAGAGCGTGGTTGAGAGAGCAGAAGAGGGTGTTGTGAAATGGTTTGGGCACATGGAGAGAATGAGTGAGGAAAGATTGACCAAGAGGATATATGTGTCGGAGGTGGAGGGAACGAGGAGAAGTTGGAGACCAAATTGGATGTGGAAAGATGGAGTGAAAAAGATTTTGAGTGATCGGGGCCTGAACATGCAGGCGGGTGAAAGGCGGGCAAGGAATAGAGTGAATTGGAATGATGTGATATACCGGGGTTGACGTGCTGTCAGTGGATTGAATCAGGGCATGAGAAGCGTCTGGGGTAAACCATGGAAAGTTCTGTGGGGCCTGGATGTGGAAAGGGAGCTGTGGTTTCGGGCATTATTGCATGACAGCTAGAGACTGAGTGTGAACAAATGGGGCCTTTGTTGTCTTTTCCTAGCGCTACCTCGCACACATGAGGGGGGAGGGGGATGGTATTTCATGTGCGGCGAGGTGGCGATGGGAATGAATAAAGGCAGACAGTGTGAATTGTGTGCATGGGTATATATGTATGTGTCTGTGTGTGTATATATATGTGTACATTGAGATGTATAGGTATGTATATTTGCGTGTGTGGACGTGTATGTATATACATGTGTATGGGGGTGGGTTGGGCCATTTCTTTCGTCTGTTTCCTTGAGCTACCTCGCAAACGCGGGAGACAGCGACAAAACAAAATAAAATAAATAAATAAATAAATATATATATGTAAAATATATATATATATATATATATATATATATATATATATATATATATATATATATATATATATATATATATATATGGATTTGTATGTAGCATTTATGGATCTGGAGAAGGCATATGATAGAGTTGATAGAGATGCTCTGTGGAAGGTACTAAGAATATATGGTGTGAGAGGCAAGTTGTTAGAAGCAGTGAAAAGTTTTTATCGAGGATGTAAGGCATGTGTACGTGTAGGAAGAGAGGAAAGTGATTGGTTCTCAGTGAATGTAGGTTTGCGGTAGGGGTGTGTGATGTCTCCATGGTGGTTTAATTTGTTTATGGATGGGGTTATTAGGGAGGTGAATGCAAGAGTTTTGGAAAGAGGGGCAAGTATGAAGTCTGTTGGGGATGAGAGAGCTTGGGAAGTGAGTCAGTTGTTGTTAGCTGATGATACAGCGCTGGTGGCTGATTCATGTGAGAAACTGCAGAAGCTGGTGACTGAGTTTGGTAAAGTGTGTGAGAGAAGAAAGTTAAGAGTAAATGTGAATAAGAGCAAGGTTATTAGGTACAGTAGGGTTGAGGGTCAAGTCTACTGGGAGGTAAGTTTGAATGGAGAAAAACTGGAGGAAGTAAAGTGTTTTAGATATCTGGGAGTGGATCTGGCAGCGGATGGAACCATGGAAGCGGAAGTGAATCATAGGGTGGGGGAGGGGGCGAAAATCCTGGGAGCCTTGAAGAATGTTTGGAAGTCAAGAACATTATCTCGGAAAGCAAAACTCGGTATGTTTGAAGGAATAGTGGTTCCAACAATGTTGTATGGTTGCGAGGCGTGGTCTATGGATAGAGTTGTGCGCAGGAGGGTGGATGTGCTGGCAAATGAGATGTTTGAGGACAATATGTGGTGTGAGGTGGTTTGATCGAGTAAGTAATGTAAGGGTAAGAGAGATGTGTGAAAATGAAAAGAGCGTGGTTGAGAGAGCAGAAGAGGTTGTTTTGAAATGGTTTGGGCACATGGAGAGAATGAGTGAGGAAAGATTGACCAAGAGGATATATGTGTCGGAGGTGGAGGGAACGAGGAGAAGTGGGAGACCAAATTGGATGTGGAAAGATGGAGTGAAAAAGATTTTGAGTGATCGAGGCCTGAACATGCAGGCGGGTGAAAGGCGGGGAAGGAATAGAGTGAATTGGTTCGATGTGGTATACCGGGGTCGACGTGCTGTCAATGGATTGAATCAGGGCATGTGAAGCGTGTGGGGTAAACCATGGAAAGTTCTGAGGGGCCTGGATGTGGAAAGGGAACTGTGGTTTCGGGCATTATTACATGACAGCTAGAGACTGAGTGTGAACGATTGGGGCATCTGTTGTCTTTTCCTAGCGCTACCTCGCACACATGAGGGGGGAGGGGGATGTTATTCCATGTGTGGCGAGGTGGCGATGGGAATAAATAAAGGTAGATAGTAAGAATTATGTACATGTGTATATATCTATATGTCTGTGTGTGTATATATATATGTGTGTAAATTGAGATGTATAGGTATGTATATTTGCATATGTGGACGTGTATATATATATATACATGTGTATGGGGTTGGGTTGGGCCATTTCTTTCGTCTGTTTCCTTGCGCGGTCTGGAAAACGCGGGAAACAGCGACAAAGCAAAAAATATATATATATATATATATATATATATATATATATATATATATATATATATATATATATATATACATACCTACACAGCTTTCCATGGTTTACCCCAGACGCTTCACATGCCTTGATTCAATCCACTGACAGCACGTCAACCCCGGTATACCACATCGCTCCAATTCACTCTATTCCTTGCCCTCCTTTCACCCTCCTGCATGTTCAGGCCCCGATCACACAAAATCTTCTTCACTCCATCTTTCCACCTCCAATTTGGTCTCCCTCTTCTCCTCGTTCCCTCCACCTCCGACACATATATCCTCTTGGTCAATCTTTCCTCACTCATTCTCTCCATGTGCCCAAACCATTTCAAAACACCCTCTTCTGCTCTCTCAACCACGCTCTTTTTATTTCCACACATCTCTCTTACCCTTACATTACTTACTCGATCAAACCACCTCACACCACACATTGTCCTCAAACATCTCATTTCCAGCACATCCATCCTCCTGCGCACAACTCTATCCATAGCCCACGCCTCGCAACCATACAACATTGTTGGAACCACTATTCCTTCAAACATACCCATTTTTGCTTTCGGAGATAATGTTCTCGACTTCCACACATTCTTCAAGGCTCCCAGAATTTTCGCCCCCTCCCCCACCCTATGATCCACTTCCGCTTCCATGGTTCCATCCGCTGCCATATCCACTCCCAGATATCTAAAACACTTCACTTCCTCCACATTTTCTCCATTCAAACTCACCTCCCAATTGACTTGACCCTCAACCCTACTGTACCTAATAACCTTGCTCTTATTCACTTTTACTCTTAACTTTCTTCTTTCACACACTTTACCAAACTCAGTCACCAGCTTCTGCAGTTTCTCACATGAATCAGCCACCAGCGCTGTATCATCAGCGAACAACAACTGACTCACTTCCCAAGCTCTCTCATCCCCAACAGACTTCATACATGCCCCTCTTTCCAAAACTCTTGCATTCACCTCCCTAACAACCCCATCCATAAACAAATTAAACAACCATGGAGACATCACACACCCCTACCGCAAACCTACATTCACTGAGAACCAATCACTTTCCTCTCTTCCTACACGTACACATGCCTTGCATCCTCGATAAAAACTTTTCACTGCTTCTAACAACTTTCCTCCCACACCATATATTCTTAATACCTTCCACAGAGCATATCTATCAACTCTATCATATATATATATATATATATATATATATATATATATATATATATATATATATATATATATATATATATATATAGAAAGATCCAAGGCTAATATCTGGCTCAGATTTCAACTTGTTCAGGTTTTAATGTAAATCTGGGTATACGTGCAATTCTATATGGTGATTAAGGATATTGAGTCAAAAGACTGCATTTCGTAAAATTAAGCCCTTAATTACATATTTGATATTAATTTTAATTATATTCATATGCAAATCACTCAACTAAATACACGAATTTTAAGGTTTTGACCACAGATTCATATTCAGCAGAGGTAAAAGCATCTATGCTGCAATTTTGAGGAAAATCTATTCTTTGAAAAAAATCAAGAAAAATCCAAGGCTATATCCTAAGATTTTCAACTTGTTCAGATTTTAATGAAAATCTGGGTATAATTGTAATTCTATAAGGTGATTAAGGATATTGAGTCAAAAGACTGCATTTCGTAAAATTAAGCCCTTAATTACATTTTTGATATTAATTTTAACTATATTCATATGCAAATCACTCAATTAAATACACGAATTTTAAGGTTTTGACCACGGATTCATATTCAGCAGAGGTAAAAGCATCTATGCTGCAATTTTGAGGAAAATCTATTTTTTGAAAAAAATCAAGAAAAATCCAAGGCTATAGCCTAGGATAAAATTTGGCTCAGATTTTCAAGTTGTTCAGATTTTAATGAAAATCTGGGTATAAGTGCAATTCTATATGGTGATTAAGGATATTGAGTCAAAAGACCGCATTTCGTAAAATTAAGCCCTTAATTACATTTTTTATATTAATTTTAACTATATTCATATGCAAATCACTCAATTAAATACACGAATTTTAAGGTTTTGACCACGGATTCATATTAAGCAGAGGTAAAAGCATCTATGCTGAAATTTTGAGGAAAATCTATTTTTTGAAAAAAATCAAGAAAAATCCAAGGCTATAGCCTTGGATAAAATTTGGCTCAGATTTTCAAGTTGTTCAGATTTTAATGAAAATCTGGGTATAAGTGCAATTCTATATGGTGATTAAGGATATTGAGTCAAAAGACCGCATTTCGTAAAATTAAGCCCTTAATTACATTTTTGATATTAATTTTAACTATATTCATATGCAAATCACTCAATTAAATACACGAATTTTAAGGTTTTGACCACGGATTCATATTCAGCAGAGGTAAAAGCATCTATGCTGCAATTTTGAGGAAAATCTATTTTTTGAAAAAAATCAAGAAAAATCCAAGGCTATAGCCTTGGATAAAATTTGGCTCAGATTTTCAAGTTGTTCAGATTTTAATGAAAATCTGGGTATAAGTGCAATTCTATATGGTGATTAAGGATATTGAGTCAAAAGACCGCATTTCGTAAAATTAAGCCCTTAATTACATTTTTATATTAATTTTAACTATATTCATATGCAAATCACTCAATTAAATACACGAATTTTAAGGTTTTGACCACGGATTCATATTCAGCAGAGGTAAAAGCATCTATGCTGCAATTTTGAGGAAAATCCATTTTTTTAAAAAAATCAAAAAAATCCAAGGCTATAACCTTGGATAAAATTTGGCTCAGATTTTCAAGTTGTTCAGATTTTAATGAAAATCTGGGTATAAGTGCAATTCTATATGGTGATAAAGGATATTGAGTCAAAAGACCGCATTTCGTAAAATTAAGCCCTTAATTACATTTTTGATATTAATTTTAACTATATTCATATGCAAATCACTCAATTAAATACACGAATTTTAAGGTTTTGACCACGGATTCATATTCAGCAGAGGTAAAAGCATCTATGCTGCAATTTTGAGGAAAATCTATTTTTTGAAAAAAATCAAGAAAAATCCAAGGCTATAGCCTTGGATAAAATTTGGCTCAGATTTTCAAGTTGTTCAGATTTTAATGAAAATCTGGGTATAAGTGCAATTCTATATGGTGATTAAGGATATTGAGTCAAAAGACCGCATTTCGTAAAATTAAGCCCTTAATTACATTTTTTATATTAATTTTAACTATATTCATATGCAAATCACTCAATTAAATACACGAATTTTAAGGTTTTGACCACGGATTCATATTCAGCAGAGGTAAAAGCATCTATGCTGCAATTTTGAGGAAAATCTATTTTTTGAAAAAAATCAAGAAAAATCCAAGGCTATAGCCTTGGATAAAATTTGGCTCAGATTTTCAAGTTGTTCAGATTTTAATGAAAATCTGGGTATAAGTGCAATTCTATATGGTGATTAAGGATATTGAGTCAAAAGACCGCATTTCGTAAAATTAAGCCCTTAATTACATTTTTTATATTAATTTTAACTATATTCATATGCAAATCACTCAATTAAATACACGAATTTTAAGGTTTTGACCACGGATTCATATTCAGCAGAGGTAAAAGCATCTATGCTGCAATTTTGAGGAAAATCTATTTTTTGAAAAAAATCAAGAAAAATCCAAGGCTATAGCCTTGGATAAAATTTGGCTCAGATTTTCAAGTTGTTCAGATTTTAATGAAAATCTGGGTATAAGTGCAATTCTATATGGTGATTAAGGATATTGAGTCAAAAGACCGCATTTCGTAAAATTAAGCCCTTAATTACATTTTTGATATTAATTTTAACTATATTCATATGCAAATCACTCAATTAAATACACGAATTTTAAGGTTTTGACCACGGATTCATATTCAGCAGAGGTAAAAGCATCTATGCTGCAATTTTGAGGAAAATCCATTTTTTCAAAAAATCAAGAAAAATCCAAGGCTATAGCCTTGGATAAAATTTGGCTCAGATTTTCAAGTTGTTCAGATTTTAATGAAAATCTGGGTATAAGTGCAATTCTATATGGTGATTAAGGATATTGAGTCAAAAGACCGCATTTCGTAAAATTAAGCCCTTAATTACATTTTTGATATTAATTTTAACTATATTCATATGCAAATCACTCAATTAAATACACGAATTTTAAGGTTTTGACCACGGATTCATATTCAGCAGAGGTAAAAGCATCTATGCTGCAATTTTGAGGAAAATCTATTTTTTGAAAAAAATCAAGAAAAATCCAAGGATAAAATTTGGCTCAGATTTTCAAGTTGTTCAGATTTTAATGAAAATCTGGGTATAAGTGCAATTCTATATGGTGATTAAGGATATTGAGTCAAAAGACCGCATTTCGTAAAATTAAGCCCTTAATTACATTTTTTATATTAATTTTAACTATATTCATATGCAAATCACTCAATTAAATACACGAATTTTAAGGTTTTGACCACGGATTCATATTCAGCAGAGGTAAAAGCATCTATGCTGCAATTTTGAGGAAAATCTATTTTTTGAAAAAAATCAAGAAAAATCCAAGGCTATAGCCTTGGATAAAATTTGGCTCAGATTTTCAAGTTGTTCAGATTTTAATGAAAATCTGGGTATAAGTGCAATTCTATATGGTGATTAAGGATATTGAGTCAAAAGACCGCATTTCGTAAAATTAAGCCCTTAATTACATTTTTGATATTAATTTTAACTATATTCATATGCAAATCACTCAATTAAATACACGAATTTTAAGGTTTTGACCACGGATTCATATTCAGCAGAGGTAAAAGCATCTATGCTGCAATTTTGAGGAAAATCTATTTTTTGAAAAAAATCAAGAAAAATCCAAGGCTATAGCCTAGGATAAAATTTGGCTCAGATTTTCAAGTTGTTCAGATTTTAATGAAAATCTGGGTATAAGTGCAATTCTATATGGTGATTAAGGATATTGAGTCAAAAGACCGCATTTCGTAAAATTAAGCCCTTAATTACATTTTTGATATTAATTTTAACTATATTCATATGCAAATCACTCAATTAAATACACGAATTTTAAGGTTTTGACCACGGATTCATATTCAGCAGAGGTAAAAGCATCTATGCTGCAATTTTGAGGAAAATCTATTTTTTGAAAAAAATCAAGAAAAATCCAAGGCTATAGCCTTGGATAAAATTTGGCTCAGATTTTCAAGTTGTTCAGATTTTAATGAAAATCTGGGTATAAGTGCAATTCTATATGGTGATTAAGGATATTGAGTCAAAAGACCGCATTTCGTAAAATTAAGCCCTTAATTACATTTTTGATATTAATTTTAACTATATTCATATGCAAATCACTCAATTAAATACACGAATTTTAAGGTTTTGACCACGGATTCATATTCAGCAGAGGTAAAAGCATCTATGCTGCAATTTTGAGGAAAATCTATTTTTTGAAAAAAATCAAGAAAAATCCAAGGCTATAGCCTTGGATAAAATTTGGCTCAGATTTTCAAGTTGTTCAGATTTTAATGAAAATCTGGGTATAAGTGCAATTCTATATGGTGATTAAGGATATTGAGTCAAAAGACCGCATTTCGTAAAATTAAACCCTTAATTACATTTTTGATATTAATTTTAACTATATTCATATGCAAATCACTCAATTAAATACACGAATTTTAAGGTTTTGACCACGGATTCATATTCAGCAGAGGTAAAAGCATCTATGCTGCAATTTTGAGGAAAATCTATTTTTTGAAAAAAATCAAGAAAAATCCAAGGCTATAGCCTTGGATAAAATTTGGCTCAGATTTTCAAGTTGTTCAGATTTTAATGAAAATCTGGGTATAAGTGCAATTCTATATGGTGATTAAGGATATTGAGTCAAAAGACCGCATTTCGTAAAATTAAGCCCTTAATTACATTTTTATATTAATTTTAACTATATTCATATGCAAATCACTCAATTAAATACACGAATTTTAAGGTTTTGACCACGGATTCATATTCAGCAGAGGTAAAAGCATCTATGCTGCAATTTTGAGGAAAATCCATTTTTTTAAAAAAATCAAAAAAATCCAAGGCTATAACCTTGGATAAAATTTGGCTCAGATTTTCAAGTTGTTCAGATTTTAATGAAAATTTGGGTATAAGTGCAATTCTATATGGTGATAAAGGATATTGAGTCAAAAGACAGCATTTCGTAAAATTAAGCCCTTAATTACATTTTTGATATTAATTTTAACTATATTCATATGCTAGTCACTCAATTAAATACACGAATTTTAAGGTTATGACCACGGTTTCATATTCAGCAGAGGTAAGAGCATCTATGCTGCAATTTTGAGGAAAATCTATTTTTTGAAAAAAATCAAGAAAAATCCAAGGCTATAGCCTTGGATAAAATTTGGCTCAGATTTTCAAGTTGTTCAGATTTTAATGAAAATCTGGGTATAAGTGCAATTCTATATGGTGATTAAGGATATTGAGTCAAAAGACCGCATTTCGTAAAATTAAGCCCTTAATTACATTTTTGATATTAATTTTAACTATATTCATATGCAAATCACTCAATTAAATACACGAATTTTAAGGTTTTGACCACGGATTCATATTCAGCAGAGGTAAAAGCATCTATGCTGCAATTTTGAGGAAAATCCATTTTTTTAAAAAAATCAAAAAAATCCAAGGCTATAACCTTGGATAAAATTTGGCTCAGATTTTCAAGTTGTTCAGATTTTAATGAAAATCTGGGTATAAGTGCAATTCTATATGGTGATTAAGGATATTGAGTCAAAAGACCGCATTTCGTAAAATTAAGCCCTTAATTACATTTTTGATATTAATTTTAACTATATTCATATGCAAATCACTCAATTAAATACACGAATTTTAAGGTTATGACCACGGTTTCATATTCAGCAGAGGTAAGAGCATCTATGCTGCAATTTTGAGGAAAATCTATTTTTTGAAAAAAATCAAGAAAAATCCAAGGCTATAGCCTTGGATAAAATTTGGCTCAGATTTTCAAGTTGTTCAGATTTTAATGAAAATCTGGGTATAAGTGCAATTCTATATGGTGATTAAGGATATTGAGTCAAAAGACCGCATTTCGTAAAATTAAGCCCTTAATTACATTTTTTATATTAATTTTAACTATATTCATATGCAAATCACTCAATTAAATACACGAATTTTAAGGTTTTGACCACGGATTCATATTCAGCAGAGGTAAAAGCATCTATGCTGCAATTTTGAGGAAAATCTATTTTTTGAAAAAAATCAAGAAAAATCCAAGGCTATAGCCTTGGATAAAATTTGGCTCAGATTTTCAAGTTGTTCAGATTTTAATGAAAATCTGGGTATAAGTGCAATTCTATATGGTGATTAAGGATATTGAGTCAAAAGACCGCATTTCGTAAAATTAAGCCCTTAATTACATTTTTGATATTAATTTTAACTATATTCATATGCAAATCACTCAATTAAATACACGAATTTTAAGGTTTTGACCACGGATTCATATTCAGCAGAGGTAAAAGCATCTATGCTGCAATTTTGAGGAAAATCTATTTTTTGAAAAAAATCAAGAAAAATCCAAGGCTATAGCCTTGGATAAAATTTGGCTCAGATTTTCAAGTTGTTCAGATTTTAATGAAAATCTGGGTATAAGTGCAATTCTATATGGTGATTAAGGATATTGAGTCAAAAGACCGCATTTCGTAAAATTAAGCCCTTAATTACATTTTTGATATTAATTTTAACTATATTCATATGCAAATCACTCAATTAAATACACGAATTTTAAGGTTTTGACCACGGATTCATATTCAGCAGAGGTAAAAGCATCTATGCTGCAATTTTGAGGAAAATCTATTTTTTGAAAAAAATCAAGAAAAATCCAAGGCTATAGCCTTGGATAAAATTTGGCTCAGATTTTCAAGTTGTTCAGATTTTAATGAAAATCTGGGTATAAGTGCAATTCTATATGGTGATTAAGGATATTGAGTCAAAAGACCGCATTTCGTAAAATTAAGCCCTTAATTACATTTTTGATATTAATTTTAACTATATTCATATGCAAATCACTCAATTAAATACACGAATTTTAAGGTTTTGACCACGGATTCATATTCAGCAGAGGTAAAAGCATCTATGCTGCAATTTTGAGGAAAATCTATTTTTTGAAAAAAATCAAGAAAAATCCTAGGCTATATAGCCTTGGATAAAATTTGGCTCAGATTTTCAAGTTGTTCAGATTTTAATGAAAATCTGGGTATAAGTGCAATTCTATATGGTGATTAAGGATATTGAGTCAAAAGACCGCATTTCGTAAAATTAAGCCCTTAATTACATTTTTGATATTAATTTTAACTATATTCATATGCTAATCACTCAATTAAATACACGAATTTTAAGGTTTTGACCACGGATTCATATTCAGCAGAGGTAAAAGCATCTATGCTGAAATTTTGAGGAAAATCTATTTTTTTCGAAAAAAATCAAGAAATACCCCAGCCTTGGATAATATTTGGCTCAGATTTTCAACTTGTTCAGATTTTAATAAAAATCTGGGTATAAGTGCAATTCTATATGGTGGTTAAGGATATCGTGTCAAAAGACTGCATTTCGTAAGATTAAGCGCTTAATTACATAATATGAATTATAATTATATTGGTATGCTAATCAGTCGATTAATTGCACGAATTTTAAGGTTTTGACCACAGATTCTTATTCAGCTGAGGTAAAAGCATCTATGTTGAAGTCCTGAGGAAAATCTATTTTTTCAAAAAAATAAAAAAAAAAATCCAAGGCTAGAGCCTTGGTAATATTTTGCTCAGATTTTCAAGTTGTTCAGATTTTAATGAAAATCTGGGTATCGGTGCTATTTTGCCTTGGATTTTTCTTGATTTTTTTTCTTGATTTTTTAAAATTATTCTTTCTGCCCTGTCCCCCGGGATAATGTATATATATATATATATATATATATATATATATATATATATATATATATATATATATATATATATATGTTTTATCCCTGGGGATAGGGGAGAAAGAATACTTCCCACGTATTCCCTGCGTGTCCTAGAAGGCGACTAAAAGGGAAGGGAGCGGGGGGCTGGAAATCCTCCCCTCTCGTTTTTTTTTTTTTCTAATTTTCCAAAAGAGGGGACAGAGAAGGGGGCCAGGTGAGGATATTCCCTCAAAGGTCCAGTCCTCTGTTCTTAACGCAACTTCGCTAACGCGGGAGATGGCGAATGGTAAGAAAGAAAGAAATATGTATATATATATATATATATATATATATATATATATATATATATATATATATATATATATATATATATGAGGTTTTCGTTAATTAACGTTATTACCCCACATCCAACGTCTCGATGACCTAAATTTTCTGAGCGATGGGGGGTCGAGGCGAGCGTGTTCGCCCGGAGGAATGGTCGCCAGCTGTGGTTGGTGGTGGTGGTGAGCTATAACCGTTCGCTGACAGGGAGGCGAGGCTGTACCTCATGGAACATTCACTTTGGTCGCTGTACACCGTCCGAGGGGAGGAGGAAGAGGAGGAGGAGGAGGAGGAGGAGGAGGGGAGCTCCTCACTGTGCATTGTACTTGGTTGCTGGGCCTTTTGGAGAACGACAGTACGGGCCTTGAGCGCTGTGGTACGGCCCTTGAGCGCTGTGGTACGGCCCTTGTGCGCTGTGGTACGGCCCTTGAGCGTTGTGGTACGGCCATTGAGCGCTGTGGTACGGCCCTTGAGCGCTGTGGTACGGCCCTTGAGCGCTGTGGTACTTCTTCTTAGAAACAGCGACTTTTCGTATTTTCCTGAGATGTTAAACCCTTTTTTTCTTTATAGTTTTTCCTTTAGGTATTGCAACTTTTCTCCGGTTTTCCCCTTTAAAGTTGTCGTTTTTTCCCCTGTTTTCCTTTAAAAAATTGAACCCTTTTCCGTTTATTCCCCCACGCACCAAAAAAGTAAAGAAAATTGCAACAATTTTTTTCCGTCTTTCCCTCAAAAATGTTTAACTTTTTCCAGTTAATTTTTCTCTCCATAAAGATTTTCTTTGCCTTCCCCCCCCCCCCCCCCCTCTTCCCTTAGAAACAATCCCTTAATTTCACTTTCCAATTTCCGGGTTATCCGAAGTGACTCGACTCCCCTTTGTTTATTGACCGGACGACGGAGCAAGACCGGTGTGTGTCTGTGTGTGTGTGTGTGTGGCACATCACATGTCTGTAGTGACCCGTGTCACGTGTCCATCCCCGTGGTCACTGATGCACGCGTATCGTACAAGTTGTATCGTAATGACCCAAGTGATGTATTACGGTGATGTGGTGGACTCAAGGTAATTTGAGAGGGAGGGGAAAAAAGTATATTCTTTTGGTTGAAGAAAATATATATGTATGTATTTTTTTTTTCTTGTGTGACCCACCTCAGAGCAGGGAGGTCCACAGGTTCCTTTAGGTGATATTGGTAGTTTATTTGGGGTTGTCTGGCATATTTGGGGTTGTCTGTGATACTTTCGTGCAGCGCCACTAGAGAGAGAGAAAGAGGGAGAGAGAGAGAGAGAGAGAGAGAGAGAGAGAGAGAGAGAGAGAGAGAGAGAGAGAGAGAGAGAGGAGCATGCGCATGGGATGTTAAGTGAATTATCTCACTCTGAACCACCCATTAGAGCATTGAGTCTGAACCCTGGCACCACTGAGTTATGTGGGTCATTACTCGACCATATCATCCTCCGCTGCTTTCGTTAAGCAGGGGTCAAGTGAGAGAGAGAGAGAGAGAGAGAGAGAGAGAGAGAGTTGCGTATTCGTAGAAAGCGATAGATACTTCATTTTCCCATGAACAACGACGCTTTGGGACGAAGCTACGACCCTTGATCACGACGGTACGACCCTTGAGCGCGACGGTACGACCCTTGAGCACGACGGTAAGACCATTGAGTACGACGATACGACCCTTAGGACGACGGTACGACCCTGAGTACGACGATACGACCCTTGAGCGTGATGGTACAACCCTTAGGTAATGATGGCTTTACCTTTAACCAGAGCCATTAACAGTAAGGTCAAAACACGAGGCCATCTTACCCAAGAGTCGTACCTTCATGCTCAAGGGTCGTACCGTCGTGCACAAGAGTCGCACCGTCGTGCTCAAGGATCGTGCCGTCGTGCTCAAGGGTCGCACCGTCGTGCTCAAGGGTCGTACCGTCGTGCTCAAGGGCCGTACCGTCGTGCACAAGAGTCGCACCCTCGTGCTCAAAGGGTCGCACCGTCGTGCTCACGGGGACTGAAAGGACCTTGGATGAAGATGTATAAGGAAAGGATCAGATCCGCCGATATGGTCCAATAATGGGATTCACGAGGACGCTTTATAAAATGATAGTTATTAGATCGACTTCCTCCCGATCCTCCTCCCTCCCTCCCTCCCTCCCCCACCTGTAAACATTTCATCCCTTTGAGGAAAGTCTCAGACACGTTAATAGGCAACTCCTCGACTCTTACCGAACCTCTTATTGCCATGATGAGACCCCCGGCGACTTTATAATCACCGGGTTCGATCCCTTTATTAAGGCACTTGTACCGCTCTCGTCCGACGGAGGAGGTTCAGAAAGGGCATTAATCACTTAGGGTGGTTCGATGCCTCGCAGAACCACCGAATGGCACTGATCCGAACCCGCTTTTAAGATAAGCGTACGTAGCGAACCATTATAGATTAGACTGATCCGAACCCCATGAGACTGATCCGAACTCTGTTATCAGTCTAACTCCTTCAGTGTGCGAAGCAAACAGCCCACTTTTCTTTCTATCGAACTGCATGGATCTCTCTACCACCCTGCGTGGAACATGCTCTCAAAAATGCTTCAGCGCCTTCCTCAAACATCTTCGAACCCCAGATTGAACTTGCACCGAGGGTTTGGTCAGACTGCTTTGATTCGTCCATCAGATTGCTTCAGTTGCTATCAAACTCCTCAGAAGCCTCATATCAGCCTCTTCAACTCCCCACCCTCTTTTCATATTACTTCGATCTCTCGACTGAAATGCTTCGTGAATCCTTTTCATCGGGCTGCTTCATGCTGTTTGAAGCAGGCGCGACTCTCCTCCCCTCCCCTTGCCCCCCCCCTCCCACATGTCAAGACTAGCCTCATAGTCGTACGTCAAGACTGGTTGTGTGGTCGTACGTCAAGACCGATTGTATGGTCGTACGTCAAGACTGGTTGTGTGGTCGTACGTCAAGACCGATTGTATGGTCTTACGTCAAGACTGGTTGTGTGGTCGTACGTCAAGACCGATTGTATGGTCGTACGTCAAGACTGGTTGTGTGGTCGTACGTCAAGACCGATTGTATGGTCGTACGTCAAGCCTGGTTGTGTGGTCGTACGTCAAGACCGATTGTATGGTCGTACGTCAAGACTGGTTGTGTGGTCGTACGTCAAGACCGATTGTGTGGTCGTACGTCAAGACTGGTTGGATCGCCATAACCTTTCCTTATGTTATTCCGTACCACAACTCCCACGGGAGATTATAATCAAACTTGAAAATCTGTACTGCGGTGTCGCGCCGCTTGTGTGTGTGTGTGTGTGTGTCGTCTCGTTGAGGAGAGAGAGAGAGAGAGAGAGAGAGAGGGAGAGAGTTCTGAAGCGGTGGGCGGGAAGGGGTTTGTCACCCAGGGTCTGGCCGGGTGTTGGGCGGGGATACGGCCAGCCAGGTGGATGAAGACCTGACCTTTGAACTTTGGCCCCGCAGGTATCACTGGGATGATGGTACCCCCACCCCCCACCTCACCCCAAACCACCACCCCTTAAATCCCGTCCCCCAGGAACACCCCCCCCCCCCCGACCACTTAACCCTTCCTCCTCTTCCTCCTCCTCTTCCTCCTCCTCCTCCTCCTTCCAGCTCTGATACCTTTCCTTGTTTTCATCTATCATTTTGTTCTTATTTTCTTTATGTCCGTGTTTATGTTTTCTAGTGTATTTGTTATTTCAGATTTCTTTTTTCTGTACGTAATTGTTCCATGTTGATTCATTTTTATCTTTTTTTCACTTCATTCTTTATCAATTCTTTTTATTTTTTCCTCCTTGTAGTGAATATGTGCTGGCTACGTTCGCCTTACCTCTTTTTTATGATTATTTAGTTGCCTTCCTTCATCTTCGTGTTGTTATATCTCTCTCATCAATTCTTTTTTGCGATTCATTATATAAAAGTTTTGTGCCACAATTTACAGTTAAGTGTATTGTATCTAATATTTCGTAAACTCGAAACGCAGAACTCATTTCGATCTTTTGATTGATTTCTTTTATCCAACTTTCCTGTTCAACTGTGTAGTTCTTTTAAAGTCGCAAATTGACACAGCTGATGCGTATCTTGATCCTTAATTCATCTGATATTTACGCTGATTTCTGTAAAATATTGCCCATAGTAGAGCTCTTAAGCTGTTTATGAAAACGTGTTTATGTTATAAAGAAGCGAAACTCGCGCAGGAAAACGATGCAGAAAAGGATAACACAGCGGCCGACGTACCCAGTGCACCGCCTGCCACCGCTAACTACGCTCACGCTCAATAGATGGCGTTGGGATCCGAGCCACAGATCAACACGGCTTTAAAAGTGTCGGGGGAGGGGGAGGGGAGGGGGGAGTCACTGAAGTATTCAGTGCGTTAACTTGCCATCACTAATATGAGTCCCTGAGGGGGTCGGGGGTCGGAAGTGCTTCGAACTGGGGGGGGAAAGGAACTTTTGGAGGGTTGTCCCACTGAGCCACGACCCCTGTCGGTACTGGGACGAGGTGGAGAACTCCCCCCCAACCCCCCTCTGTCTGCTTCGCCACGGTGTAAATCATCGCCAGAAAGTCACTTGCTTGTCTTGGTTATACATGATTTGCATTACATTCCTCGAGCTTTGCATATACTCTCTCTCTCTCTCTCTCTCTCTCTCTCTCTCTCTCTCTCTCTCTCTCTCTCTCTCTCTCTCTCTCTCTCTCTCTCTCTCCAGCCCATTCATTCCGTTCCCCAGACTTGTCTTTCGCAGTATCTGTCTTGCGTCTGTTTTTTTCTTTCTTTCTTTTTCCTCCTGTCCATTCTATCTTGTATATAATTTTCAATTCGTCGTGAGCCTGGCAGCGCTGTGTTCGGCCGGCAACCTGGGGCTTGCTGCCGTGGGCCTCAGCCCACACTGTCATACAGCACGGAGGCCGCCAGAGAGGGAACCGGCGTGGCGTTTTCGGGCGTCAGGTCCTCCCATCCTCAGGTTTGGTTCTTGTCCACAGCCCAGGTGAAGCAAGTCTCTCTCTCTCTCTCTCTCTCTCTCTCTCTCTCTCTCTCTCTCTCTCTCTCTCTCTCTCTCTCTCTCTCACTCCATGTCCTCACAACCCCCGTCCATCTCGACTGAGGAACTTAGCAGATCTTTCCATCTTAATTGAAATCATCGCCCGGTTCTAAATTATTAAATGTCCACAGACGTTGCCAACTTTTTTCATCCGGATTTCCTCCTGCCTGCCTTCACCCGCGTTTAACCGAACTTCATCTTATCCGGCCAGGCAGGGGGCATTAGTGGCGGTGGATGGTGGTGGTGGGTGATGGTTAGGGGGAGGGAGGGGGAGGAGGTTAGAATGGGGAGGGGGGAGATGAGAGGTGGACAATGTATACTAAGAAGAAGAAGAAGGAGGAGGAGAGGAGGAGGAGGAGAGGAGGGAGAGGAGAGGGGGTTGGTTGGGCTAGGTAAAAGGAAGGAGGAAGAGGAAGAAGGGAGGAGGAGAAGGAGGAGGAAGGGACAAGGTGATGAGCGGAGAGAGAGAGGGAGAGAGAGAGGATGGGTGGGAGATGGAAATTATTATCCGAATTAAGGTTGATTATGGGGCAGTTATGCGAAGCTTCATACTGGTCTAATAACAGAGTGAGCTGGGAGAGGAGGAGCTAGTGTGGGCTAAATAACCTGCAGTAAATGGTTTAATCAGGGCTCATAGAGACCAGATAACACGACACCGCTCAAGGCGCAGCCCTATGTAAACTCCCTCAAATTGATGGCTTCATTAAGTCGCCTCTTCCGCTTCTGTGCTGCCTTGTTTTCCATGAGGTCTGTTCTACAAGAGGGAGGTTGTATATTTTTATATATTCTATTTCATATATATATATATATATATATATATATATATATATATATATATATATATATATATATATATATATATATATATATACCACCATCTATCTATTTTTTTCCCTTTCGTTCAAGAGAGGTGTGTGTATGCTGGTGTTTATTGTTGGTATGAACATTCCATTGTCTGTGTGAGAGAGAGAGAGAGAGAGAGAGAGAGAGAGAGAGAGAGAGAGAGAGAGAGAGAGAGAGAGTCTCTTGTTGATGTACGAGTCAGAGACAGACTGTAAGTTTTATATATATATGTTCGCCCTTTTTGTTCACCTTTTCTTTGCTGTATGTGGGTCGATCGCTGTCATGGTTAGCCCTGCAATGTTAAACCATCTCCGGAACTTAATCATCAAACTTCGCTGGATCTTTTCACTGTGATCTTTATCCTTACTTTTGAGGAAGTTTTATCGATACTTGATGCCTCTTCCCTCCACACCCCCACCTGTAGGCTCAAGATTGTGCACACGGTAAAGCAGACAGATTGCCATGTGTGTTACGCCCGCGTAACGCCTCGCGTCACATGCGTCACGTTAGAGGCGTCACATGCGTCACGTTATTGAACAGAGAACAGAGAACAACAGTCTTTTCCCAAGAACAGAGAATGATATGTTATGTGTCCCTACTAGGCAGGCATCTTTTGGCCATTATCTCTAGCAATATATATATATATATATATATATATATATATATATATATATATATATATATATATATATATATATATATATATAGTCAGAGATTATTATTCCTGATTCGATAGATTACTTAATGATCTTGTGCGAGTAATTTGGTAGTTGCCGTGGCCTCCTCCTCCTCCTCATCTTCTTGCATCAGCGAGATGATTAATTATTGATCAAGTGAGGAGTTCAATGGACGGATTGTCTGGTTGATGCATCACATCCTGGTACCGTCTTTACCTCTCCCAGGTGTTCATCATTATCGTCTCCATCTTCTCCTCCGCCTCTTCGTCAACGTGGTTTTATTATCTTCCATGTTCGCACGTCTTCACGCGCTGTCTGGTTATATATATATACGTATATATGAGGATCAGCAAAACCCGAGGACGGTTGTCAGAGGCGGAGGGGGTGTGTTGTTGTCAGAGGGGTGGGTGTGTGGGGTTCCTGGAGCATCGGGTTTGCGCCTCCCTTAAAAACTGAAGCAGGCGAGAATGAGGGACACCAATGAAGACAGAAGTTCCTCCGCGAGACGGTCAACACACTCTCTCTCTCTCTCTCTCTCTCTCTCTCTCTCTCTCTCTCTCTCTCTCTCTCTCTCTCTCTCTCTCTCTCTCGGATGACCTCACGTATTTACTTGATTACAATACTAGTGTGTGTGTGTGTGTGTGTGAGGGGGGGGGGGCATCAAGCGTCCCTCACCCTCCCGCCGACATCTCTCGGGCTGAGGGAATACACATCTCATACCATCCTTCTTGCACCACCCCCTCTCTACCCACCCTACCCCCCAGGGGCGCGCCCCTCTCCCCTCCCCTCCCCTCTCCATTAATGACGTCACGGTGGCGACGTCATCAGTGAGGCCTAGGACACTCGTGGGCTGCCAGCTGTACCCCCGAGGTGGACCTCACACTTCCTTACACATGGTTCTCAACACGTAAGGTTTACAACCCCTCTGAGGAGGAGGAGGAGGAGGAGGAGGAGGAGGGGGACGTGTGGTCTCGAACCCATTACCTTGACATTAGAAGTCTCGCGTCGAGACCACAGAACCACAACAACCTGTGTCACGTTTTCTGTCACACTCAGCACTCGACAATGTCCCGAGTTTATCCAATGTGTCAGTCAGTATCTTTATCCACCATCTGTCTGCTCCTCTCCTTGAAGTTAAGGAAATGTGTGCGTCTCTATGTGTGTAGGCTCTTATATATATAGGCTATATGCATCTACGTATACACAATCCTTCAAGTATAAGGACTGCACTGTCTCTATATCAATATCCTCTTATCTATAGAATGTATATATCTTATCTATAGAATGTATATAAATCTTATCTATGCATCAATTCCTTTCCTCAGGCATCAGAAAGGTATCTGTCCATCTATCTATAAGCTCTTATCTATAGTCACACTATGTATCTGCTCTCTATGTATATAGATATTTCCTACCTCAGTCATAATGTTCCGATTCATCAATAACTGGGCAGATAACCTGGCGATATCCTAGGCTGATGGAACGCCTCCCTTCCCTTCCCTCCCTCCCTCCCTCCCTCCCTCCCTCCCTCCACCACCACATTACGTATTCATAATAAATATCCCTTTAATATATCCCCACCAGCCTGGCCATACCTGCGTTCCCCAAATCTCCTTTAAGTTTGTAATTTCTTTCCCGTCAATCCTTCCTCCTCTCCCTCCTCTCCTCCTCCTCCTCCTCCTCCCTGTAAAAGATTTACACTCCCCCCCCTCCCCCCCCACACACGGCGTACCTCGTATCCTGGGGGATGTGTAAATGATTTACAACAGTAGCCGTGACCTACATATCATCTCCATTTGCCTCTCATCCTGGGAATAATATCTTTGATACTGTCTCTCTCTCTCTCTCTCTCTCTCTCTCTCTCTCTCTCTCTCTCTCTCTCTCTCTCTCTCTCTCTCTCTCTCTCTCTCTCTCTCTCTCCCCCACACACCACACCACCACCATCATCTCCCCTCCCTCCCTCCAATACTCCTCCTCCACCCCCCCTCCCCTCTCCCTTCTCCCCTCTCCCCCTGGTCTCCTGTTATCTCATTCTTCATCTCATGCAAACAAAGAATGGCAGAGGGAAATACCTTGGGCCCGAATTCCCTCTGGGATGTAGTTAATCAGCGCATGTTCCTGCCTACCCCACCACGGACCCTCTGAATTAAAAGACCCTCATCACTCATGATACCAAGCGAAGACCATATATATATATATATATATATATATATATATATATATATATATATATATATATATATATATATATATATATATACGTAACCCAACTCACTCCCATGACACTATAACACCCCCACAGCACCACCTTCCCCACCAACAACTCCCCTCCCTCTCTCTCCCCCCCGCTCCCTCCCCATCCTTACACTTCCCGTCTCTGGAAATTCTTAGACTACGTATTTTTGCCAGGGTATTCCCTCCCCCAAATCCCCTAATTTCTTGCCTGCTAAAGCCCAAAAACCCTGAAGGAGGAGGAGGAGGAAAAGGGGGGGGGGGTATGAGGGAGGCACAGGGAGCATGGGGAAGTGTTGTGGGGTGGGAGGTGGGAGAGTGTACCTGAGGACCGGTGGTGGTGAGGTGAGGGAGGGGGTAAGTGGGTGTGTCTGTCTGTCTGTGTTACAGGAAGGAAGTTCTACACTCGTTTTGCCCCGTCTCCTGACCATATATATATATATATATATATATATATATATATATATATATATATATATATATATATATATATATATATATATATATATATATATACATATATATATAAGTATATATATATATATATATATATATATATATATATATATATATATATATATATATATATATATATATATATATATATACATATATATATAAGTACCCTGTGTTTATTCCTATGTATCTCCACACACACACACACACACACACACACACACACACACACACACACCAGCCGAAACCCAGGTGTGTGTGTGTGTGTGTGTGTGTGTGTGTGTGTGTGTGTGTGTGTGTGTGTGTGTGTGTGTGTGTGTGTGTGTGTCGTGGCCTGGGAGCAGGTGTGGGGGAGAATTGCTCCGTCAGTGGAGCCTATCCCTGGTATTACTACATCAATCACATGAGCCAGGCCCAGCGCCCGCCCCAGGAACGGCGGATTTAGAATATCGAGCCTGTGGTTTGTCTGCTGGTGGGGGGGTGGGGGGGGGTAAATGGTGGGGGTGTGGAGGGAGGGGGTTGGGGGGGTAAATGGTGGGGGTGTGGAGGGAGGGTGGTGGGGGTGGAGAGTGGGAGGGTAGTGGGAGTGGTACCTGTTAGGGGGTGGAGAGGTGGGTATGGGAAGGGTAGTGAGGGTGGTACGAAATGGGGGAAGGTAGTGAGGGGCGATGGTGGAGGTGAAGGGGAGATAGTGAGGGTGGTAAGTGGTGGAGATAGTAAGTATAGTGATGGAGACAGAGGTGGTGGAGATGGTGACGATGGTGGAAGAGGACTAGCGGGATGGAGTGATGTTAGTGGAGTAAGTAGGATGATTGGAGGGGAAGGATGGAGATGGTGGGGGTGAGGGATAGGCAGGGTTGGTGGTGATGGCAAGGGAGAGGGACGACGGTGAGGCAGGCTGTGGTGGTGAGGGAGAAGGGTTGGTGATGAGGTGATGGAGGGTAGAGGATGAAGGTGGAGTGATCCACAGGTGGTGGGACGATGAGGTGGTGGATTGATGAAGGTGGAGTGATCCACAGGTGTTGGGGCGGTGAGGTGGTGGAGGGATGAAGGTGGAGGGATCCACAGGTGGTGGGGCGGTGAGGCGGTGGAGGGATGAAGGTGGAGGGATCCACAGGTGGTGGGGCGGTGAGGCGGTGGAGGGATGAAGGTGGAGGGATCCACAGGTGGGCCTCAGATGTTTCTTCTTCGTTGCAAAGTTTTATCCAGGGAGAGCCAGGGACTTGCTACTGGCGGGAGAGTTTGTACCTCTCACGTACTCTCTCTCTCTCTCTCTCTCTCTCTCTCTCTCTCTCTCTCTCTCTCTCTCTCTCTCTCTCTCTCTCTCTCTCTCTCTCTCTCATTCCTCGTGTCCCCACTTGTATCATTTTCATAACACCTGGTGGTCAAGTATTCATATGTCTCAAATCTCACCTCCCCTACCCCTTCCCCCTTTTTTTTCCCCCCTAATGCCCCTTCCCCTCCTCACAGTCTCCACGCCCCATCCTCACAGATGACCTCCTCCTCCTCCTCCTCCTCCTCCTCCTCCCCCTCCTCCAACCCTCCCCTCACACACACACACACACACACACACACACACACACACACACACACACACGAGGGAAAAGCGAGAGAGCAAATATTTGATTTCTGGCAATTCGTTTCCTAGGAAGATCCTCAGATTTGCCCGTGACGCTGATTGGCCATTCATTACCCCCTGGATAATCTGCAGACTTTGAACTGAATTAATATCTGAGCCAAGTCGCCCCGCTCCTCAAAATGGGAGGATCCGGGCGAAAGAGAGGAAGAGAGAAAAGGGAGAGTGAGAGAGAGAGAGAGAGAGAGAGAGAGAGAGAGAGAGAGGGAGAGAGAGAGAGAGAGAGAGAGAGAGAGAGAGAGAGAGAGAGAGAGAGAGAGAGAGAGAGGGGGGAGTTAGTTCTGTATAGGGACGAAAATTAGAGGATTTTAGCGCAAGAGAAATATGAGAAGATTATCTCCTTCATATAAGCAGAAGAAGAAGAAGAAGAAGAAGAAGAAGAAGAAGAAGAAGAGGGTGTTGATCATCGGGGAAAGTCTGGGTGTGTTCTCTGTCGTCTCATTGTAAGCCGTTGTGTAAGGCACCTCAAAAGTTCACTTTCATCGTCTTTAGTTTGACTCTCTCTGCCTCGCCAGCCCCCATAGTGGGGACCGTAGACCTCCCGAAACCCATCCCCTCCTCACCCACCCCTCGACGCTTTGGACAAGTCTCCTGCACTGGTGGTGGTGCCTTAGGGAAACTCAAGTAACTCCTCGTTGACCACTCGAGCAAGAACGACCTTAAGACCTTGGGATGTAACGACCCTTTTGACCACCTAGGCCGTTTAATGATCAAGGGTCACAAAGGAAATGATGAAAATCACTAGAAACTTCAGAAAAGATAACACAAGATAACACAGCGACAGCACAGGTAAGATAGAGAGCAGGGCATGATGAAGATGATAAGGAATCATGAAGATGATAAGGAATGATGAAGATGATAGGGAAGATAAAGAGATCACATGATACCGAAAGAAAGAGACACAGACTGTGAGTTTTAATCAGGTCGGCCCAAGCTAATCAGCCTCCCCCCGCTGCAGCTGCTCAATGCATCGGTTTTCCTCATTACAATGATGTCTTTAAAGTACTGGTTTTCCTTTAAGTCATCTGGTTTCGTAAAGACGCCGGTTTCTTTAAGGCGCTGGTTTCATATAGACGCCGGTTTGTTATGGCGCTGGTTTCTTAAATACATTGGTATATTAAGTTCTTTGGTTTCTATAAGATTTTTTTTGTACTATAGATTTCTTTACGACTGATTGTTCTTCAAAGAAACCTAAGTCTTGATTAAGTGTCAAGGAAAGCATTTAACTTCAGAAACCTCAATGCCTTAAGAGAAACCGAAGTCTTATCGTTGTCATTAAGAAACGATGGTCTTGCTGATGCCATTAAGAAACCACGACTCCGACCCTTCCCACGTCACCAGGAGACCCAGGTCTTGAAAGACACCGAAGACTTGACCAGCAGCGTCAGGAGAGCCATGACCAGCAGCGTCAGGAGCCTTGAAGCAGGCAAGGCGTCTGTCTGGTCACAACACCCGGAAGACCTCCCTCCCCCGGCTTTGAAAACCTCCGTTGTTGTATCTCTACAACATGATTTCTGCGGGTATGGTCGTCTGGGGATGGTCTCGTTAGAGGGCGACTGTGAACCCTTCTTTTGTCACGAGTTTGACATGCATTCTCACGGTGAGGTGGAAGAAGATATAGGTTGTGGGAGACCTCTTGACTCTGAGGACGGTATTGGGTGTTGTAAATGGGTTCTGTCAAATTTCTACTCCTCCAGTTGTGCAAGTTGCCTCCGGAGGTTTTTTTTTGGGGGGGGGAGGGACGGTCTGTGGTGTTGTTTGAGGTTCTGTTGTGTTCCTGGAGGCTCTGTGGTGTTGTTTGAGGTTCTCTGGTGTTGCTGGAGGCTCTGTGGTGTTGTTTGAGGCTCTATGGTGTTGCTGGAGGCTCTGTGCTGTTACTGTAGGTTCTGTGGTGTTGCTGGAGGCTCTGTGGTGTTGCTGGAGGCTCTGTGGTGTTGCTGGAGGCTCTGTGGTGTTGCTGGAGGCTCTGTGGTGTTACTGGAGGCTCTGTGGTGTTGCTGGAGGCTCTGTGGTGTTGCTGGAGGCTCTGTGGTGTTGCTGGAGGCTCTGTGGTGTTGTTTGAGGCTCTATGGTGTTGCTGGAGGCTCTGTGGTGTTACTGGAGGTTCTGTGGTGTTGCTGGAGGCTCTGTGGTGTTACTGGAGGTTCTGTGGTGTTGCTGGAGGCTCTGTGGTGTTACTGGAGGCTCTGTAGTGCTCAGGCTTCGTTGCTTAGGATGGAGGGGAAAAAGTGTCGAGAGTGACCTCCGCCAGTGGACGTAGGCGTCGAGGTGGACCCGAAGCCCTCCATCAACACCACCGCCTCCCCCTCCTCACGACACCACCGCCTCCACCTCCTTACGACACCACCGCCTCCACCTCCTTACGACACCACACCTCCCCCTCCTTACCCTCCCACATGATTCTCTCGTGTGGAGGTGATGATGAGGGAGCCTCTTCAAGGGCGAGGCCACCTACCTCTCCTCCTCCTCCTCCTCCTGAGCCACCTGTCTGAGCCACAGGTGGTCGCTAACGCTTGTCATCAGTGGTTCCTCCTCTTTGATCCGCCTGTCCTCCTCAACAGGTGGCTCCGGGCGGTCCTTTACTCCCTCCCTCCCCCTTCCCTCAACACCCCTCCCTCCTCCCCTTTCCCTTAAAACGGGTCTCCTCCTCCTCCTCTTCCTCCTCCTCCTCCTCCTCCTCCTCCTCCTCCTCTTCCTCCTCCTCTTCCTCCTCCTCCTCCTTAGTGAGCCATCTGTCTCCTCAGCAGGCTGTTATCGATGTGTTTTCCAACAGCTGGTTCCTCCCTCTTGGGCCATCTGCCCTCTGCCGAAGAGCGGCTGCAAGTGTCACCACCAGCACAGCTGGCTCATAGCGTGCCATCTGTCTCCTCAACAGGTGGCTGTCTTGCCCGCCCGCCCGCACCACCCACGAACGAGGGGGAAGAAATGCTCACACGGAGTCAGCCTCTCGAAGATTTCCGAGGGTCGAGAAAAAAAAAAATGAAGAGTGAAGATGATAACGCTACGACCCAATAGAAACACTGCCCGAAATCTGCTTGAACGTCGGAAATCACGATCCCCGCGGCGGGATCACCCACTCTAGTGACCTCACACATACAGGAGCTCCCACCACAGAAGAGGAGGGTGGGGGAGAGGGGGGGGGAGGAAAAAAAAAAAAAGATATATATATCCATCGGAGTATCTTTAGATAAGGCCACTCCGCGTATACCGCTCCCAGGCCCAGAGCTGTACGGATAGATGGTATCTATCATGTTTATAACAAGGTGTTGGATCAGCCGGGCTGGGTCGACTGGACTGGGAAATCCCCCCCTTTTCCCCCCACCTCACTGGGCCATATACAGTGACCATGGGGAGAGGAGGAGGAGAGGAGGGAGGAGGGGACAGAGCTGAGTTTGATTGATGGTCGAGTCATCAGTAAATATCATCCCGATGTGTATAGGATGAGAGGAGGGTTGGGGTGAGGTGGGGTGTTGGGGGGATGGGTGTATGTTAGAGGGAAGGGGGGAGGGGCGTGGAGGGGTAGGAGAGAGGAGGAGCGGGTAGGTACGTAGGGTAAGGGGTAAGGGGTGGGTGAGAGAGAGGGGAGGAGGGAGAGAGAGAGATATGGATGGCCTCGTGTTAACCCCTCCCTGTACACAGATAGTTAACCCAGTGGCGTGAAGATGTAGGGCCTACCATATATCCCTGTGACCAGTTCAGGTCGCATTTACCACCGCCTCTACGACGAGTGTGTGTGCGTGTGTGTGTGTGTGGATCAGTTCCTCGTCTCCGTCCACGACGCGAGAACAGTGTTTCCCTCCTCCACAGTGGACCACAGGTTTGCCAGGGTTCGATGCCGAGGAACGAACACACATTCACACACACACACACACACACACACACACACACACACACACACACACACACACACACGTGCGTGCAGCGCCCGACGTGGATGTCATGTGTCAGGACACACTATAAACGAGGAACGTTTTCTTGTCATTTTTCCTAAACGAGTCTTGATGATTCCTGGTCGCAAGCAAGCAAGCAAGCAAGCTACCCCCTCCTCCTTCTCCTCCTCCCGAGCCCCACCCCTCCACACACTAATATCAGGAAATAACTTAATATCAGTAATTAATGGCGCGGGAGTGGGCTGGGTGGTTGGGGTGGGTGTAGGCCGGGGCTGGGGTGGGTGGAGGGTGGGCGAGGCTCCATCATCATCCTCGGCTTTTGTGTCCGGGATGCCAGCACTGCCGTGATTATGAACCTCCTCGGGGCAAGAGGAGGCCATATGCCATTGTTTTTAAGGCTTGTTTACAGCAAATATCAATCAAGAAATATTACCTTTACGAACCCCGCCCACTCCCTCCCCCCGGGTCCGACGGGGTGGTTGGGGGGTGGGCTAGGGCTGGCGGGCTTTGAGATGCACCGGAGCCCAGCGCCATTCTCTGCTCAAATGGACCCCCCCTTCTTTTGGAGCCATCGAGGCGTCGCATCCGTGAAGGACTCTCGACTGATGGAGCACCCGTGGCTTAGCCCGGTCTTGCGCCGGGTTCCTCATATTGTGCGCGCCTCCCTGAGCCTATTGTGCGTTATCCTTAAGGTAAACGGCGACCAAACCTAAATTGATAATTACTGTAAAAGCTCACAGCCTTTGTCCCAGGAGCTTTATACTGGTGGTGAGTACAGCGATGGACGGGCGGCGCTGAGGGAGGAGGAGGAGGAGAGAGGGCGAGGGAGGAGGGAAGGCTCATATGAGGGACGCTGTGAAGTATGAGGTGTGGGAGGTGCGGGTATGAGTGGTAAGGGAGGGAGGGAGGGAGGGACGTGGTGAGGTGTGGATATGAGTTAGGGGTGAGGGGTTGAATGAGGAGGATGTGTGTGTGTGTGTGTGTGTGTGTGTGTGTGTGTGTGTGTGTGTGTGTGTACACCCCCTTCACCATTATACCAGTGTCCTTACTATCACCACCTCAAGACTATCACCGTGGGTGCACCCCACTATCACTATCACCTTAGCCCCTATATCACCATCACCAGTAACACCATAACCCTCTCCTTCCCTTCAGCCCTCCCTTCTCTTTCTCGTGCACCTCTCCCCTTCCCTCCATTCATCCCTCTCTCTCTTTCCCACCCTCACTCCTTCTCTCCAATCCACTCCCCTAACCCTTGCCCTCCACTCGCACATTCCACAGGGCCAAAGTTTTCTAATAAGCTCCCACTTGATACTCGAGGTTGACATATAATTCATATTTATCACTCACACTCGCACACATGATACACTCGCACACACACAACACACTCGCGCCGAAACACTCCAGAATCAAAATATAACATTACCTTCTCATTTACCCGTGTACGTAGATTCACAAAGTATGTAAACGCAAGATGAGTAATGTTGAGGAGAGGATGTTTGTATGTACTCATGTATGCGATGATCAAGGTGAGTAATTAGGTTGGGAGATGTGAGTGAGGTAAAGAGGGAAAATGAAAATGAGAAACAGAGGAGAGAGAAATTCAAGTGATTATATACTTGGAGAGAGAGAGAGGGAGGGAGAGATAAACATCATGATAAGGCACTTAAAGATAGCTACAGAGAGATAGAGAAGTTCAGCTCAACAGACAGGTGTGTTCAGAGAGAGACAGAGACAGACAGACAGAGAATGGGAAACAGAAATGTTTTGAAACTGGAAGAAAAAAAAAAAGAAGAGAAATCTTCACGTCAGTACGTCTGCATCATCAGCTGTTCCCAGGGGGGAAACACCGACGTTCATCCTGGGAGAACAAGAGCTGGTCGTCTTCGTCGTCTTCTACAGGTGATACACGTCCTGGGATATTCACACGGGAGTCCACTAGAGGTGGGTGGGGGCTCAGGCCAGCCACATCCATCCTGGGGGGGAAGAAGAAGGGAGGGGGAATAAGAGGGGAGGAAGAAGGGAGAGGAGGATGAAGAAGAAGGAGGAGGAGGAGGAGGAAGAATGGGGGGTTGGAGTAGAGGCAAAACGACCCTATGCAGTCAGTCTGGTAAATAGAATTAATGTTCGTGTCGTTATTGTCCCCCAAAATATAAAATCAACTATTTTTAATGAGAAAGTTTAGAATTAGTTGAGTGTATTATAAAAAAAAAAAAAGAGGTGGTGTGCACTCATCCTATTTACCAGCAAATAACAAAAATTATAATTTGTTTGAGAAAAATGCAAATTTGGAGGACTTAATTGCTGATATATATTATTGTATCTGCTGCCTCTAATTGGCACAGGCGAGCATACGTCACCTGTATCAGCTTACAAGAAAATTCTACTCTTTACCAACAAATTATATTATATATATATATATATATATATATATATATATATATATATATATATATATATATATATATATATATATATATATATATATATATCAAGGCTTACCATTCCGAAGTAGGGACCTACAAGGAGAGAGGGACACGAGGATCTACAGATGGAAATAGGACACAATTGTATAAATAGGGCCAACGAATAGGCCTGGGATACCTACAGGCTGGACCAACAAGCACTTGCAGGACCCGTGCAGTAGAACCCACTGGTGGAAACTGGGGACACCAAAATCGGGAGAGGGAGATCGTCTCGAAGAGAAAAACCGGAGGACCCAAAACCCTCCTGAGTGGGACGAGCGTTACGAGTGCATCCTCCTCCTTCTGCGCCTCCTTCAGGATGATTCTACTCTGTGACAGGGAGGCTTGTGGATCCTTGTACTTACGGCTAGTGCCCCGGGCTCGCGTGTTCATTCCTAGGATTTAGGAGATGAGTTTAACCATGAGTTTACGGTCTTGTTCATAAGGTGGGACGACTTTAGGGGTTCGAACTGTGAGGCAGGAGTCAACAATAACAGCTCAGGGTAATCTCTTACCCAACTTTGGGAAGTCCTCTCCTTCCCGAACCCCCCCAAAAAAAAGATTCCTCCAAGGCCAACTGATTCTTTGAGGAGTCCTTTCCTCCTGATTCCTCCCAAGTCTTATTGATCCCCCCGGGAAGTCCTTTTCCTCCTGTGATTCGTCCAAGGGCTTCCTCCTCCTCCCCCCTAATCCTTCGTGGAATCCTTTCTTCCTCTTAATTCCTCCCCAAAGGCCTATTGATCCCCACCTACCATTCTCCCTCACCAACCTCCATACATAACGTGCGACTATAATCGTCTATAAAGCGTCAGGCGCGCCTCTCTCCTCCTCCTCCTCCCACGCCCGCCCCCCGTGGCGTTTGTCCCCGCCTAAGCCGCCGCCGAAGTCGCTTTGAAATCTCGAAAACAGGTTATATTTATGAAGAAGAATTACAAGAGAAAAGTGATATAGAAGGCCATTGTTACATAGAAATGCTCTTTGTTGGCGAACAGGGGCGATTACCACCACCACCACCACCTCCTCCTCCCACCACGTGAGGGCTGGACGACGGGCGAATCAAGACCAAGAATGATTCTGCTTCGCCCGGGAATTTGGGTTTTCCAAGACGCGACTGTGTGAGTGAACGGTCGGGGTCTCGCCGTGGTCTGGAGATGCGTCCGTGGCCAAGACTGGGGTGTGTGTGTGTGTGTGTGTGTGCCCAACTGGTGTGTCCTCGTACCTCGGCCCCCTCCTCCCTGCTCTTTTCATTCCTTGAAGGTTCTGACTAATTGTTTTGTTTTGTCTTTTTCTGTCTTTCTTATGGAACTTTTATCTCCATCTTTCGCCCCTTTCACGCACACACACACACACACACACACACACACACACACACACACCTCGTACCCTCTCCACTCACTCCCATCTCCCCTCCCCAGCACCACCTGGTCGCCACCCCGCGTCAGGTGACCCCGGGCAGGTATCTCAACACGTGGCGATAGGCTGTGACTGATTACCGCGACCTTCTCTCGAAAGCTTATGAAAGACCCGTAAGAGGAGGAGGGGGAAAAAAAAAATAAGAGTTAGAATTCTGAAAATGTTGGCCACTGAGAGAGAGTGAGAGGGAGAGGGAGTGAGGGAGGGAGGGAGAGGGAGAGGGAGTGAGGGAGGGAGGGAGAGAGAAAGTAAGCTCTTAGCTTCTTTTGTCTCGCTTTGCACCCAGAATAAAATTGCAGGGATTGAAAATGAAAGCTGCAAAGTCTTTCATTCAGAGCAGAGGAGGTGGTGGTGGTCGGGGTGGAGAAGGGGAAGAAGTGGTGGGTAGTGGTGGTGGTGGTGGTGGTGGAGAGTGGATGAGGTGGGAGGGGTGTTGTGCTGGAGGAGGAGGAGGAGGAGGAGGAGGTGGAAGAGGGTGTGGTGGTGGTGTTGGTGTGTAGGTGGAGGTGGTGGAGGGAGGCAAGGTAAAAGGTCACTAGGTTTTTTATACCGAGGCGTAAAAAATCATAGCTTCCCTTCGTAAGCGACGATGGGGGTGCTGCTAACATTACCCCCCCTCCCCCCCTTCCCCTCCCCTCCCCCCCTTCCCCTCCCCTCCCCTCCCTGGCGGGTGGAGGGAGGGAAGGGAGGGGGGGAGGGGGCGGCCGGCAGGCTATTATGGGGGGGGGGGGGTGTGAGAGGTTACTTAAACAAACTACTAACATAAAACTCACTTATAAAACTCACTTGCTTGGGATTTTACGGAGGCACTTGTCGTGGAGCTTGGTGGGTGTTGGTGGTTTGGTGGTGTGGGCCTGTGAGAGGGAGGGAGGGAGGGAGGGAGGAGTAGAGAAGGGGGGGAGGGGAGATGGAGAGTTGAGAGAGGAGGTGGAGGAGGAGGAGGAGGAGGAGGAGGAGGAGGAGGAGGAGGAAGGGGTGAGTTACCTGACCGTGTTATCTCACTGTCCGTAACATGGATTGTGTGTCCACCTTTTTCCAAATCGTTCCCCCATGTCTTTCCCGACGATTTATCTTCGTATGGATTATATCGCCTATGCTGGACAGAGAGAGAGAGAGAGAGAGAGAGAGAGAGAGAGAGAGAGATATTCTGGCTCTAGCTTAATGCAGTATTCATACACCTCCTTTACTAAAAAATAGGCACGACGTTTGCACTCTGTCCCTCACCTCTCTCGGTGATCACACTGCCCATGAGCTTTTTCAACAGCTCAGGGTCATCTGTCAAGTTCGTTTTCGGCACATCCCCTCCAGCCAGCGAGGCAAGAGATATGTGTAATCATGTGGTTTCCTCTCTGCATGGATCAAGATAATCTTGATATCACTCTCTGGTCAGGATCAGCCTTGGGTCTGGCTGCTGATTCCAAACCCGTTTCCAGGGCTGGCGGTTCCATGTCGTCCCCTCCCAGCGCTGGAAGATGCCCCACCTCTCCCTCCCCCACGTCCATTGTGATGAGAACTTTGGGATTTATTTTTACCTCCTGACACATTCCCGTCCCCAGCTGCCTGGGGTCTTTCCCTCCAAGTCCTTCATACATTAGGAAGGTGAACAGCACAGCTTTCTTCCCTTCCATCTCCTATACTTTCTCTGTCCCATCAGGCTGTGTCGCCCTCCCCCATAGGCCTAAGGGTTCCCTTCCCATCAACCCTTCCTACCCCCACCCTCCCAACCGTTCCACAAACAGACTTTAATTTGTCGCTGGGATTTCCCTCCCCATCCCCCATCCCTCCTCCATCCCTCCTCCTCCTCCATCTCCACTTCCTCGACTTAAAACTTTGGAGGAGGGACGACACATTTATAATTCTCTGAGGCCAAATTTTTATTCAGTGAGGAGTTAGATGGAGGGGGGGGAGGTAGTAGTAGTGGGGGGGGACGTAAGAGGGAGGGGAGGGGGGGATGTGAGGGAAGGAGAGGACTGAAGGCTAACATAATTAGATTTTCATAATTATCATTCACATGGAGTATGAAAATAGCGTGGGGGGAAGGGGGTAATACATCATTAGAATTTAAATGCCATAATGGAAGGGAGAGTTTAAAGACAGAAAAAAAAAGGAAAGGTCGTGTTCTAATTAATTCGTCTGGGCGTTCGTGTAGGGAGGGAGGGAGGGAGAGGCGCGCGCGCGCTCCTGGGACAGTCTTGAGGCGGAAGGTGTGGGAAAGCTATACTGTGCGACTCCTCAAGGTGTGGGAAAGCTATACCGTGTGTGTGTGTCTCTCTCTCGTGTCTCCCTTACCTTCAATCAAGTATGGGAAATCATCGCCAGTAACTGATAATCACATTTATCACTTGGCTTAACGAAAAGGTTCAAGAACTCGCCCAAGAGTGAGTGAGGTCGAGCGAGGTATGGGTACAGTTGGGAGGTGAACGTGCCTAACCTAACCTCACCTCAGTGTAGAAGACGTGTGTGTAGGTGAGGTTAGTGTAGATAACCCCCGGAGCCAGCCGGCCCCGAGCTATGCTGGAATGCCCGATCCTGGAAACCCATCCAGGAATACTTCTTGTTCTTTCTTTTTTTCTCTCTCTCTCTCTTCGGCAAATCTCAACAGCTAAGATCTGTTGGCTCTTTCATCCTTGGCATTATCGGAAGGACTCGACATTTTAAGCTTGGCTGGTTGGCATTTGGGAAATGTTGGCACGCCAGCCATCAACACCCCTCCCCCCCTCACACAACACGGGTCTGTGTAATATATATATATATATATATATATATATATATATATATATATATATATATATATATATATATATATATATTGCTGGAATACTCGACAGTAAGACATCAAGAGCAGCATCGCTGAAGGAGGTGTTGGGTTGGTAGGTGGTGTGTGTGTGTTGGAGGCGTCCCCAGGAGAGGGAGGGAGTCGCTCCCCCCTCCCCCTCCCCCTTTTCCTCTGTATCTGTTACTGGTGATAATGTTGGCGTCATCGGTAGTGGAGGAGGAGGAGCAACAGTAGCTCCTCCCTCCCTTCCTCCCTCCCACCCTCCCTTCCCTCCCACCCACCCACCCACCACAAAATAACCCGACACCACACACAACCTCGTAATAAGCTGTAGCTGGTGTTTCCCTCAACAGGCATCTGTGTTGGCCAGATTTATAGGGCGTAAAGAGAGAGAGAGAGAGAGAGAGAGAGAGAGAGAGAGAGAGAGAGAGAGAGAGAGAGAGAGAGAGAGAGAGAAAGAGAAGCGATGCTATCTATTGTGGAAGGCGAGGCGGAGGTGGAATGAACCTCCACCTTCCGGAAGGGAGAGAGAGAGAGAGATGGAAAGGATGATAATCGTAGGATGGTAGGCGGGGAAAGGAAGGAAGAGAGAGAGAGAGAGAGAGAGAGAGAGAGAGAGAGAGAGAGAGAGAGAGAGAGAGAGAACATGAGAGTCTTCTCTATAGGTGATACAATATTGAAGTTCCCAACACTCGAGGCGATACGTTTAGAGAAACGCGGGTAGAGGGAGAGGTGGAAATGGAGATGGAATGGATGATACGTGCCTCCTGGACCTGCGTCTGGAGTCTCCTAGAACAACACTGGATGCTGGAAATGATCGTGTGTGGGGTGGGGGGTTTTTTTTACCCCTCCCTCCTCCGGCGCGGCGGTCGAAGGAACAGCCAAAATGATGATGTAGAATTAGTCCTGTGAAATTTGTGCCGGAGAGGACGTGGCGCGCGGTGTTGGTGAGGAGGTCGTAGGGCGCGGGGCGTGGGAGGGTGAGGAGGAGGAGGAGGAAGGCCGCCAGGAGTGAACGCCCTGCGAGATATATCGTACCACATGGACACGGTCGATATATTTCTCGTACTTAATGACTGGAAAGTAGCGTTCGTAAAGTGTCCCGTCGTCCCCCACACAACACACTCCCAACTGGAGGTGTATTGTGCGTTCTGGACGAGCTCTGGAACGTAAGAAAAGTCCGTCTGTCTGTCGGTCAGTGAGGAAGGCGTTGTGCTGGCTCGTGAAGCAGAGCAAAGGGGAAGGTGGAAAACCTTTTGCACTTATGTTTTGTATGTGTGTGTGTGTGTGTGTGTGAGAGAGAGAGAGAGAGAGAGAGAGAGAGAGAGAGAGAGAGAGAGAGAGAGAGAGAGAATCATGGGTGAGAGACAGTGAGGTTTGGCGGTACGTAGCGGCGCCCTCCAGCACCCCGCCACCTCCCTCAGTACATACCCTGCAGGAGGCGAGCTAGGGGGGCTGGCAACTAAGGGTCAGGAATATCTAAAAATTGAGGAAGGAAAATTCCACTGAGAACAGAAGCGACTCTTTGCCACCTCTCGTGAAGTTTACGTGACTGAAATGGATTTTCGATGATAGAAAAAATAATATAAAAACGAGTGGTATTAAAACCGGGGGGCATTCGATTGGCCTGAGTGTGACAAGTGGCCTACCACAAGGCCAGGTCGCAATCCCCCCCATTTCTTTTCCCCCATTTTCATTATCGTCATTTAAAAAGAAGTTCAGACGGTGGCAAGAGGAGGCGGTGGAGGTCTTGCTCCGCCGACCCCCCCTGCTGAAGAAGAAGAGGCGGGAAAGAAAAGTGTGAGGTCACCTGGACTTGACCTATGGCGAAAAGTCACAAAAACTTCCCAAACACCTCACATTTGTCTCCAGCGACGACGCGAGAGGAGCCTCGGGCCTGGGATGGGTGGAGGAGGAGGAGGAGGAGGAGGGGAGAGGGAGGAGAGGACGACGAACACGACGAGTGAGAGAGAGAGAGAGAAGGAGAGAGAAAGAGAGGGGGATAGAGAGAGGGAGGGAGAATGAGTGATAACTTAGTATGGACGACCTTTGCCTGGAGCTACCTGTCCACCTGATATGAAAGGACGGAATAGTGGGACCGCAGCCATGAACTACACCCGTCACCCGTCACTCCGCCCCTTCACCACACTCCACCCGTCTCCGTTCACCCGCCGCCCATCACTCTCCACCTGTCGCTCGTCACTTTTCAATCGATAACCTTCATCTCTCTCTCTCTCTCTCTCTCTCTCTCTCTCTCTCTCTCTCTCTCTCTCTCTCTCTCTCTCTCTCTCTCTCTCTCTCTCTCTCTCTCTCTCTCTCTCTCTCTCTCTCTCTCTCTCTCATCTACTGGTGGAGTTCTTTGCCTGTTGCTCTCCATCATGCGTCCTCCATCAGGGACTGGCCGCCCCCTCACTCACCACGACGACCCCAGTCCCTCCCGTCCCACATCTGTCCCTGGGATTCTCCTGTCTAGTAGTAAGATCAGGTACTCCACCGCGTACCTCTGTGGTTACGTCGCGGTGCAGACCAGGTAGGAGACAAGAGAACTGCACCTCAAGATCGACTCAGTTATGAGCGTTTACCCACAGAAAGGATTTCATTAAATACGGAAGGTATTTCGGATGAAGTACCACAATTGCAACCGTGTTGCCGATGAACCAGACCAAAGGCTGGAGTGCTTCAAGGACTAGATAGGCCTTAGAACTCTTAAGGAGATTGATCAACCAAGTCCCCCGTGGGCTTAGAAAGAAAATGGAACTTGAGACTATCGGTTTGAGGAGTTAACCAAGAGGAGGTGGATGGACGAGATAGAATTGGCCTGAGCTGTAGAAAACGGGGTTAAGGAAGGTGTTCAGGTCCATGATGATGATTATGATGATGATGATGATGATGATGATGATGGTGGTGGTGGTGGTGGTGGCATCTCGTGTGTTTGGTGGAGATCCTATCGGGGAAGGTGTTGGAGGTGGTACGGGAGGAGATGAGAAAGATTTTGATGGAGGGGTTGATGGAGGAGGTGTGGGGAGATCCTGAAAGAGATATGGGAGATAATGGAGGATCTCGTAGACGAATGTTGACGGAAGTGTGAGAGAAGTTGTGGGAGATGTGAGTGGAGATGTTGGCGTTGATGAAGGAGGTGCATGGGACACGTAGGAGGAGATATGTATGGGAAGTACTGCAGGAGATGTGGGTGATGCTGGAGATGTTTTGGAGGGAGGGTGTGTGTGTGTGTGTGAGGAGAACAAAGCCTTGTGAATGCAGAAGACCACAGAGAGTGCGTGGGTACGAGGAGGATGGAGGGGAGGGAGGGAAGAAGGCGAGGGTGAAGTGAGGAAAACGAGAGAGAGAGAGAGAGAGAGAGAGAGAGAGAGAGAGAGAGAGAGAGAGAGAGAGAGACTAGAAGAAGGCATGGCCGCAACAATGAGTGGGGGTGGGGGACCTTGGAACCGGTCACAGAAAAGGCACGGAACAGAGAATGGAAGAGTGTGTGTGTGTGGGAGGGAGGGAAGAGGATGTGTGCCTGGTGTGGGAGTGGGAGTCGGGGGATGGTGTGGGGCTGGTGGGGTGGGGTTGTTGTTGTGGGGGGGAGGTAAAGGTATGTCACGTGCCAGCAATATGGCCAAACGGTGCCGACCATTACCAGGCCAATCTTTATGGCAACACCTAACTCACGGGGCTTTAAGAGGTGGACAACTTCCTGCACCCACTGTACCTCACACGGCTGTACCTCACTGCTGTAACTTGCCCCTTGTATCACCCCCTTGTATTGCTGTAACCTATCCTTTTCGCACGCCTTTGTGTTGCAGTATCCTGTCCTTGTATCATACCCTTGTATTGCTGTAATCTATTCTTGTGGCACACCCTTGTATTGCTGTATCCTGTCCTTGTAGCACACCCTTGTATTGCTGTAATGTATCCTTGTAGCAAACCCTTGTATTGCTGTAACTTATCCTTTTAGCACACCCTTGTATTAGTGTATCCTACCCTTGTTTCATACTCTTGTACTGCTGTAACCTATCCCTTTACCACGCCCCTGTATTGCTGTATCCTACCCTTGTTGCACACTCGGGTATCGATGTAACATACCCCTGTACCACAACCCTTGTGCTGCGTACCTCACAGCGGTACCATGCACCTGTACCTCACCACAGTAGAGTAGTCCTGTACCTCAGAACCGTACCTTACCCCTGTCTGTACCTTATCACAGCGTCTGTAAATAGTACCACAACACAGTCTGCTTACCATACCTTAACACTTGTCAACTCAACGAGAGACGCTATGATCCCCTTGAGTCTCTATAATCCACGAGAGAGAGAAAAAAAAGGAATAAAAGGTCGCTATAATCACCTGTTACTCATTATAATCAACCCGCTTAGCAGAACCAGAGAAATTAATCCTGTTAATCCAAAGATACCCACTATACCCACCTCACTATAACCCGCCCACGTCATGTGCCTTTAGTTCCCCTTATTACCGGCTATAGTTGACCGGGAGACACTATATATAATCCGGTATAACGCGGGCGAGAGTGACTATAATTTAAGTGGAGTCAAAGTTTATGGTGTGCGTCTAAAAGCATTGGGAGCGACGCCACACAAGACCCCGAGAATTAAGGTCTCCACTCGACAGGGAGGCCAGGTTGGCGTTCTTATAAATATGTTGGAGGCTTGAAGACGTGCTCGACTCCACGAAGACAGATCATCAGAAGGACTGTATTGCACGTACTTGTAGGTGTGTGTGTGTGTGTGTGTGTGTGTGTGTGTGTGTGTGTGTGGAGTGGGAAGAATGCTGAATTCGTGACGGGAAAGGTAAGATATGCTGCATGGGGTGTGGGAAAGTGGTTCTAACAGAAGAGTTTGGGAAGGGGTTCTGATAGAAGAGTTTGGGGGAAGGGGGTTCTAACAGAAGTCTGTAGGGGGAAGGGGTTCTAACAGAAGTCTGTAGGGGGAAGGGGTTCTAACAGAAGAGCGTAGGGGGAGGGGGTTCTAACAGAAGAGCGTAGGAGGAGGGGTTCTAACAGAACAGTGTATGGGGGGGAGGAGGGGATGAGTCTAAACGTGTAGGAAATGGCATCAAACACAAGTGGACAACAGGACACGGTATCTTCCCTTCAAAAATATAAAAGTTAATACAAGACCAGACGACACAATAGACCGAAAACAAAAACCCGGGAATGAGAAACAAAATTGGATGGAAAAAATTACAAAAATACTGGGAAAAATAAACGACGAAGCGAAGATAAGAAATGAAATGGTTGAATGATGAAAAAAATAAGGGGGGGATGGTGGTGGGAGAGTTTGCAAACACTGTGCTGGAAGATAGTGCAGCCAGACACTCCAGACGGAAAGAAACAACTAAAACCAACAAAGAAAAGCCGATAGCAAAACAAACAGACTCGACTGCGCAAGAACAAGATGGGGGGGGTAAGAAAAAAAAGAAGAAAAACACGAAGATAAATATTAACAGAAACGTCCATAAAACCAGGGAAGAAGAACAACTGATAAATGAATAAGAAGACGGAAATAAAGTATCCCAAGATGTAGACAGACAATAGCGGGGAGTAATGAATGAAAGAAGAGAGATAGAGAGAAAAAAAAATGAAAGAAGGATGCTTAGAAAACGGCAAGAGGATTAAGCATTGACACTGGGGGTTGACAGGAGCTGACAGGGAACGGTAGGAGACAGGCACAGTGATGAGAAACAAGAAGAAGACAGCAGGGTTAACAGTTGCGTACCTGGCGACAGAGATTAGCAAAAGCATCCAGAAGTTGAAGGCCCGAAGCCATCCATAGCCGTTCGCTTGGCACAGCAACTCGTAGGAAAGGTACAGCGAAACTCTGAAGAAAATGAGGGCTGCAGAAACCCAGAGTGACGGCTCACAACAGCCGGCAAACTTGACTACCACCACCACCACCACCACTGACGCCAAAAACAACAGCTGGCGAACGAAAACACCAGCCATCAAACTGGCCAGCGATCGCAGCGTTGCCAGCCTTGCATAGCCAAAAACCGGGACCATTGTTACCAAAGGTTTGCCAG